>NC_141021.1:36605000-36952500 GCF_052040795.2 Danio rerio
CGCCACCGTCACACCCCTACCCCTTTTACCAAGACTTTATTTATTTATTTAAATGCAAAAGAAAGTCACTCTTTACATTATCATATAAATGCTAACAACACTCATATAAATTATAAAAAATAATTAATTTAGTATTATATACTTTATGATTTAGTATTATATAGTGTTAAATATTTAATATTATATATTACATATGATTGTTTTGTCACATTTATTTTACTCTTAGATGAACACTTTATGTAGGGTTACCATTGCAGTGCCTCTTTGCTAAGTATTAGTTATTACATCTCTTTTTTATTCATTTTATTTTATAATTAATATTTTCAAAATAATATATATATATATATATATATATATATATATATATATATATATATATATATATATATATATATATATATATATATATATATGAAACATCACATTCAAAAAATTATCATTAATTTATTCTTTTTCTTTTTGACTTAGTCTTTTTATTAATCAGGGTTCGCCATTGCAGAATGATCCGCCTACTTATCCAGCATGTTATTACGCAGCACATGGCCTTTCGGAAGCAATCCAGTACTGCGATAGTACACCCATATACACTCTTTCATTCACACACATACACTACAGACAATTTAGCTTATTCAATTCACCTACACCACATGTCTTTGGACTGTGGGGAAAACCGGAGCACCCGGAGGAAATCCACTAAACATTCGGAGAACATACAAACTCCACACAGGAATGTCAACTGACCCAGCTGGGAACCTGAACCAGCAACCGTCATACTGTGAGGCGACATCGCCTCCTCCTGCGCCACCATGTCGCCTTTCATCAAATAAAATTAAAATTTATAAGTTCTGATTTACTTTTTTTCTTTAACTCTATTGTGCATGGAATCATATATTCTAATTTCATTGTTACTTCATACAGCACTCAGCATATATATGTACACCTCTCAAAAGTCTAAAAATATTTAAATTATTATTTTCTATAGGATGCTTTACTATTATATATTTGTGCAGATATGTTAGATTAGTCTATGATGTATAATGTACAGTATAGAATATTAAGTCATGGTGCAGTGGAAAAAGAATTAATATTGTGTATGACTCCCATGAGCTTGGAGGACTGCATCCATATATCTCTGTAATGGCTCACATAACTTATTAATAAAGTCAAATTGAATGGCAAAGCGTTCCTGCAGGACTCCTAGTGTTCATCAAGATTCATCTTCATCATCTTCAATGCCTCCTCCTTCATCTTACCCCAGACATGCTCAATAATGGCTATGTCTGGTCACTGGGTTGGCCAATCCTGGAGTACCTTTACCTTCTTTTCTTTCAGGAACATTGATGTGGAGGCTGAAGTATGAGAAGAAGCGCTATCCTGCTGAAGAAGTTGTTCTCTCCTGTGGTTTGTAATGTAATGGTCAGCACAAATATCTTGACACATCACGCAGTTGATGTTGCCATCCACTCTGGAGATCTCTCACAGACCCTATACTGAATGTAACCCTAAACCATGATTTTTCCTTCACCAATCTTGACTGATTTCTATAAGAATGTTGGGTCCATGTGGGTTCCAATAGGTCTTCTGCAGTATTTGTGATGACTGGGATCCAATTCAACACGTTTCATTTGAAAAATTGACCGTCTGCCACTTTTCTGAATGATCAACTAGAAGTCAAGTTATAATTTGTTGCTCTTACAACTGGGACAGATGACAAGACTTTTGTCAGGTAGTGTATATAGATATTTCATCATAGAGAAATGAAGATGATAGCAATCCTGACTTCAAATTAAAAATGATATATCTTTCTGTTGAACCCAGTCTTTAATATTTCCCTCAGAAACTTTCAGTTTTATTCTCGAAGTTGTTGTTTTAACACAAACACCCTTATATGTCTCATTTTATATGCCTCATTGGACTCGTTCCAGCTACTGTCATGCAGCTCCCCTCAAAAGCCTTCAAAGCAAACCCAGCTTTCCACAGTCTTAAACTTGCATACACTTTTTGGAGGTTAAACCCAATGACAACCTACCGCTTGCTTTTCCCTTATCTCTCGCCGTCAATTCTGACACCCACAGTGCCTTGCTTTAACTCCCTGTGGCCCCGTATCTAATATTTCTGAAGAACGCAAGAGGCCTTTCAATACTCTCCTCACCTGCCTCCTTTAAAATCCGATAGCGAAATCCGTCCGCACAGCCCCCCCTCGCGTTCCGGATCAATACTGTCAACAGGAGCCCAAGTGTGTGCCGAGACACTTTTATCGATGTGCTTTCCCAGCTTAAGCACCAGAGGAAATCACAGAAGCAGGGGGTTCTTGAGTCTGAAGCACCCCAGGATGGAGAGGGTTTCTCAGGGTCAGAGAGGTGCAGATCTGCCCCTGTAAGCGAGAGTGATTGAATCCCTCACAAAGGTCCCAAGCTCTGGGTGATTGTGATTAAGCACTGCAGTCGTGTCGAGGGCCGTCTCTTGTCCTTTTCCCCAGCGGTGGTTGTTAATGTTGCTTTGGTCTTTGATGATGAAGCGGTGAGGGGTGGGGGCCAGATATCAGATCTGACTGGGTAAAAAGTGATTTTTTAGACTTCCAGTAGTTTCAGCTTAAGGCTCGCTGCTCTGGAGATACTGTGTTGTATACCGATTGAGTAAACTGGCTATAAGCCCACAAAGATTTTTGAAATTTAAGCAGTAAGTGCAGGAACATCCTGATTTATGACAGGTACAGGGTCAATAATGCGGTTCTCATTTCTAATATTTTTTTTTAAGTATGTATGTATGCACTGCAAAAGGTGCTTCTCCTATTAAGAGATTTTGGTTTGTTTCTAGCCTAAATATCTACAAATTTGAGCATCATGGTGGCTCAGTGGTTAGCACTGTTGTCTAACAGCAATAAGGTCACTGGTTCAAGTCCTGGCTGGGTCAGTTGGTGTTTATGTGTGGAGTTTGCATGTTCTCCCCGTGTTTGTATGGGTTTCCTCCGGGTGCTCTGGTTTCCCCCACAAGTCCAAAGACATGCGCTAAAGCAAATTAAATAAACTAAATTGGCCATAGTGTATGTGTGTGAATCAATGTATATGGATGCTTCCCAGAACTGGGTTGCAGCTGGAAGGGCATCCGCTGTGTAAAAAATATTGGATAAATTGACAGTTCATTCCACTGGGGTTACCCCTGACTACACCGAATGAAAATTAATGAATGAATGATTTCAAAACCACATTAAACCCAACATGAAAACAAACAATTGTTTAATTGAGATTAGTAATTTAGAAATTCATTTATAAGTTATTTTAAAGTTTCTTTTCAATCTGGATATGTCCAGGTGATAATGTACATCAATTTTGTACTCTTCTGAATTGTCTCCAAATCCTACTCATCTTTTAAAGCCCACACACATGCTCTCAGGATCGGCCGCTGTGGAGGAGTTTGGCTGACATTACATATATATGTGTGTTTTTGACTCAAGTGCTTTTCATGTTCAAGTCAACAAATCCACTTAACCTTGACTTCTTTTCTTTTCTCGGTATTTTATCAGATGCTTACTGCTTTTAGAGTCTGTTGAGGCCAGAAAAGTGAGCAAATGTTTTTTGAAAAGTTTTGATTGTCTTTTCCTTTGACTGTGTGTATATATATATATATATATATATATATATATATATATATATATATATATATATGTCTGTCTTTGAGCTCTCTTTCAAGAAACTGACAGCACAGACAAAATAAAAAAAAGATGAACTGATGAACTCTGCCAGAATACAAAAAACAAGCAAAACAGACACTGTGTTATTTTAGCAACGGAATGAGAACGTTTTACACTAAACAATTGATAGAGCTTCAAAACTGCAACTCACAGGAATAAATTTACAACAGGATGTGCTTGTGAATCAGAAAACTCCTAATATACCCTTCCTGGAGCGCAGGGTTTGATTACTTTGGCATGTCCTTTGATTAACAAACAGCCCATTTTCCATTTTGGTTTCTTCGTCAGATGTTAAAGATAGATATTTTATATTAAGAGAAAGCTTTAAGCTGTGTCGTTTTTCATTGGCGCCTGTGAAGCTTCTATCTGTGCCATCCTTTTGATTTAGCGCTTTTGTTTTATTCATGTTAATATGTGTGTTAATTCTTTATTTTCAGGTGCACCGAGCTGCATTTATTTCCAGTGCTGCTGTAAACATTTTAGTGATGCTGACATTAATGTGCTTCTCCCGGGCTGATAAAACAGAAGAGCCACCAGCTTTGGGACTCTCAGAGCATTTATTCATCAAATGGCCAGAGGAGAGCAGGGCTTACCATTCAAAGAGAGAGCAGAGGTAAAGCTCCATAAATATAACACAGACTCGTGCACACACACACACACACACACACACACACACACACACACACACACACACACACACACACACACACACACACACACACACACACACACACACACACACACACACACACACACACTGTCTCCTCTTTTAAAGCACACTGGCTTAGAGCTGAAGTGTGAGCCTAAGGCAGGGCTTGCTCTCCTTATTGTAAAATGTGGTTGTATTAAACGGCCTGAATGCTGCTGGGATTCTGGGACAGTGGAGAAGCCACGGTTAGGAGACCTCTCATAAAACCTCGTTCCAGACCCCGCATTCACCAGCAGGGATTTCTGAGCTAGTTCAGGTTGGTTGAGGGCAACACATTTTTATGTATACATACATATAAAACAATATAAATGCTCTTACTGGCAATACTGGTTTGATTGAAGAACATCCCTTTACAATATAGTGTGGGAAAATCTCCTTAGCACTATGATAAAAGAAGGCTCTTTAAAGACATTTTACAACCTTTACAAAACCTTTTTGGTGAATCTTCTGGTGAATGGTGAAGTGTTTGAAGAAATAATTTTTTGAATAACTTTTCACTAAAAGGCTTGGTTACAGTTTTACGGTGTAACAATTCATTTAAGTACTGAATAATATTAGTATATTATTAATAGAATAGCATATTATTATATTATATTATGGCTAGGGTTAGAATGTGTGTTATGTGTTTAGTGTTATGTGCATGTACTGTAATTGTATAGCCTAGGTGGAACGAGTAACAAGGGCACCTTAAAGTAAATGTTTCCAAAGGCGGTGTTGGACAAAGTAAGTAATGCATTACAATACTGAGTTACTCCCCCCCAAAAGGTACTATATATACTCTCTCTCTCTCTCTCTCTCTCTCTCTCTCTCTCTATATATATATATATATATATATATATATATATATATATATATATATATATTTTTTTTTTTTTTTTTTTTTTTGTAATGTGGTTATTTTTTTTTTCTTCAGAATCCAGGTCTTCAAACAGTTGTATCTCTGTCAAATAGTGTTCTATCCTACCAAGTCACACAGCAATGGACAGCCTATTTATTGAGAAATGTATGAAATAAAACGTCCAAACATGTTATTACCAATTACCAATCAACCCCCACATATTTAAAAACAAGAAAAGAATACAAACAAACAAACAAAAAAGTATTGCTTAGTAAAATCCTTCTTTGTTTTTTTTTTTTTTGTTTGTTTGTTACATTTACCATGGTGCAGAAGATGTAAATTAAAAAAAAGCATTACACTTCAAAGTTACATGCTGAACCTTGATCACATGCAGCACTGAAAGAATGCAAGTGTTTTAAAAGTAAGAAAGTGTGATATAAAACATGATTAAACAAGAAAAAATACAGGTTTCTGCATTTATTCTTCCAGACACAACCAAATAACAAAGCAGAAAATCAGGGCATTAAATACAACAGAGAATTAATTCACAATGAAGTTTCTAAACAAAGCTGTAAATTATAGAAAATAGTGTATCAGAGCTTGTTTTGGTGAAACAACTGAGTGATCAGACAGTCTGGCCTTGATTTAGCGTCAACTCCAAACTCCTCAGTGATTCCCAGTCCAATTCACAAAGACGTACAATAGATAATCAAGTGTCATTTATATTCACTGCAGCGTGTGTGTGCATGGACTATCACTGAATTATATCTGTTTCATACAGGAAATGTTGTCAGGATTTGCTTTTTTTCCCCCTTTGCATTGAAATGATGGACATAGAAAGCCGATAAATATGCGGCTGCGCTGAAGAATGTTGTGTCTATATGTTAAAGTTACATTTCTCCAGACACCTGTGTCAGTGCATATTGAATGATATGGGTGGCTTAACCTTGGTATGTCTTCTCAGTGTTAAATAATTCATATGTTTCAGTGGAAATAATGTAGCTGCATGGGTCTCGGCCTGCCCGGTTCAGTAGATTTCTTGCTTGGGATGATACAACAGAACTTTTTCAACTAAGGAAGAGCTGCTTGTCTTCCCAGACACCCTGTATTGAACTCCTGCCTCTGCAACTTTCTACCTGCTCTTAATTGCAAAATCTGTCTTGCCAGATCACTTTTACTCTCACTGGGGTAAAACTCTCAAACCTTCCCTGAACAGCTGCAAATTCACTGCAAATTCAAAACAAATATGTCTTATAAGTGCCATAGAATGAAAATCTGGATAATTAGAGTTCAGTACACAGAAATTACATACAGTAAACAACACATCATTGTTTTCCCGTTTTTATGAATGTTTTGTGGGTGTAAATTTTTGGTAAAAAATAATAAAAAATAGGCCAATCAGAATTAATATGCAAGCTCCAGTTGTCATTTTATCGGTCAAAGCGTTTTTTAATAAGACAAAATATTTAATATTTATTTTTACATATAGTATATATTCATATGCAGGACTCTTATTTTGAAAATGAGACAGGCAATCCGCTTGTTAATTTGTGACGTATGAAATTCTATTCTACTGAACAATAATTCGGTTATAACCACTTTTTATTTATATCACACATTAAAGCAAATTTTATATAATATTATGTTGTACATGAAAGACTCTGAACATGTTGCCTCACAGACATCAATATTTTAACAATTTATAAAAAAATAAATAAAAAAAAGAATCACTTTTTGGCCATTGGATATTAGGTATGGATGTATATTTTGGGATTGGAATTGGGAAACATTTGTTGCAGCTCTTACTGTGATTGTTCTGGAGTTAAAGATGAAACTGTATATGAACTTCAAAAACAAATCTATATGCAGAGGTTGATATTACAGTTTGTTCAAATGCTTACAAACGCGTTCAAAACAATGTCAAAACTCCACAAAATTCCCAAATCTGCACACACAAAATTTTAACAAAATTCCTTCAACGAGTCACACTGCTCACAAAATGCCATGAACACTTGTCAGAATAAAGCATTTGCATCGAATGCCAAACACTTCTTTCATAATAGTACATGTTTGAATGTAGCATGTAAACACTGTTGTTCTAATCTAAAGCTCTTTGCTCTTCCATAAGCCTATATCTATATTTTAACACAATGTTCTACAGTAAAAGTAATTGGTCACACTTTATTTTGATGGTCCGTTTGCTGAATTTAAGTTATTTTGCATCTACATACCAACTAATTATCATTAGATTATAAGTAGACTGTTAGGTTGGGGTTAGGGTTAGTGTAGGTTGATATACTTGGGTTACTAGGGTTCATGTACTTGCAAAGTTTCTTATAGTCAGTTAAATGTCTGTTGAAGAAGCAGTATTTACTTTTTAGAGGAGTAAAAGGTACACTGTAAACACCAATGACGCGTGGAAACATAATATTTATAAGGCCAAACATTACTGTTGTATACTGTAGCATGCAAAAAAATAAATAAATAAATGTAAACAAAAAGAATATTCTTTGAGTAACCTTTTTGGGAACATCTTTTTTATTAGTGTATCTCTCAAACGTTACTGTTGTATACAGTAGCATATAATTACAATGTGTTTTTAAACTAATTTTGAGAGGATCACATGCTTATGATTGTCCACAGCTGGTCCTGCATTAGCTAACACAAGATTCACCAATCAGATGATTCCTAACTCGCTGTAAATAATCAGAGTTTCTTACCTTAGCATCGTCTTGAAGAATCGTCCAGAGGCAACCTTTATGTCCCTACTTGTGTCCTCTTGCCTGGAGAAGTGCTATGCAGGCATAGGGTTGGCAATCATAAACTTTCCAGTGCCAGGCTGAGAAGAATTCCTCTTTGAAATTTAGAAAAGTTATGGGGGCAGATAGAAAACTATAAAATGTGGATGGGAGCAAACCAGTTTTGGACCAGAACAGCTTGGGGGAAAACTAAAATTGTACCATGTAACTACAAATTTAGCAGACTCTTGGTCTGGATCAGGGACAACAATATGTTAATTGCATCCAGAAAAGTGAGCAAATGGCTGATGTTGTACGAACCCAGTGTTACATTGTGATGGAGGACTCCATTTTCAGTGCTGGCAGCACACATAGTTACTGTATATTACCCCATGTTGTCCAGAGAAATTTGTAATTGCCCTCGGTCCTGTTACATTTTTTTGGTTTTAGTCAACTCCATCCACATAAGTAAATTCATGGCGATTTGCATGGAATCCATATCCAATACTCTCTCTACCAGAAACAATGATATACAGAAGAGTAAAAATGGTAGTGGAAGTAGTGTTTCATACATACTTCTACAAGGTCATGATGCAGATTCTTCGCTCTGTCAGAATTGGAACCTTGTAAAGTTGTTTCATCTTCACTTGGTGTCATTTGTGGATACGCTCTATGGTTGACAGGCTTACAGCATTTATGTTGTTAAATACAGTGTCATTATCTCTCGAATCCTAATTGTGTTGTCAGCCAAAACCATGTTTATAATTGCAGTCTTTTGGGTATCTGTAAACAAGTGTCCTGGTACTCCATGATGTCTTTGTCTTTCCACTCTGTATAAAATTGAAGAAGTATGTGTTCAGCTTAGGAATTGAAAACAGTTTACAAAAAACAGGTTGTACAGCATGCTAAACATCCTTATTCATTCAATGCAGTGTCATAAATTGATGGTTTAGAGTCACAAATGTTTTTTGCAATACTATTCAGTTAGGGATCCACTGATATGGATTTTTGGGCTGATAACAATAACCAATAATTCTTACGATTAGGAGGCAGATAACCGATATACTAGCCAGTTACTGTATACAATTTTTACTGTATTTGCTAAAATAGTCATTAGATTGCTTACATATTTTTATTTCTGAAGGCTCAAGTTGGGCTAAAATCTTAGTCCAGCCTCTCGTGGTCAAACTGTGGTTGATCACATGATCAACGAGTGTTGCCCTAATTTCGTCAGTGATGGCTCTCCTTCCTTCTTTTCTTTGCCCTTGTCCTCTTCTTCTTCCTCCTGCTCTTGCCCTTGTCCATTAATAGCATCCATTGTTCAAAGAATGCATTTTGACCTATGACCTATTTATAAGCTTAGGTAAAGTCATGATTGGTTAGTGATCAGTTAAGCAATTAGTGTTTTTAAATTTGAGGAGTGTGTGTGTGTGTGTGTGTGCGTGCGTGCGTGCGTGTGTGCGTGTGTGTGTGTGTGTGTGTGTGTGTGTGACCTTGGCCCTGTTTCAGAAAGGAGGTTAAGTGAAAACGTTCGAGGTTACTAAAGTAACCCTTCGTTCCCCGAGGAGGGGAACGGAAGCACTATAAGTGGATTTGATTGTAAAATCCACGCATTGGGAGGTTCGGTTCAGAAGCTACTTGTCTGAAAGAGTATTGAACGGGCCAATTAAGAATGAATTGGCAGCGCAAGCCTGCGCAGGTGAGCGGCATACGCAATCAACTGAGTATATAAGCTCACCTGGCGCCAGCAGACGCTATCCTTTTTAAGCTGAAGAGACTTTTAACAGCTAAGGGACAGTCATTATGGCGACGGAGTATAGTGCTTCCGTTCCCCTCCTCGGGGAACGAAGGGTTACTTTAGTAACCTCGAACGTTCCCCTTCGGGGGGAACTCCAGCACTATAAGTGGATTTGATTGTAAAATCCACGCATTGGGAGCCCATTGAAAGCGCCATAATGACTGCACCTTACCAACACCCCCGATGAGGAGATAGTCAAGCAAGCGTGACGCACCCACATCATGGGGGGCGCGGTCCTCCAACGTGTCCCTGGCCCTAATTTATCCTACTTCAACAGAAGTTTTACGGATTTAGATATATTTTTTGGGAAGTCGTGAGCATCTAGATAATTCTAGGAAAATACGACAGTACGTTGGGAAGCGTGCAATCCCGATAGGGAGGACGCTGCGGAGGCCATCCGTTACCCAAGGGGGACTAGATGGCAGAATTTACATATGGACTAGCCCTAAAAAGGGGGAGTACGCATAGCAAAAGAGTGGTTAGCGGGGAGGGAAGACACGGGTCCGCCCAGGGGGGGGGGACTTAACCGTGGCGGAATAAGCATATGGGATCGCCTAGTGGGGATCACGCATAGCAGGCACCTTTACCCAAAACGCGGGCTGACCAGCAGGCAGACCTACAACGTAGTGGGCCAGCAAGTGACTCCTCCGCTGAGTCAGTGCTGGGGGCCACGGAGGAATCTGCAGGGCTCACCTGACGGGGAACTTTACTGACAGATAAAAAGGCGCACGTATCTCCGTGTTAGGGAAAATGGAGCAGCAAGCGTGTTTCAACACCCTACCGAATTGTTTCCTCAATCACCAAGGGTTACCTAATACCCTTGAGGAAACCGGCTCCACTCGCAGATTGTAAAACCTTGCAAATGTGTTGGGTGTCACCCAGCCCGCAGCTCTACAGATGTCTGTTAGAGGGGCGCCGCGTGCGCGCGCTCGAGAGGATGCGAAGCTCCGAGTGGAGTGCGCACGCGCTCTCGGGGGACGCGGCTCATCTCGGCTCTGATAGTGAAAGAAAGGCATCCACAATCTAGTGGGAACTTATTTCGGTACGGCACTTCCCTGCTGCCGACCGCTATAACAGACGAAGAGCTGCTCAGATGATCTAAACTCTGAGTGCGGTCCGGATAATACGCAAAACGCGAACTGGACAATAAAGAAGGGCTGGGTCTGCCTCCTCCGAGGGCAGCGCTTGCAGGCTCACTACCTCGTATTAAAACAGAGTGGTAGGAACCTTGGGCACATATCGTGGGCGGGGTCTCAGGACGTGAGAGAAGCCAGCCCAATTACAGGCACGAGTCACTGACCGAAAAATGCCTCCGGGTCCCCGACCCTCTAATCGATATCAACGCGACCAGCAGAGCTGTCTTCAGGGACAGAAAGATACTGAGTCGAGGATTGAAGGGATCTGACGCGGCTTGTGTAGCGAGGGCGAGATCCTAAGAGGGCATGAGAGGGGGCGGGGTGGATTAATTCGCTTAACGCCCCTGAGGAACTGGATGATGAGTTTATGCGTTCCCACGGTGCTGCCAGCCACCGCGTTATGAGAGCAGAGATGGCAGCGACGTAACCTTGAGTGTGGAGGGCGACAGCCTGCTCTCCAACTTCTCTCGGCGTAAAGAAAGCACAACGCTGATCTGGCAAATTACGGGGGTCTTCTCAGCGAGAGACACACCATTCAGTGAATAGACTCCACGTCAGGGCATAGGCGCGCTCGGGGAGGGGGCTCTAGCCCGAGTGACGGTATTAGCCACCGCAATCGGAGGTTACCTAAGTCTTCCTCGCGTCTAAAAACTCCAAAGATCGGCGAGGGTGCCAGGTGGTGCCCTGTCCCTGAGAGAGTAGGTGCTCTCTCGAAGGGACTGCCAGGGGAGGGCTATCGCGAGGGAGAGCTCTGACATCCAGGTCCGGTTGAGCCAGAGGGGCGCAACCAGCAACCTGTTCCTCGTCCTCCCTGACCTTGCACAGTAACTGCGCGAGCAGGCTCACTGGGGGAAACGCGTATTTGCGCGTCCCCCGAGGCCTGCTGTAAGCCCGTGCATCCGTGCCGAGAGCACTCGGTCAGGGAAAGAACAACTGGCAATGAGCGATCTCGGGGGAAGCAACAGATCGATCTGGGCTTCCCCGAATCGCGCCCATATCAGCTGTACAGACTCGGGGTGGAGTCTCCATTCTCCAGGACGCAAGGCTGCCGTGAGAGCGCATCAGCTGCACGGTTGAGCTTGCCTGAATATGAATGGCGTGCAGCGATTTCAGCCGCGGATGACTCCAGAGGAGCAGACGGCGGGCGAGCTGAGACATGCGGCGAGAGCGCATACCCCCTATACGGCTGATATACGGCCACCGCCGCCGTACTGTCCATCCTGACCAGCACGTGTTGCCGCTCCAGCACCGGAAAAAAAACGGTGGAGAGCGAGGAACACTGCCAACAGCTCCAGGCGATATGCCAATGCAACTGGGTACCTTTCCACAGGTCCGCAGCCGCATGCCCGCAACGCACAGCCCCCCAGCCCGTGTTGGAAGCGTCTGCTGAAACGACAACAAGACTGGACGCCTGTTCTAGAGACACCCAGGCCTGTAGGAACAAGGGGTCGCTCCAAGGGCTGAGGGCGCGGCGACACAGCGCAGTAACAGAGACTCGGTGTGCGCGTGCGTGCCATGCGCGTCTGGGGACTCGATCGTGATCAGCCAGTGCTGAAGTGGTCTCATATAGAATAATCCGAGCGGCATGAAGCGGCTGCGGATACCATATGCCCCAGGAGCCTCTGAAATAGTTTCAGTGGGACCACTATTTTACTGTCGAGCTCTCTCAGACAGTACAGCATCAGCTGAGCGCGCTCTCCGGAGAGGCGCGCTGCCATGGTGACCGAGTCCAACTCCAGCCCGAGAGAAGAGATCCTCTGCACGGGGGCGAGTTTGCTCTTTTCTCGGTTGACCTGAAACCCCCACAGGTGGAAGTGCCAGAGCACTTTGTCTCTGTGCATAAACAATTGCTCCGAGAGAGGGCAAAAATCAGCCAGTCGTAAAGAAATCGAGTATGCAGATGCCCGCGAGCCGAAGGGGCGCTGAGGCACCCTCCGCGGGCTTGGTGAGGACCCGCGGAGACAGAGAGAGCCCGAAGGGGAGGGCTTTGTATTGCCAAGCTCGACCATCAAACGCAAACCGCAGAAACTGACGGTGGCGAGGAAGAGTGGAGACATGGAAATACGCGTCCATCAGGTCTAATGCTGCAGACCAACCCAGAGGATGAACGCACCGGAGGATGCGCTTCTGCGTGAGCATTCTGAAGGGCAGCTTGTGCAGGCAGCGGTTCAAAACGCGCAGATCTAGGATTGGCCGTGACCCACCGCTCTTTTTGGGCACGATGAAGTGTGGGCTGTAGAACCCGCTCTCCATCTCGGCTGGAGGGAGTGGCTCGATTGCATCCTTCGCCAGGAGGACAGCAATCTCCTCTCGCAAGACAAGGGCGGACAGGGGGCTGACCCTGGTGAATACACACCCGCGACTTGGGGGGCCGTTTCGCGAACTGAATCGCATAGCCGAGTCTGATTGTGCGTATGAGCCACCGCGAAGAGCTGACCCGCACTAACCAGGCAGGCAGAGCTCCCGCTAATGGACTCATCGCTACAATCGCTGACGTACCAGCAGTGGGGCAGCGCGGAGTGGGTGTGCTGATCCGGGAAGCTCGCGGGTCCCACGGAAAAGCTGGAGGTGAGATATTTGCTCTCACTCCGAACCCGAGCTCCGGAGGGGAGGCTCGAGGGGTGGGAGAAAGGAGACCGTCCTCCCAGCGCTCGTGAGCCACTGGCAAAACGCACCAAATCTGCAAGCTAGAAAGCATAGCGTCCCAGACTGGCAGATTTCGGGCTGTCACATCTGGGGAAGTGAAAAGTGCCCTTTCATAATGTTTTCATGGCAGTAAAAAGTGCCGTTGAAAATGGGGCCCCGCCCTCCAGCAGGGAAAGAGCAAGTTCCCTCTTCTCCAGATGGCCTGTCCCAGGGACGCTTCGCGGTCCGTTGCCAGACTTAGCGGCGTTCTGGGCAGGGGTGCTGCCTGCTTCCGAGGTGCCCGACGCGCTCGCTTCGCCAGAGGCGTGTGCGGGGGCGGAGCAGCTCTCGTAGGCGGGCGCCTTCGGCGAGGAGCAGGTATGAATGGCACGGCGGGAGGAGCGGGCTACGGACCGCCGATAAGAAATCACCCACCAACTGCTCTCTCACCGCCTTGAATTCCTGGGTGAATTCAAAGACGGTGTCGCCAAACATGGCTTGGGATATGGGAAAGTCAAGAAAGCGGACTTTGTCGACTTCGCGCATATCAGCCTGGGGTGGCGCTCCTGGATCACTAATGTGGACATCGTCCTCCCCAACGCACACGCAGCGGACTCAGTAGTCCGAAGAGCTAAGTCGGCGGCGGTGCGAAGCTCGTAAGCCTGGGTTGGACCCACCCTCCTGCAGCTCGGCCAGCGCCTGCGCTAGGTAGCGCTGGTAGGTGGCTATCGCATGCAAGGCGAAAGCAGCCTGGCCCGCAGCTATGTAAGCTCTAGCTCCGAGGGAGGTAGATAACTTACAGGCTTTGGATGGGAGACGAGGCGGACCCCGCCAAGAAGAGGCGCCGCGCGGATTTACCGCCATCGCGCACTCAACCTGAGGAATCGCCACATACCCCCTGGCTGTTCCACCGTCAAGAGTGGTTAGGGTGGAGGGACACGCAGCACGAGCAGAAAAAAGTGCTTTATAAGACCGCGTGAGCCTACTGTGCACCTCCGGGAAGAAGGGAACGCCCCTTTAGTCGGTCCGGCCGCGGAGCTGGGGGATAAACCATCTCCAACCCACGGCCGAAGCAGCCCGGGAAAGCACGGCTAACATGTCCGTCTCAGGATCCGTAGTGACAGCGCTCACCAGCCCGAAGGGGGCGAGCGGGTCTGGATATCATCGGACAATGAAAGCCCACCCTCCGATGCCGCGGTGGACGTCTGGTCTCCGGTGTCATCGGGCGTAAGGTCTACCATCTGTTAGACGGATCGCTTCCCCCGCCCGAAGCTTGGATGGAGCGCTTAGAGGAGCGGGAGGTCCGCGGGCCCGTGGGCGACGGATTATCTCTCGCTGAAACCCTCAGATCTGCCCGAGTGCCCGCTGCAGAGCAGGGGACAACTGGGGTGGTTCGCCCTTATGCAAAGGCTAGCCGCGATCTTTACTGCGCAACAGTCATGGCATCGCAATGACGACATGAACTGCCCGCGAGCAGCGCATTAACATGCTGGACCCCCCAGACATGCAACGCAGTGCTCGTGCCCATCATCCGAGGGCAGGAAACCACCGCATCCAGAAACGCACAGTCGGAGCGCCGTCCTGAAAAGGACGTGCTGCACGACTGTGTTGCTCTTTCTGTGAAGTTTGCAACTTTATACGCACCGCTCTGGAGGACCGGACCCAAAGAACGCCAGGCAAGGGAGAAACCCAGCTCGACCGTCTGCCGCTGCGTGTACACACTCTGGACCGGGAGAATGCTCTCGTTCGCTCAGAATCGCTGGTCACAGCAGGAGGAACCCTCATCGACTCGATCAGAAAGTCTCTGAAGCGAAAAGGATAGCGTCTGCTGGCGCCAGGTGAGCTTATATACTCAGTTGATTGCTTATGCCGCTCACCTGCGCAGGCTTGCGCTGCCAATTCATTCTTAATTGGCCCGTTCAATACTCTTTCAGACGAGTAGCTTCTGAACCGAACCTCCCAATGCGTGGATTTTACAATCAAATCCACTTATAGTGCTGGAGATCCCCCCGAAGGGGAACCCAGAGTATTTTAACGTGAAATGAGAGAAACTCTGGAATCTTTTTTGGCAGGTTTGTCAAACTCAAGAAAGCAGAGTAAGTCAAGCCTGTTTCTGAAAAAGAGATAAGTTTAACTCAGAGTCAGTTACCATGGTAACTTACTCTGTGAACCTAACCTGGTCAGGAGCAGGTTTTATTCTCTAAACTCTGAGTTTCTGTCGGTCTCCTCCCCATTTTTAAAGATGAAGCAGTATTTCTCACCTTAGCCTTAATCATTCCTTGCCTGCATTTTAGTCACACGTTACGAGAATGGCTTGTCCTTTTTTGAGAAAATTACTATTAGATCCAATACCATAGTTTTAAGTCTTACCTTTGATATTACTGCAAAAAAAATAAATAAATAAAAAATAGCTTAAATTCACTGACCTTCAACAGGGACATGTACTGTAACTAGATTAATGGGATTTTTACTCATTTTTTTGTTCTGCTTAAATTCTAAATGTCATATCAACCTCTACCACTTGGTCAATAAAAAAAAGCCAGACACAGAAGTGCATTTTTACATCTAATAAAAACTCTAAACATTTCCACAGATAATTAAGCTTTGCTTATTCTTGTTTTGTAAAATTTGTTGTAGAAACTATGAAGTAGCCTATGTAATTTTATGCAATAACATCTGAAATAACTTCAAAAAATATGGCCAATTCCTCAATTTCCAAGTGAAAAGTCTATAAACATCACATATTACATTACTTATTTTTTATTGTACTTAAATATTTAAATACATTACATGTTTTAAATGTAAACTTACGCATTAACTTGAGCAGCTGTTTCCCCACACTGTCTCTGTTTCACCGGTGGTGCGGTGGTGTGGCTTTTTTAATAAATGGTCATATTTGCTATAACTTTGCAGGAGCACAGCAAGTTTGGCTGGAAAAAAAAAGCTGATCTCTTTTTTCAGATGTTGCCATGGTGGCTCTTAATATCTATGTTCCCTTGATCATGCCCTTTTATAGTTGCGGTGTGCGCGCTTAACTCTGAATCTGTCTACTCAGACTTGATTGATCTAACTCAGACCAGCAGTTCTGAAACCGAGTTTTTAACCTCTCAATAAGTCAACTGAAGAGTTTGAGTTTAATACAAAGTGAGATTATTTATCCTCGTTAAATCAAAATTACCAAGGATGAAACTAGTTTTAACCATTACTGTATTAAATATAGATATACTTATTATCATTATTAGTATTACTATTACTATTATTATTATTATTATTATTATTATTATTATTATTATTAATAATAATAATAATAATAATAATACCAAATGCACATTCATTTGTCCGTATATTTCAGTGAAGTATTATGTGAGTTGCTCAGCTTGATTAGACCTTAACATGGTATGCAGAATAAACAAGTTCTTTACCACATCTACAACAACAAAAGCTGTACCTGTGTTAAATTTGTCTTTTTTTTTTTGTTTTTTTATTGTGTACCCTTATGAATTCTGTTCTTTGAAACAGTTTTGAGCTGCCATCATCATTTAGGAGAACGGATTAAAGGATAGAGGGGGAGAGATGGAGACAGAGGGAATAGGCAGGTTTTAACTGGATCAGAGCTTTGCCTCTCTCTGGGAGTCTCTCACAGGTGTGTAGGCGTCCAACATTTTGTCCCAGACAGGTTAAATTACCTCCTTTCATCTAAAGAGTTGAGGGGGGGCTGAGCACTAATTGAGTTTGATACTTTGGTGGGTTTCTCTCTCTTGTGTAGCGAACTTTGGATAAGTTTCAGATGCTGAATTAGGTGTGACCTTGAATTAACTGGTTTGGCCATGGAAAGCACTTTTAGCTAAACTGAGCAGCACATTGTCTTGCTGGTCATACATTCTGAACGTGTCTGTGTTGTTTTTGTATTACATTCATTTCATTTGCAGAGGATTTTATTCAGAAAGACTTAAATGAGTAATGTAAGAAGAAAAGTGATTATTCTGAAAAAAAGCTCTGAGAAGTGCTGCAATACAAAAAGCACAATATTTCTTATAAATGTGCCAACTAAAGCAAGAATTTAGTTTGGTTTGTTTTGTTCTGGGGGAAAAAGAAAACTAAAAATTAAATTAAAATTACATTATATATTTTGCTAACATGCCTCTCTTTGTTTTATTTATTTATTCTTGTGCTTTTTATTTTTAATTTTACATGTTTAATTTTGCTTTATTTTTTATTTCAACATTTTTTATTTAATTTTCTCTTAACATTCTCTCTCCCTCTCTCTCTCTTTCACACACACACACACACACACACACACACACACACACACACACACACACACACACACACACACACACACACACACACACAAACACACACACACACACACATGATATACTTAAATACATTTTCACAATATCACATTTTATTGTTGTAAGAAGAAAAAGCAACACACATTGAGCAGAGTGCCTGTTACAGTTTTTTTCAACTGCTTAGACACAAAATTGTTTTATGTCACTTGGATTCTGAAACCTCTTTCTCAAAATACAAAACAACAGCAGCGATTTGAAAATCTCTGGATGTGCTTGTTAAACATAATGGGCTCTATTTTAAAGATCTAGGCGCAAAGTCCACAGCACATGGTGCAAAACAACAACAGCTGCAGTTCAAACCGAGCATCAGAATGGAGCAAAAAGGTAATTGTAGTGACCTTGACTGTGACATGTGGTGTGGTATAAGTATTTCAGAAACTGCAGTTCTACTGGGGTTTTCATGCACAACCATCTTTTGGGTTTATGGAGAGTAGTCTGAAAAAAAAAAAAAAAAAATATATATATATATATATATATATATATATATATATATATATATATATATATATATATATATATATATACGTGTGTGTGTGTGTGTGTGTGTGTGTGTGTGTGTGTGTGTGTGTGTGTGTGTGTGTGTGTGTAAGTGTGTGTGTGTGTGACACTGGGTGCCAATCCTGTCAGCTAAGAACAGGAAACTGAGACTACAATTTAAACAGGCTGACCAAAATTGGACAATAGAAGATTGGAGAAACGTTGCCTGGTCTGATGAGCCTCGATTTCTTCTGCGACATTTGGATGGTAAGGTCAGATTTTGGGATCAACAACATGAAAGCATGGATCCATCATGCCTTGTATCAACAGTTCAGACTGCTGGTGGTGGTGTAATGGTGTGAGGGATATTTTCTTGGTAGACTTTGGGTCCATTAGTTCCAATTGAGTATCGTGTCAACGCCACAGCCTGTCTGAGTATTGCTGCTGACCATGTCCATCGTTTTTTGACCTCGGTGTTGGAGCACAGTTATAAGTTCCATATAAAATGTACGTCGACCAAATTTTGTCAACCCGCCTATGTCATTATTTAACCCGCAAAATCAAAATCAAAACCGCCCATTTGGTCAGAAAACTGTCCAGTCTGTCAACACTGGGCACTTAATATAAATTAGAACTGCTTTGGATGTCCAATTTATATCTCATAATATTTAATAAGTGAACTCTCTCTGTGAAATATTTATATTATTCTTTATAGCATACAAGGGTTATTATACAAACATTTCATCTATCACACTAATACATTCATCATTTGGATATGTAGCAAAGCTTTTTTAGAGCTTCGCAACATAGAAAGTGCTCTTAAAAAAAGCTAAAGCAATCAAATGTCCTCCATTAAGTCAGTAATTAAGAAGCTCCAATCAAATGAATCTGCCAGAAAGATAAGATGTGTCTGTACTGTTTTGGTATACAGCAAGAAGAAGAGTTTCAAAACACTCTCGAAAAATTACAGCTGGAAAGTTGCAGAAATTAGTTGAGCCTTGGGGTCAAAACACAGTCATCAAAAGTTATTTTAGAAGGTTTCAAAAAAACTGCACTCATTCAGAAACAAACATAAGCATATTCAGTTGTCAAATACTACTCAACATTCAAACAGGATGTGTTCTATACTCTCAGAAATAAAGGTACAGGAGCTGTCACTAGGGCAGTACCTTTTCAAAAGATACATATTTGTACCTGAAGGGTCTATAATGGCACCTCAAAGGTACTTTTTAGGTACATTTGGACACAAAAAGCGCCTTTGAAGTACCACTGTAGACTTTTTGGGTACAAATATGTATCTTATAAAAGGTAAAGTCCTAGTGACAGCTCCTGTACCTTTATTTCTGAGAGTGTATGGTCAGATGAAAGCTAAAAAAATGGTTTTCATCAGTAAACACAAAAAATGTTTCTTTGCAATGATTGATTTGTCTGTTGTGGTATAGATACATTTGTTGCAATGCTGTGGATCTATCCTGCACTTTCAGAAGTAAAGGTACAAAGCTGTCGCTGGTGTGGTACTTTTTCAAAAGGTATGTTTGTAACTGACAGGTCTACATTGGCTCCTTTAAAGGTACACTGAAAAAAAAAGATTCATTGAAAATTCATAAATGATTCCTTGGATTTACATTTTTTTTAAGTGTAGTGGTTCTAAACAATTTATTTGGGCTGAATTTAAACAAACAAATTAAGTTGAACATTACTACATTTTTATTTGTTTGTTTTGATGTAACATTTAACACCTTTTAATTGTTAGCAATTTAGCAGACATCTTTTTTCAGTGTATACTTTTCTACATCTTAAGGCAAGGCAAGTTTATTTATATAGCACATTTCATACACAGTGGCAATTCAAAGTGCTTTACATAAACAAGAATAAAAGAAACAAATAAAATAAAAATGAAAACAAATAATAAATATGAGTAAAAAAGAAAACACAAAAACAGGTAAAATGTGATATAAAAGAATGAAGAAGAAGAGAAAAACATAATAGTGCAATCTGTCGGACGCAGCACAGTGCTCATTCAGTAAAGGCACAGATAAACAGATGTGTTTTCAGTCTGGATTAAGTATTTATATGTACATTTAAGACACTATATATGGACCTGTTAGCTATTACCAAGTACCTTTTGAAACCACATTAGTGACAGCTTTTGCATATTGACTTCTTACAGTGTGTAAATGCTGTTTAAATACAGAACATCACAGTCTTATAATGGGCCATGGTTGGATCTTTCTTATAGACAACGATCCAAAGCCAACATCGATATTGATACAAAAATGGATCACTGAGCACAAAAGCATGGTTCTGGCATGGCCATCTCAATCTTTTGACCTGAACCTATAGAAAATGAGTGGGTGAACTGAAGAGGAAAGACCACCGGCATGGACCAGAGAACCTAAAGGACCTGGAGAGTTTTTGTATGGAAAAACTATCCCCTTTTATAAATGTGTTCACAGTTGCTTTTTGTCAAATTAATCCTTAATAAATAAAATCATGCATTACTTTCACATAATATATGCAAACATAGTTTACACAGAACAATATTTTTAAAGACTTAAACATATTTAACTTTTAAATAATTTGTAATTCATGATAATGATATTATAAAAACACCAGTATATGATATGCAAAATTGATATTATTCTATAATAATAACATTTTAATCATTTATATATAATGCAAAATAAATAAATAAACACACTGTTTATTACGCCTACTGTGAAAGCAGATAAAAGTCAAGCTTCTCATCGGGCTCAGCATCTCCCATAATCCGTTTTTCCTTCAGTATGATAAACTGCTGTAGGGTGTTTCTAGAAAACATGGATGTAGTTTCTAGAAGACTTGAGGGGGGAGTGGAGGAATCAAGGGTTCTGTATAGTCTCTTCAGGGCAGTTCAGCTTGTCATAACAACTCACGTCTTCATGCTCTTTTTCTTCCCCTCTCTCTCTATCGCTCCCTCTCTTTTCCTCTGTCTCTTGCTTCATGTCAGCCGTTAATTGTGTTTTGATGTTCTTGCAGACTTGTGATGGTGCTTCTACCCTTTCAAGCCCAAACAGAGCATAGAGTTGTCCATTCACACGAACGCACGCATACATACACACACAAACGCAGTTGTCTCTTCAAATCTACATCAAACCTGCTGTCACCTCACAGACACGCAAGTATAAATGGTTTTTTGCATTCATCCATATGCGATGGGAATAAATACATATAAATACATAGCAATTTTTTTATTTCATTTTGCTAAGCACATATAAATTTGTTTAAATGATTTCTGATCAGTTTTATCTTTCTCTGTTTTTTTCCTCAAATATTGATTTCATCTAGCAGGGGTGTAAAAACTTCACTGAAATGACTCTTAAGCAAAGTACAGAAACTAAGACAATAGCTTAGTCCCTGTCTTACTTAAGTATATAGCAAAAAGACAGTTAAAAAGGACAGCTGAAATTGTACTAAATGTATCCTAGCAAAAAATTAAAAAGAAAGAAAATTATTGTTTCATCATATTGAATTTTTTTTTTAATCAAAGTAAAATGAATATCAAAGTAATTTGTCATAAAGATAGAGAAAAGTTTGTTTAAATGAGGGGGAAAAAAATCTTTTAAGCATATACAACATTTAAAAATGCAGCCCAAAGAAAAAAAGAATATGGCATTTAAATGGATTTTGAATACCAAAAAATACAATTAAATCAACAGAATATTATATACCATAAAAAAAAAAAAAAAAAAAAAAAATATATATATATATATATATATATATATATATATATATATATATATATATATATATATATAATAATAATAAGTATTACTATTATTATTATTATTATTATTATTATTATTATTATTATTATTATTATTATTTATATAGATACACTACCGGTCAAAAGTTTGGAGTCAGTTTTTTTATTTATTTATTTATTTTATTTTTTTTTTCATGTTTTTTTTTCTTTTTTCTTTTTAATTATTCTGTTCATCAAGGCGGCAATTATTAAATGCAAAAAAATGTGTTAAATTATTAAATACTTCTTTAAAAAAAACTTATTATTGTATGCACTTTCAAATGAAATTATCACTCCAGTCATTATTGCTTTTAAAAACATTAAACATAATAATAATAATAATAATAATAATAATAATAATAATAATAATAATAATAATAATAATTAATATTAGAGTGATTTCTGAAGCATCATGTGACTCTAAAGACTGCAGTAGTAAAGCTTAAAATGAAAAGTTGTTGCATTCTATAGCAAACAGTATGTGTTTTGTTTTTTTGTTTTTTTATAAAAAGTCTTAAAATGTAAACAACTTCTAAAAAAAAACATTCCATAATGTAAATAAGATGTATTTTAATATGAATATGTCAATAACTTAATTTTGACAAAAAATGTCAGATAGAACCTTATGAATTCTAAGGTGACGATTTCACAATTCTATAATTTGTACTGTATTTTTGGTGCAATAATTCCAGCTTTGGTGAGCAGGATAAGCTTATTTTAAAACATTTAAAAATGTACTACTTACCAACTGACTCCAAGCTTTGGTTCGGTAGTGTATATAACTTAAATATCAGTTTTTGAGTTTAAATAAAAATGTAGCAAGTGACAAGAAATAGTACAGTTTCTCCTTAAACCATTTTCTCATGAAAAAAAGTGTACAAAAGTACAGTAATATGCTATAGTAAAATCACAGTAGAGTGTTGATTAATGTACACTGTCCCTTTTTGTGAAATTTTGTGCAATAAATTAAGGACCGACAACTGTCAGTTCTGTGTATGTTTCTGGGCAGTATCAATGCTTTGTGTACTAACATGTCATACAACACATGTGACTATATTTTGATAATCTCTGGATGTGCTTGTTAAACATAATGGGCTCTATTTTTAAGATCTAGGCCACAGCACATGGCGTGAAAGCAATAAAGACGTGTCCTAATCCACTTTTGCTATTTTAGGGATAGAAAAATACAATCTGTGCCCTGGTGCATGGTCTAACAGAGTTGTGCTTATTCTCTTAATGAGTTATGGGTGTATAACATCTTGTAAACCAACCAGAGTCTCATCTCCCATTCCCTTTAAGAGTCAGTTGCATTGCATCATGGCACATTTGCTATTTACAAACTGGACATTGTAAAAGGAAAAACTGAACGCTTCAATAGTGAGAAAACAAACATAGAAGGCGTAATAGTGAGTACTTCAATAGTGAGTTAAACAAACCATCTTCAGTGAGGATAAAGAACGAGTCTCCTCCATTCAGCCTCTTTACTTTATCTTTACTTTACCCTTACTCTTTACTTTACTCTTTTACTTTTATGGATAAGGAAATGGTGTTGTACGCACTCCACCCAAGACATCTATAAGCCTACATATTTAAATTAGTTTGTTAAGCACAAAGATTTGTTTTTAAAACTATTTCTAAATTCAGCTATAATTGCCAGCAAAGTAACAAATTAACAATAATAACGAATTGTGGTAAAAAAAAAGTGAGTTATATTCAAACAAATGTCCTATTCCTATGCCCCATATAGTGATGCATACGTCTCTAAAACTCGACTGGTGGGCAAATCGAAACTTAGTTTTGTTAAAACAAATATAAATATGCATAATAAATAATAATGCTAATAATAATAACATTATACAAATGCAAATTGTCACAAATAAACTGAGAAATGTATATTTTTATGATAAGTATGTTTTTTATTTGTAGAAAATAATCATTTTAATCCTTTGTATGAAAGAGCCTAATGTGTGGTCAATGTATCCAATATTACGATTGTATCTGAATGTATTCAAAGACACCACACCTATGTCAATATTTTATCTCAAAAATGCTCATTGTCAGTGTAACAAATGAAAACATTTATTCTTGTTAGTGTAGTTAGAAGACTTTTTACACTTTCCTTATTAGATAATTGTGCTAATAGTGTAACTTGTATTTTTAAATATTAGCAAACAACACAAAAGTATAACATTCGCATGCAATACGTTTATCAATAATTGTCAGTGACGTAAAGTAACAAATTACAAATACTCAAATCACTGTAATTGAGTAGTTTTTCTCAGAAATTGTAATTTACTAAGTAGTTTTCAAAATATGTGCTTTTATTTTCCCTTGAGTACATTTTTAGTGCAGTATTGACACTTTTTACTCCACTACTTTCCTTTAACCTTCAGTCACTACTTTATTTTTCCTGTCAATGGGGATTGGAAAAATCATTTCTGCGATTCCTGTTTAATCAAATCGCATAGAAAGTAAACCTCATCATACTGAACAACCTTAAAACATGCAGCAAACTGTTTGGATGCATTAAAAGTGTCCAAGAATATGTCCAAAATCTTTACATGCAATGACAGAGACTTTTTAGACTAAATGTCACCGATGAGAAGATGATGGATATTTTCTGTATAAATGCCAAACAGAATCTTATATTTACACACACTCATCAGCCGTTCACAGCGTAATAACCATTACTCACTACTCTTAAAAGGTCTTTTTACTCATTGAGTAATATTTACAACACACACTTTTACTCTACTTTTTGCACTACATTTTTGGGCAAGTAACAGTACTTTTACTTGAGTATGATTTTTCAGTATTTTTTCCACCACTGGAATCTTTCAGGAATGCCATGGTGCAGTCTGGAAGTTCAAACTTCAACAAGTTTTCCAGTATTGTCTAAATGTGGATTGAACATACAGTATTAAGCTTTAATCAGGCACTCTGCGATGAATATGAAACAAAATCAAGCAAATGTTACAAATGTTTGTTCACTTTTTTTTAATTGCTGCAGATTTACTGTATATTTAGACAGTTTGGGACAGAGGGGAAGAGTGGATGAATTCTCAAGGTCATTTTCTTTTACTTAAAGAATAAAGATCTATATATTTCCACAGCAAAACGATAAAAAAATGTCAATAAACTATACAAAAAAAAGGACTAAATTGATTGAATGTGCAGTGAGTCTTGTGTAATTTGCAGTAAATTTGATATATTCAATAATTTAATTAAAAAAAAAATTAAAATCTGATTACAGTTCTGAGTACAAATCTGAGAACAGTCTCAGACACACACACAGTGACATGCAGTCATCCAGTGCTTATGTCAAAAGCAATGATGTCAGTGGAGGTCTGTGCATGTGAAGTGTGTGCATGTCTTTAGTGATTCCCCAGCTTCTCTGCCCCTGACCCCACTTCGCACTGCTGAGAAAGTAAATATTTGCACGCAATCATGAACTGTTGAGGGTTGCCTGTGACCCACAAGCCCATGCTGCATTAAATATTAAAGATCTTAGACACAAGTAGAGAAAAAGAAAGAGCGGTGTGGGGGGAAGGATGGAGATGTAAGCGCCTTGTTTAAAAGGGACAGACAGGGTGCATGGATTTAAGTAGCCTCTATTGTAATGTTGATGCACAGTGAAATGTTTTTCTGGTCACCAATTAAGAGCTGTGTGGTTTGTTTTTTATTAAAAGTACAAGTAATATTATTATAAAACTCACTCTCAATTCACTTTTCTACTGTATAGAACTAGTAAGTTTCTTGTGAGCTGAAAGGGCTACCCAGTGAGCTATCATGCTACCATTTAGATGGATGGGTGGATGGAATTTTTTCCTGTGATGACAAGAGTTAATCCTGGAGGGACTGTTTAACGAGAATGTGCTATTTCTTTCATTTTGGCTGCATGAGATTCACTTGTTTTGCTGTGTCTGGAGTGAATATTAAATTTGAACGCTTTATTATGGCCCAATCCCAATTCTGTTTTTTTAACTCCTACCCCTTCCCCTTGGCCCTTAAAACAGAGTGTGAAGGGGAAGGGCGTACATGTTTACCCCTGTGAAGAAAAAAAGGAAATAGGACAGCACCTGCACACGTCATCATATGTCATCACAATCTATTGCTTCTAATGAGATCGATGACCGCGACTGCTGTGTTTATTCCAGTTGCATTTTTACATTTTTTGGGGGGTATTTATCTTTAGGAAATCACTGAAGGTAACAATATCATGTTATCATAATGATATAAAGTGGTAATAAGCTCGTAGCGGTACTGTGCATTCACACAGTGGCCATATTCAATTATGTAAATACACAAAAACAACATTAACATTATAGCAGACACTATAAAAAGGCCATTTCCAGCCACTAGACTTTTCTGAAAGGGTATTTCAGTGTCATCGAGTGACAGATGTGATGTTGTGGGACTACAGGACTTGATTTTATGGATTATAGATAGCAAATCTTTTTTTTATTATTATTATTAAAAAAAAAAAGGAATGGTAAAACACAAATGCTGTTATGAATGTACTTTAACATGTGCTTGTTTGTTGTAAAAGTTCATAATAATGACAAAAATTACTAATTTGTGCATCTCCTTACTTTCATGTGCAGCCATGCTGCCATTGTAGATGGTGTATTCTGGTTAATTTTTGTACCCCTTGGCTTTGAGTGTGGTCCTGGAAAATTTCCACTTCAAGGGCTATCTATCTTCCCCTTTGGACTAATTTATACTTCTGCATGAAGCACACACGGATGCTCCGGCGCACCCTTCACACATTCGCATAGCCCTCCCTTTGGCTGATGCTGACCCTCATGCGCACCTCTCAAAAAATTTAACTATATGTCGCAAAGACGTGTAGTGCAAGCTCTGTGGTTGGTTGGCTTGGTAGCTGTGACCAGTGAGGGCAGGACTGAGAGCCTTGCAAACCCATTGGAGTGAGTGTTTACAAGTGTCAATTGCCGTGAAGTAGCTCTAGGTGAAAACTGTTGTTTTATGTTAAAATTATTAATTTTTAGGACAGCAGTATCTCCAGCAAAAATATATCCAAAGATTTTATTTTAAATTGCAAAGAAATTTGTGTTTTTGAAACAAATAAAGACAGCAGAAGTCAATGATTAATTTGAATTTTTTAGCCCGACATCTTTACTGTTCCAAACTATTATAGATCTTTTAAAAAATAAAATATGTTGTTTTTAAAGGGAAAAAAGTTTTTTTAACCCAGATATATATATATATATATATATATATATATATATATATATATATATATATATATATATATATATATATATATATATATATATTAGAGCAGTGATTACAATACCGTGATAACGTGAAACCATGATATATATATATATATATATATATATATATATATATATATATATATATATATATATATATATATATATATATATGTATGTCCAAGGTTATCGTACAGTCAGAATCTTATACCGACCCATGCCTACTGCCAGCTAGTGTTTCAGAAGTGTTATTGAAAAGAAACACAAACAGCAAGCAGAAGTATAAATGCAAGACTTCACCCAAGGCAAGTATGGGTCACGCTGATTACTTGACGCAGCAGTATAAATCAGCTTTTAGCCTTACAGTCCATTCACACGGGGCATGAGTGTCAATGCTTCCCATTCACTTTGAATGGGTGAGGTCAAGCGTAGCCAAACTGAATTGTGGGTCCATCAATGCTGCTTTATCAGCATTGCTTGCTGCAGAAGTTGGGACTTTCCTAACTTTTCAAGCACCAACGGAAACGTCAGCCAATCAGATTGCTCTATGCAAATACACAAGCTCAGACAGTAGTAGATTGCTTGCTAATTTCATTGGCTGACGCTGCTATGACGATCACGTCAGCCCCTATTTCAGACACGCCCTCTGTCAAGTATTGACGCGTATGTGAATCAGGCATTACGCCTTCGAGTTAAAGAGAATTGGGACATATCTACCCCTTCACATGAATGTGCAAAATGAAGGGTAGGCGTAAGGAGAAGGGCTAAGGTGTAAAATTAGAATTGGGCCTATGTTTATCTGAAAGTTACAAAAGTATTATAGATTTTCAATCAGCAGTAGGTTTAGTGTATGGCAGGGTTGTTTTTAGTATATTTTTGGCTTGTATTAAAATAATTAAAGTAAATTAGACAAAGGTTGTTGAAATATTTTGTGCAATAAAAAATTGTATGTCCTGACTTTGGATTTTTAGGTACAGTTTTACCACATTGTAAGTGTTTCAAATTAAGGGCAAAAAGATAGTCTTAAAGTATGTATAGTATTATTATAATATTTATTATTGTAAATCTTTATATTTATATGATTTTATATAAATTAAAAGCTGCTGTATATAAGTTTTTACTCTTCTAAAGCACAAAAAATACCATAATGTTTGCAGATATTTAAGAAACATGCTAAATGAACATTCTTGTTTATCTGAAAAACAATGCTAAAGTCAGTTAGTCTGCTTTGAAAATGGGTGTTACGTGCTGGAACAGCTCTCTTTGTTTGGGTTCTTTTAACACGCCAATTTAGCCAATTATTAGCTAATTATAATTAATTATTAATTAGCTAATTATATTTCAGCACCCCAGGTTGCCTTGGTGGAAAACTGTATTTTTTATTCATTCAGTCAGGAAGGCTCTCAAAGTTTGCGTCTGTGACTGTAATACAACCTCCGGTGCACAGTAGCAGACTCCGAAAAGAGATGCAGATTCAGAGTTCCACATGAGATGATTAATTAGCAAACGTAACATTAGACGTAACATATAACATTAGGTGAGCAGGTTACATTGTAACACGGTGTCATAAAAACATGCTACATGAGGCTAAAATTTGGTATGTACATTATTAAAAGTAGATGCTGAATAACTGATATGTGTTGGTCAACCAAGAAAATAAACCATTTAAAATTGTCATGTAAAATGGTGTTCATGCTCACATTTTTAGGATTTAACACTGAATAAAGCACATGAGGTGTACCTGAGGTAAACATTGTCAGTTTATCCTGTTGTTCAGCTGAAAGAAATAGTAGCCATTTCTAAAATATATATTTCAGGTGTTAGAGCAAAAACGAATTTTAATATGAAAAATACTCTTATAACATGCGAGTGCTGTTACTTAGTATACAGTTTATATCAGCCTTAAGTTGGCTCCATAGTTATAAACACTTCTGTTGATGTTGTCAATCTGGCAACCTGTGCTTGCATGTTTTTTGAATCAGACGTGCAATACCTAGTTTAACCACTGGGTTTCAAACTTAAATTCTGCACCTTTGAAGTTGATAAAACTTTATTGTGCTATCATTGACAAAAAAATGTTAAAGTGTACTGTTACTTTTTTATGTCACACATGTGCATGTGTGCGTGCGTCTGTGGATTTGTTTATGTGGTTTTGTAATTAGTGAAATAACATGGGTATGCAATGTTAAGGTAGTTTATGAGTACTGCACATGCATACTTAACTGGGCCTGTCGACATTTAATATTTGCCCTAGATTTTCTTTAAGGGTTGGGTTTAGGGATAGGGTTTTTGTGTATATACACACTGTATAAAAATGCACTAAATAAAGCATACCAATTCCTCAAACCTGCAGAAGAACAGAGCTTTTCAGCATAACAATAACAGCGGTTTCCGACTGCCAGCTGAAGGCACTTCTTACCTGGATCTGTGGAACAAAATAGAGGAACATCAAAAATGTTTCTCTCCGTAAGATGTACCTCCTGAACACTGCACCAAATGGTTTCAATGTTCTTTTAAAGCTGAGATATGTACTCTGTTTCATCAAAAATAGCTCTCTCCATGTTCGTCAGAGGAGTAACTGCTTATAGCCTCTTATTTCATCCATAGTGGGCTGAGTTCAAGTACCACAGTTTGGGTTTTAGTGCTGTGTTATCACCAACCACCTACACTCACACACACACTCAGAGAGAGAAAGAGAGAGTGCTATGCACACACACAGAGTTATGCACACGCACATACGGTCTCTCAGGGGAAGCTGAAGAGATGGATAACACACTAGGGGATGGAGGCAGGTGTATTTTTAGCCGTGTAGTGCAAAAGAGTTAGCAGAGAGCTTGTGTCAATGCTAAGCTGGACATTTCATCTGTCTGTTTTTATGTATGTGCAGTGTGTGGTTATGTGTGTAGCTGAGTGCTTTCAAGTGTAATTATCTCACATTACCTGTCTAGTAGTGTGAGGATGACTGAGGAGGAGGAAGAATCAACAGGGGGAAAGCTCTGTTCCCAAACCTAGTGAATTGCCTCACTGCCTACTACCTACATAGACAGTATCCTGACTGAAGCAGAGCCTCATTAAGGGGCGTTCACATTGACAACAATAAATTGCTACATGTTGCTAAAACTCTTGCTGTTGGCGCTCCTTATACAGTATGTCTTTTGGGGGCAGATCCATGTCTATGTTTTCTTTGGTGTTTGTTTCTGATTGTCATCACTCATTTGTACCTTTTTTGTCAGCTCTTGACAATGAACACTTATCTAGTGCACACCAAACATAGCTGGTATATGTACATTTATTACATAAGAATCTTCATGCATAAACTTTTGCTAGAACCTTTGGTTTTGATGAGTGGTACATATTCACATAACTTTTTTTTTGTTTGTTTGTTTGTTTGTTTGTTTGTTTGTTTGTTTGTTTGTTTGTTTAGCCAAAATTGATTCAGTCCCCAGCACTTTTTAAAGATCACTTAGAAAAAATGTTCATGCATGCAGAAGTTCCTTGGAGTTTATGACTTAACAGCTAGTTTTTATTTGAGGTAAAACACACGTAAGAATGCTTGAAGCTTTACTTAATACACTTGATCAATATTGTTGCTCTATTAGCACACTGTACGCTACAGTCTGTGAAAAAAGTGTAACTTTTCAGGTTAATCACATGAATATATTCAAACGCATCAATATATTGACATAACGCTGCATTTTCTCAGTCAAACATGGTAAAATGATGACAATGCAGTGTTTATACAGTCTATTGTCATCATTTAAAATGCAGTTAATGGTTGAACATTTGTCCACCATACCTCTTGTTATAAAAACTGTATTTATTTGCATTTTGTTATTCATTCATTCATTTTCTTTTCGGCTTAGTCCGTTTATTAATCTGGGGTCACCACAGTGGAATGAACTGCCAACTTATCCACCATATGTTTTACGCAGCGGATGCCCTTCCAGCTGCAACCCATCACTGGGAAACACCCATACACTCGCGTTCACACACATAAACTGTGGACAATTTAGCTTACCCAATTCACCTGTACTGCATGTCTTTGGAGTTGTTGGGGAAACTGGAGGACCTGGAGTAAACCAATGTAACACTGGGAGAACATGCAAACTCCTTGCAACTTCTTGCTGTGAGGCGAACATGCTACCCACTGTGCAGCCTTGTTTTGTTATTTATTTATTTATTTATTTATTTTTATTATTATTTTTTTTTTTTTACATTTTGGAGCCAAATCTCAATACTGTACACACTGTAAAAAATTGTTGGATTTCACAGAATCAATTTGTGTTAGAGCAACATGAAGGAATTACATTAACTTGTTAGTTTTTACAGATATGGACTGAACATAAAAAATAGGTTAGGTAGTGCTGTCACCTCACAGCAAGAAGGTCCTGGTTCGAGCCTCAGCTGGGTCAGTTGGCTATCTGTGTGTAGTTTGCATATACTCCCTGCATTTGCATTGGTTTCCTTCAGGTGCTCCGGTTCCCCCACAGTCCAAAGACATGCGGTACAGGTGAAGTGGGTGAGCTAAATTGTCTGTAGTGTATAAGTGTAAATGGATGTTTTCCAGATATAGGTTGCGGCTGGAAGGGCATTCGCTGCATAAAACATATGCTGGATAAGTTGGCGGTTTATTCCGCTGTGGCGACCCCAGATAAATAAAGGGACTAAGCTAAAAAGAAATTAAAGAATTAATGAGTTTGTGATTGCAGACGCAGCCATACTGTTTGTAAACATGACTCAGTTTCCATTGTTTAGCCTACCTGTGTTTTGACCTTTGCCTTTTGTTATTGTTTTGATTCATTGCTGCCTGTGCCGACTATTCGCCTGTTCTTTGACCATGACTTTGGTTTGCTTTGCATGTACCTGATTGACCCTGTTGACCGTTGCCTGCCTGACCATTCTTGTAACAAACTGCATGTAGATCCTCATCTCTGTTGTCAGTGTCCCTCACATTACATGTATACTGCAAGCATAGTTAAATAAATTTCAACTCTTATAAATTTAAAATCAGGCCTAATTTTACCAATGGGAAAAAGTAAGGGATGGATCTCAAACTTTTTTTTTTGCTTGTTTTAAAGTTGCTTGTTTATAAAAAGTCTTCAGTGAAATTTGTTCTTTAACACCAATAATTGTCCAGTCAGTGTGGATCATACTGAACAGTTTAGTTCTCAGCTGCACACACAGATTATCAACCCATACTGTGATCCTGAACCTGATTAAACTCTCAAAGACTGCCTGATAAAAGAAAAATAAAGATAATAATAATAATGATCGCAGCTGGTACAGTTGGCATTTCTATTTGGAGTTTGCATGTTCTGCCGTGTTTGCATGGTGTTTCCCACGGTTGCTCTGGTTTACCCCACAGTCCAAAGACATGGAGCATAGGTGAATTGGATTAACTAAATTGGCCATAGTGTATAAGTGCAGACATCCCAAGTTGGGAAAAGTAATTTCCGAGGGAGACAGAGATGATTTGCAGGAGGTTGCAGGAGAGTGGGTGTCTGAAGAGCCGGGGGTGGCTTTAACGTATCTCAAGAGCGGTGAGGGCGTGTGTGCATGACGTAACCTAAGAGCGGTGGGGGCTTGTGCGCATAATGTATCTGAAGAGCAGTGGGGGCGTGTGTGTGCGACGTACCTGAAGGGCGGTGGGGCTGAGTTGCGCCCGACGTACCTGAAGAGTTGGGAGGGATGCGGTGGAGACTATTTATGGGCCGGCCAGGAGACGCGCGATTTCTGGGAGATCATTCATTTGCGGGCATCCGGGAGTCTCTATGCATTTGGGGGAGACTCCCAGAACTTCTGGGAGACTTGGGATGTCTGTGAGTGTGTAAGAATGGGTTTTAATCACAGCGGTTTGAACTGTAGTTCTGCCGAGTGACTAAAAAGTGATCAGCATGATCGTAAAAAACTGTACATTTCTAGTCAAACTATTCTTCTGCAATCTCATACCAAAACAGAAAATAAGGGCAGTATTAATAGCTATAAATGTGGGAGAGCGTTGATATTATGTGATTGTATTGTATTGCAATATGGAGCAATTAAATGTTGATGTTAAATCAAAAGCAATTCACAAATACTTGAAAATGAGATGATTAAATGAAAATAATTTTCTATGGTTACAACTGAATTAAGTACAAAATAACTGTAAAAAAGGATAAAATATGAAATGATAAAACATATGATATTAAATGTACTCAGCCTAAATGTAAAATTAAAGTTACCAGAGGTAGAAGGAGAGACACAGGGGGAGGGAGAGAGTGACAAGAGAGCAGGCCCAGAAGTTAGCCTGATTGCAGTAAAGTCAGAGAAGAGAGGAGGATGAGAGGAGCAGAGCAGGAAAAGACAGGCCAGGAAAAGAGAGGGCAGGCAAAAGAAGAGACAGAGCAGAATTTTACATCTATTTTGTATCTTTCTTGACCATGTGACTAAAGCCCAAATGGTGAGACATTCAAACTTGAGTGCATGTGTGAGTGTGAGAGAGTATGGGTGTTTCCCTATACCGCATTACAGCTAAAAGGCTAGGTGACGACCTACTATAAATAAGGGACTAAGTCAAAGGGAAATAAATGAATGAATGAGTTATATTATGCTATGTTATATTATCAGCAATTTTTTTGTGGACCAGCTGAACATTGTGATGCTTTCTCGTGAACAAGCCTGCAAAGTTTAAACAACCTGAAATGTTGTGAAATGTGTGTAACATTTGTTCTGAATAGGAAGTTTGAGGGTCAACTTGACCTGCAATTTCATGGTTAGTAATGGCAACTCCATTTACCCAAAATAAAAATGCTACATTTTATCTTGTTATGCCAGGGTTTTAGCTGTTCTCAAAGTTATTTGCACTTACATTTGTCATACACTTTGAAGGATGCTGCAAATCATTATTTATTTATTTGTTATTTTTTGTGCCATGTTTAGGTCGATAAATGTTGTAATAAGATCACAACTTTGCAACCCCTTTCAATATCTTTCTCTTTCAATTTCTCAAGTTCTTCGACCTCAATGCTTTTATATCAACATGATACTTTAATTTGTAATTTTAAAAACGATATCTCAAATACATGTACCTTGTTGCCTAGATTGTGCAACTAACAACAACTTTATATTTATATTTGTCATTAAATATTTGTGCTTGTATTAACTGGAATAGCTAGAGTAAAAAATAATACTATTTTTGTATGTTAGTAAACATTGTTAACGTTATATCATATACATTATCTGCATTATATATTGTTCACTTTCTTTCCCTTTAATGTATGTTACAACAAAGTGATTTTGCATCATTGTTATATGTTGTCTAACTCGTCCCCCCACCCCCTTTTTCTTCATTGGTCATTTCAATAACAATCTGAATATACATTCTAAATTAAAGCTGCAAGCAGCGATAAAAAGGACCTCACACCCAGCCTCACACTGCCTGGTGGCCTTAGGATAAATGAGAACAGTGGACAATAATAATTTAATATATATATATATATATATATATATATATATATATATCAATCAGTCGCTCCGCCTGCCCTGTCCTGTGCGTGGTGTGTGTGTGTGGGTGTGAGTCGGTCTGTCTGTATGTCTGTATGTCTGTCTGTCTGTCTGTCTGTTTGTCTGTGTGCGCACGCGCGTTTCTTAGCAACAAACCTGCATAAAAATCAGAAGCCACTAAATCAAACAGTTATGAATTGCGTTGCACTCTCAGCTCGCATCATTCAAAAGAAAAGGGCCACATTGTTCCCTGATAATGTCAACAGACTGGACTGTCTCAGAAATTGACTGAATGTAAAAGAGGACTGAGTAAAATTGTTTCTGCTTTGTAATTAACGTTCTCAACTCACAGCAATACAACTTTACAATGAGTGCAATTGTTTGTATCCAATAATTTATTGTTATTATAATTTTCCATATCTGCAATGCCTGTATTTTGGCATTTTTTTGCAGTCCACTTAGAATCCAACTTGGAAATAATTTTTTTTCTTTATTGGCATTGATTTAAATGGCATTAACATGCCTGTGTTTTAAGTTCTGCAATAAACATAGCTGTCAAGCCAGATCTTGATGGTTTATTGTGGGTATGTTGTTTACATGAAGAAATCTGTTACAAGTTAAACAAAAATTCTAATAAACAATTATATTTTTGAATTTAAATATGAAATTTGTCTTGCGTTTACATTAATTTTAAATTTGAATAGCCAAAATGACTTATTTCAGTCTTTTAAATGTGATTAATCGCGATGAACAATGAACAATGGTGGGGGCGTGAACAATGCCTGGAAATGCCAATGCACTTTTTTTTAAAAAAGGAAGTTAAAAATATTAGATTTCCTGTTTGGTTTTTTGTAGGTTTTGGCATGTTTGATGTGTACCAATTTTTGTACATGTACGTGAAACGTACCTCAGGGGTCACCCAACAAACGTACATAGGTGACGCTGCCAAGTTATTTTGATACACTCACTTGCAAAACCTTAATTAAACTTTTTAAATTTTATCAAAAATTTCACAACTTTTGTTGCATATGCATTTTGGAGTTTTCGAGCATGTTTAGACCCTCAAAAATGTGATTCATTCTAGAGAAGAATGTTCATTACTAACCTGTCTATGAACATGATTTGATTGTAACTGCAGATTGATGATAGTGTGAAATAGCCTACTGTATCGTCTGCAATTATACAAAATAAATAAATAAGTAAATAAATAAATAAATAAATATGATATGAACACATACAGAGTCAGACCCTTACAGTCTCCGATATGTTATTAATTACAAAAAAACTACTCAGAGCATACATTTAGTCCTTATTTGGTTTCAAAAACAACACGAAATATAGCCCACAGTAAGTGCAAACCTCTCATCTGTATCTTTAATCTTCACCAGCACATACCTTTTATTAGAAAGTAATTCTGTCATTCCGAGTTCATAATAGTCCAAAAGGGGATGATAATAGTTAAACACGGCAGTTTGATCATGTTTTAGGTTGCAGAACCATCATTTGCTGCTGTTTTTTCAGGCTTCTTCTCTGTTTTTCCGTGATTCACTCACGTTTGTCCGCTTATTCTGAAAGGATTGGATATCAAAGCAATTCAACGCACATGTTAGTAATATGAGCTCAAAAAGTTGGTCATTACAAATATAGATGTGTGGTGAGCTCTCTGGAGAAAGTGAAACCGCTCACACTTTTAGACGGGCTCGTAAAACAACAACAAGACATGGCAGATATTGTTCTTCTTGGCTTTGTGGCTATTCATAAATGACAAGGTTTGTTTGAGCTCCATTAGATCATGGCTTGTTATTATATGTATACATTATTACGGTGTAATGTCTCAGCTGTGTTTTTAAAAATGGCACTTCCTTTGTTTTCATTATCCTGCTTCTGTGAGTGATGCATCTCTATAAATTAATAGAATTCAGCTGCACATCTTGCTCTGCCTTTTGTTACCCTTTTTTTTGTGCTAGGTACCCTTGTAAAGGGTGACCAATATATATATATATATATATATATATATATATATATATATATATATATATATATATATATATGTGTGTGTGTGTGTGTGTGTGTGTGTGTGTGTGTGTGTGTGTGTATGTGTGTTTTTTGTGTGTGTGTGTATATGTATATATATATATATATATATATATATATATATATATATATATATATATATATAAATGAGAGAAATGAGATAAACAAGAAAAAATCAGAAATTACATTTTTTACAACATGAAACATGTATGGCAGACATAATGAATTGTTTTAGCTAATATCCATGCGAGGCATCTTAATAAGGGTATGGGCAACTGTGAATGGAGGGCGCCTATTGTTAATGCATGGTACGATAGCCTCATTGTCGCAATGTGCAAAGAGCAAAGATAGTAGGGTTGGGCATTTGTCTTTCCCACAGGATGGCAGAATGTATCTAACGCAGAGTCAATGGATGAAACATCAGACATGTCATAAATGTCCTTCTCCCATTCATGGTAGTCAAAGCGGGAAGTTTTGTTTCTTTGCTGTTTCCACATCCAACCGACTTGCCATTATAAACTTGACACTGAGAGTATGGATATGAGTCACTGAGGCATATTACGATTGGACTTCTATGCCTAATGCTCTGAATGTTTTTCAGTAGTTGGGTAATAATCGGATGTGATAGAGTATGTATTAATTTATTATATTGTTTTATTGTATCATTTTTATTTTATTGTATAATTTAATTATTTAAAATAGTTAATTAATTATATATATATATATATATATATATATATATATATATATATATATATATATATATATATATATATATATACTGTATATATATATATATATATATATATATATATATATATATATATATATATATATATATATATATATATATATAAAAAATACTACATCCGCCATTTTGACATAGTTACGTGATATTCTTTGCATTATGTATGTCGCTTTACTCCCATTCATGAATTCGCTCGTGGGGCATCATGGGATAGTGCAGCATGCATGGGATCCGCACTCCAGAATCTTGCCGGAAGTAATAAGTCATCTGGGTACTTCTCGCATACTGTTTTTCGAATACGAATTCAGACATACTACTCGGCTCACATACTGATTTTACCGTATGGAAGTATGCGGTTCCGGGCGCAGTGAATGACTGGAGACGCTACTCTATTGAACGCACTACAGCAAGTAGTTTGGATGATTACCATGAATGTTTATCAACGTATGAATAAGTTGTGGACTACTGCTTAATGCATGTGGAATAAGGATTGGATTGCCAAGACCCTTGATTGAGAGGTGAGTCATTCTATTCATGCTAGATTCATCTTTCAAAAGAAAAATGTTTAATCTTTGTTGTAGTTTGCGAGGCTTCCCTTTAAAACGTGTTATGTACGTTACCACAGGTGCACCGCTAAGAGAGCGGTGAGAGTTCGGCTTGGATCGCCGGCGTCTTGAGAGTTTAGGCAGAGTTCATGGACGGTGATCGAGTTTTGACTGTGATCTTGTTGGAGAATTGGGTTGATGATACAGAGATTGTGTTGTGTGAGGCAGTTTGAAGTGGAAGGTTGAGAAATTGTTGAAATTGTTATAGGAGTTACAGTTGGAAAAGTAGTTATTGTTGTTTTTATAGTTGTTATTGTAGCATGCGGTGCAGTGTGTTCTTCAAATCGAAGATGGCTGTAGTGAGAAACCCTGGCTCTTTATATTGGGTTAGGACTGGCCTGATTGGTGGATCATACGTAGCTAATGCAGAACCAGTTGTGTTCATTCACAATCACGTGATCTTCTCGAAAATAGTTTATAAATAAACTTTACTTTATTTTCTTTTTGGCTTAGTCCCTTTATTAATTTGGGGTCACCACAGGGGAATGAACCGCCAACTTATTCAGAATATGTTTTACGCAGCGGATGCCCTTCCAGCTGCAACCCATCTCTGGAAAACATCCGTACACACTCATCTATACTCATACACCATGGACAAAATAGCCTACCCAATTCACCTGTACCGCATGTCTTTGGACTGTGGGGGAAACCGGAGCACCCAGGAGAAACCCATGTGAACGCAGGGAGAACATGCAAACTCCACACAGAAATCCCAACTGACAGCCGAGGCTCGAAAAAGTGACCTTCTTGCTGTGAGGCAACAGCACTACCTACTGCATCACTGTGTAACCCCCACATCCACATACACTCATTCGCAAACACTTATACACTATGGGCAATTTAGTTAATCCGATTCACCTGTATTGCATGTCTTTGGACTGTGGGGGGATAGCCTGGACTCAAACCAGTGACCTTCTTACTGTGAGGTGACAGTGCTAACCACTGAGCCACCATGCTGCAATTATTCTAATATATTATAATTATATATAATATCATTATTTATGACACAGATCGGAGCAAACAATTTCTCAATATTTAAAGGGCTGTCCCCCTTACACATATTTTGTTTCGACATCATTCAGTGGGCATCAAGCATTAATCAGGGGGGTCACACCTCCTTGTAATCTGCACCATTATTCAGTGCCAACAATAACAACAACAAACCAAGGTATCAATGCACCAAAACAAAGTGAGAGAGTGTGTTAAATATTTGGAAAAATGTCCTGACACACACACACACACACTCGCACACACACAGCAGCAGGTATATGCATGCACACCTGCTCATCTCTCGCTGTGCTTAGACATATTTGCACATGCCTGTTAGTTCAACATTCCGTGCCGGTTCACAGCTGTCAAGATCAAGTCACCTTTTCTGCCAAATCAATCTCACCGCAGTCCTTTATTCCAACACTTCCTCGCTTCTGCAGCATTTACACACACATTTAATGCTCCATGCATGTGGAGACAATAGACCGCAGCACAATTCACGGTTACAAATGTCTCCGAGCTGATAAATGTGTTAATTGCTTTTCCAACATCCACCGCTGTTGCTGGACAAAGTTCAATAGGGTGTGTATGGCATGAAAAAAAAAGTGTGACAGGGAGCGTTTGCATGTGTGCACGCGTGTGTTTTCTTCTTTATCTCCCGGCAAGGCCCAGCCTACAAGCTTGTGACATGCCTGGACCAGACAGCCCTCCCAATTCAACACTTGCCAGAATATCTATATGGCATGAATGTACAATCAAGGGCTCTGGTTCTTCTCCAGAAACCTCTAACAGAAATCAATAGTCATTCCCGGGGCTGATTATACAAAAGATCCCCACAATCCTCTTTGCAATTCCAATGCTTTCAAACCGCTAGGCCTCAGTGCATAAATTTGTCCTTCCCACCTGACAGGGACGCGAGTGATGACAGAGCAATTGACATCTTCTTCATCTGCGTGCACCGTATGAAAAGACAGATCTTTGCATCATATTCTGTTTTATTAGATGAGCTCGAATGACCTTGCTTTGGTGATGAAAATAAAGAAGTCAGCGCAGATGTGGAGAAATGCGCCTGTGCTCGTCTCTGTAGACTAAGTGGGTTTGCATTGATTGAGAGGGAGGCACAATCTATAGCTGTGTGTCATTGGTTGGCAAAGACAGAGAGAGCAGAACACATGCGGGTGTGTGTGTGTGTGTGTGTGTGTGTGTGGATGACGGATAGACACGACACAGTTTTAGTCTCAGTAAAACTCGATGATGTTCAGTTTAATCAGTGCCACTAAGGTCGTGACAGGACGTTTGTGAACACTTTTAAAGAACAGATCATTTACTCACCGTCATGTTGGTCCAAACTGATAATGCTTTGCTTTCTTCATTGGGACACAAAGGAATATAGTGTTTTAACAGCATGTTTCAGTGCAGATTATGAAAATGAACAAAAACTTCTGAGCCAGGGTTTTTGCAGGTTTCACAAAGTTAAATTGAACACTTTTTGAGACATTTAATTATGAATGAAATATTAGACTTACACACAGTGTTTTCCAATTTCCCAGTTAAAAAAAGATTTTCACTTGTAATGACCCATCGAAAATTTTATTGTAATAAAAAGCAATATTGACCCTTTTCACATTTAATTTTTAAACATGCTCTTGAAATGTAGATCTGACTAAAATATTTGTATACAATCAGCAGTGTAGATGCTCATGATAGCTCACCTCACAAGAAGGCCAATAACAGAATTAGAAAGAGAAAGAAACAGCAGAGAAAATTCATATGAGGAGAATATCAGGGAAATTTATGTAAGTTGTAAAAATGACTACAATCAGGATCAAAAGTCAATATGAGGGAGTGCTGAAGTCCATTTCACAATATTAAGAAAAAAATGTGTTGTTTTGCATAGTTACTTTCATTTACTTTAGTGCAGGGATCACGAAACATGTTCCTGGAGGACCGGTGTCCTGCAGATTTTAGCTCCAACCCTAATCAAACACATCTGAAAAAGCAAGGTTTTACTTGGTATACTTGAAATACCCAGGCAGGTGTGTTGAGGCAAGTTGGAGCTAAACCCTGCAGGGCATCGGACCTCCAGAAACGAGATCGGTGACCCCTGCTTTAGTGCAACGAAAGTAATTCTCACTGCCAATGGGGGTGTGACTGGAGTTACACTAGCTACTAAAGGTTTCAATGTTGCTGTTAGCACTCCCCCAGGTTTGGAGCATCATCAGCATAACCGGAGGGGTTATTTCAACTATGATAAAGAGACATTTATTTGCATGCATTATAAAGCTGTGGTCACATTGGACGTTTCTCCCCATAGACTTCCATTCATACACTTGTGAATGCATAAGAGTGAAACCCAAGCTCATGCGACAAGTTTCGCTGTTCACTGCATTGCAAAATTCAAGCTTGGTGAACTCTGACCTGCGAAATCGAATCACTTGACTGTGTGAGATCAATCGAGGATCAAACCATGACCTCTCTGGACAGAAATTTCAAATATGGACTAATCCCTTAAGTTTTTAAATGTCTAATTATCTTGTTTAATCCTGCCCGTTTTTATAGCGCCGTACTACAGATATTTGCAAGCTCAAACTCTAGTATGACCACAGATTATATTTAGAACAGGAGTTGGCCATGCCTGTTTCTGGAGAATCAGATTTCAGCTCCAAACCTTATCAAACACACCTGACTGTAATTAATAAATACTCTTCAGCTCCTAATTAATTAGTTCAGGTGTGTTTGATCAGGGTTGAAGCTAAAATCTGCAAGAAGGTAGATGTCCAGGAACAGGGTTGAGCACCCCTGGTCTAGAGCATCTAAATCAGGGGTGCTCAGTCCTGTTCCTGGAGACGCAGCTCTACTGTACCTTCCTGCAGATTTTAGTTGCTACCCATATTAAACACACCTGAACCAATTAATTAGGACCTGAACACCACTTGATAATTACAGGCAGGTGTGTTTGATATGGGTAGCAACTGAAATCTGCAGGAAGGTACAGTAGAGCTGCGTCCCAAATCGCATACTTATGCACTATTCTACGCCATTTTGTAGTATAAATAGTGCAAGTAGTGCGTTCACACTGAAAACTCTAAAAATAATAAGTGCACTTTAATTACCCGGATGATGCACTCATTCAGCCGCTAAAACGAAGTGTGTAATGATGGACACTTCACGCACTCAACGACCGCAGGTTTGCTTACGTAGCAGAAGGGGCGGAGCTATCGGACGCACATGTTGAATAACTTTATTTATTTTGGATGGTGAAAGCAAAATTCTCCTACGAGAGTGATTATAGCGCCTCCCGATGGTGAATGCGGTAATACTCACGGCAGGTATTATTTGATAATTTGGTTGTTTATTTCACTGATTTGGCAATCGTCAAACATCATTAGGGAAACGGTTTGAATTTCCGCTTAGTAAAAAAACATTAGTGTGCCATTTGGAACACCACTATATACATGTACTATCCTGTTGAGTGTGTAAGTGCATAAGTACATAGTGCATGAGTGCGTAGTGTATAGTGTGCCATTTGGGACGCAGCTTAGATCTCCAGGAACAGGATTGAGCACCCCTGATCTAAATCCTCTCAAGTGCTGGCTCACAAAATGTGTCTGAAAAGTGTGCTAACATATTTTGAATCTTGTTTTAGGGATTGTTATAACACTATATGTCCTTTTTAGCGGTCACTTTAACTTGATATTACCACACTTTTAAGCAGTCATACAGATAGATGTGATGTGACTTTACTGGACTGCTAAATGTTAGATTTTGTGCAAACATTCATGTTACTGTTATCAGGTGCTTTCTTGACTACTTTTTACTTCTTTAATTGTATGTCTTGTGTCTGATATGCCTATTATTGTATCAGTTTTTGTTTTTAATGTCTTGATATTGCACTTTTCAGATGAAAACACAGAGCATATACAGTATATACATATAAACATTTCTCAATCAGTACTATTGTGAACTGCTACTTTCTACTGTTTTCTAATTTCAGATATTTTCCTCAAATATTCCTAAAAAAAAACCTAAGTAAAATGTTCAACCATTATGGAGTTTTTAATGGCACACAATTCTTCAATAATTTTATTATACTGTTTTGGTTATTGTATATTACAAGTGGACATTTGAGTCTGCTAGTTGCAAAAGAACACAAAGGCAAATTTTTACGCTGTTGTCCCAAAATAACTGTTCTCTCTTTAAATTAAAAAAGAGCTCTTTTTGTTCAGGGCTAAATGGAACTGGTTCACGAAAAGATGGATGGATGGATGGATGGATGGATGGATAGATAGATAGATAGATCTGCATTGTAAGCAGGTCGGATTTTCACCTGTCAATGCAAGTCAAGCATCATTAAAAACCACAGCGAATGACATCACCTTTGATGCTTTCATTTCGGAACAAACTTAAGCACAGTCCCAAACCTTAAATATCATACATGAGAACTAAAAAAGTTAAGAGGGGGCCGAGATTGAAAGAAGATGGCAAAATGAGAACTTTTCTGTTATAGTAAGTGTAGTGTAGTGTAGTGATAGTAAACCAACCTGTCAAAAGAGTTTAAAAAAATTAAACCCTGCAAACACATTAAATACAGAAATGGAAATAGAGAGCTTTTTTATTATCAGCTGCATTGTCAATTATCAGCTACAGTGTAAATGCAGGCAATCAGATGCAAGTCACCTTTAAAAGATTGTATAAGCTGGTCATCAAAAAATCTGTCACAAAATCGGAATTGACCATCAAAATCTGCAGTGTAAATGCAGCCTTAGAGATGAAGTAGTTGAATATTATGTCACCTTGGAATTATAAGGTTCTATCTGCGTTCTGAATGATTTTGAGATATTGAGCTTTAAAGTTTTTGCATGCCATAGCAAACAATATGTGTGTAACATTGGTTATTTAAATAAAAAGTCTTAAAATGTTAACAACTTAAAAAAAAAAAACATCTTATAATGTAAATAAGTTGTCATTTAATAAGAATATGTCAATAACTTAATTTTGACCAAAATTTCAGATAGAACCTTATTAATTCTAAAGTAACAAGCAGGAGATGACACTGTATGCACAAAGGTTTCTTTGTCAGTAAAATGTGCATTGATAGACCATCTCTGATCTTTGAGGATGTAAGGGTCCATCTATTAGTCTAATGACAGAACTAACAGCATGGGTGAAGGTTAAATGCGTGTAAGCCTTTTTAGCCCTTGAAAAGAAACATTTTTATTTGTTAACATTTATTTTAATTTGTTTCCAAAATAGATAGAGGTGCTGTAAGCTGTAAGTCATATTAGGCCAACCCACGCTTGCTCATACATAAAGAAAGTTTGATTTAGCCACTATATTATATCATACAAAGTCAGTGATTGACAGAAATCAACAGGTGTCTAATGCTGTGCCTATGCTTCATCCATTAAGCCTGAGTGTATGAGCAATCCTGGTTGTAGGCTGCGGAAACATCAGCCTAAACAATCTACTAGATTTAAAATATTTCAGGAGATATTAGAGTTAAACAACAATTTTACATTTATTTGTCAGGCAAAGATTTTCCATTTCAATTCACATAATTTAACAAGATAAGCCAATTCAGATTGTACAACATCAATTACCCAAAGATACATTCAAGAGTAAGAGATTAATACCTGACCGTGTAGAAGTATGTTGCAGCATATAAACTTTGATGCAGAGCTCAAAGACTCACACACTGCAACGGGATATCCTGACTACGCGATACCACAGACACTTTTGAACCTTTCCCTTAAATACTCAAATCACCATAAATTCAAGACAATAAAAACTTCACAAAGATCATTGTCTGGTCTTGAGTTGATTTGAAGATCATTTTTCCTGGAATAGAGCATCTGGCAAAGATCTTATCAAAGTCAAAACCCAAATCAACAGATATAAGGGAGATTGTAAAATATTAATTGAAATTAGAACAACTTCACCAATAACACAGATACATCTAAAATGACAGCAAACATGAATATAGAGCCACAAGACACACCATATTAAAAACTTGGACATTCTTTGTGGAATGTAAGTGAGCTGCTTTGGAGGAGAAGGTAAAGTAGAGGGCAGTGGGGCTTAGGGTGGGTGACAGGGAGCAGTTGACGAACTGGTTTCCTAACTGATTTTCTTCTCAGATTAGAAAGTTTATAGTTTTAGTGCCTGACAGTTCTCATGGAATTTGATAAGAGTTCTCATGGTTTAATATTATGGAAAGATATAGCTATCCTTAGGGAAATGTACCTAGTTTGCATATTAGTGGGAAAGTGTCTTTGCTTAAAGGATAAGCAAATCGTTCTAAAATATATTAATGAGATTGTGCAAACTCATACAAATAAGCCACTAAATTAAAAAGTTATGAACTGCATTCTGATTGTGTTGGACGAATTAAAGCATAACAGATATTAATCAGAGAACAGGTCACAGGTTTCTTCCAAACGATACCGATGATGGTTTCTGCAGGGTAAAGCGATGTCTTCTCAATATGCGGGATAAACAAATGTTATTAATTTCTCAGTTTCTTCCTCTATCTCTCTCTCTTTCCTTTTCTCTTTCTCTTTCTCTGTCACCGGACATTAATCTTAATCAGCATTCGGTTGCAGTTGGTTATGGCCAGTGAATTTTAAAAGCCAATTCAATATTAAATATTTGGAGGATTATTTCTATGGCCCGTGGATATCTGTTGGCAGGAAGAGTTGATGGGGTGTAATAGCCGTTCACAGTTAATGCTGGCAGCCATAAGATTAGTCCTCAATTCACTTTGTGTTGTCAAGCAGAAGTCACTGACCCCATATCACATCAGGCCTTTTGGCACAGACCAGCTTGGTTTGCCCGGGAAAAGCTTGAACTGTGTGTAGATCAGCACTTAAAACACTCAATAATGGCCCAGTGCTGAATTTGAGTCCTGGGGAATGAGCAATGTGAGCTTTATTTAGCTTATGGTGTGAAAATCCCAAGAGACCATTCTTGAGATTAAATGATTATGTGTTCTTATGATATGTTCATAGCCGACTTAGTTTGTTTCTAATTATATCTAATGGATTCTTCGCATTGTTATCTGGGGATTTAAATCACTCTTCATTTATTTTGTTACTCCAGATGGTGGAATTTTGAGCAAATATGTCTCTCTACATGATTACTCAGCGGAAGGAAGAAGAGGAAATAAATAAAAGTTTATTTATTTATTTATTTATTTACTTATTTATTTTGAAGAGCTCAAAATAAATTTTGAAAAACATGTAAAATTGTTGCCATGTTCATAAAAACTGTGAATATTCATATCATTGAAAAGAGTGAGAGTGATGCCATTTTATTTTATTTTATTTTTTATAAAGAACATGCATGAAATAATATAATAACACTACTTGTAATATTTACATGGTATTTTGAGATGTGACTAAAAATAGTCATCAAAATTGCTTGATTAACACCATTCTTCACCAATCCAACCATTTATTTATTTTTTTTTCAGTTGCTTTGTTATACTGTATGTCAATCTTAAATCTCTTTCTTCTCCCATTGTTCTGTTGTTTAGCCAGGAATGTTTTCTTCACACAAATGTTATTTTATTCTGAATAAAATAACCAAATGTGAAACATGTGGATACGTTAGGAGAATAATGAACATTCTGTGTTTGCTGGGGGCTTTCTCAAGCCAACATACATTAGTCTCAGAGAACTTTACTATCTAGCTCATTAATAATAGACGGCATTTGCAAAGAAACCACTGAGTAATATTAATTAACTTTTTTCATATAGTGTTAGGAATACAGTTTGTTTTGGGGTCATTGCTTGTAATGATGTTCAATTCACTCTCCTGTTATAACTAATTTATTCTTTAAACATGCACTCGTTTTCCATATTATTTGAAATATATTTAAACGCGGGCGAGGCAGTGTCGCAGTAGGTAGTGCTGTCGCCTCACAGCAAGACGGTTGCTGGTTCGAACCTCGGCTCAGTTGGCGTTTCTGTGTGGAGTTTGCATGGTCTCCCTGCCTTCGCGTGGGTTTCCTCAGGGTGCTCCGGTTTCCCCCACAGTCCAAAGACATTCGGTACAGGTGAATTGGATAGGCTAAATTGTCCGTAGTGTATGAGTGTGTGTGTGAATGTGTGTGGATGTTTCCCAGAGATGGGTTGCGGCTGGAAGGGCAACCGCTGCATAAAAACTTGCTGGATAAGTTGGCGGTTCATTCCGCTGTGGCAACCCCGGATTAATAAAGGGACTAAGCCAACAAGAAAATGAATGAATGAATATATGTAAACACCACATATAGAGCCTATGTTTCCTTTAAAAATATTATTAAAAATATTTCATATTCTATTCTAAAACATAAAATCACTTAGCTAACACATATTTAATCTATCATACAAATTGTTTATGGTTGTTATTTACATTATGCTATTTATTAAGAAAAAAAATCATACTTAATAATAATAATAATTAATGTTATTATTATTATTATTATTATTATTATTATTATTATTATTATTATTATAAAGTAGAATATTGTTTATTTATTTGATTTGTTTATTTAATTTAAAAATCTACTTTTACAATTAGAAACCACTGCAGAAATGTTCTATCTAACAGGCCCATGTCATATTGTACAGAAACTTTTGTTTGTAAATAATGTGCTATAAAATAAAAGCATTAACATTAGCTTTCATAAGCTTTGGAGATGAAACGGAAATTCTGCTATTGGTTACCTATAGCTTTCGTCATGAGCCATGGCTGCGTTCAAAATGGCATAAATGTTTTCAAAGTGCACAACAAAGGGAACGCAACTGTAGATACAAAAATCGCTAAAACTAAAGTGTAAAAAATACATTGAATGCAAATTACACCTAAGAGAGATGACTTTACTGTTTTTTTATCATTTAAATGTTGGACCATTCGAAAGGAATAGGTCAGGGAGATCTATCTATCTATCTATCTATCTATCTATCTATCTATCTATCTATCTATCTATCTATCTATCTATCTATCTATCATCTATCTATCTATCTATCTATCTATCTATCTATCTATCTATCTATCTATCTATCTATCTATCTATCTATCATCTATCTATCTATCTATCTATCTATCTATCTATCTATCTATCTATCTATCTATCTATCTATCTATCTATCTATCTATCTATCTATCTATCTGTCTATCTATCTATCTACTGTATCTGTCTGTCTGTCTGTCTGTCTGTCTGTCTGTCTGTCTGTCTGTATGTCTGTCTGTCTGTCTATCTGTCTGTCTGTCTGTCTGTATGTATGTCTGTCTGTCTGTCTGTCTGTCTGTCTGTCTGTCTGTCTATCTATCATTATTTTTCTAGCTGAGATAGTAAGTATATGTAATTTTCCAACAACAGCAAAAAAGTATGATCTAAAAATATTTTGGAAAACAAATATTAAAATGCAAGCACACACATAGATGTTACAATGTAAAAAAAACTATGTGAAAATGTGTTAGCTGAGGTTTACTCACATTAAAAATGTGTAAAATTAAAAACACAAGAAGTACATCCCTTAGAACTTGGCATGGTTGTTTCAAATTAATAGGTTTTCTCTACGGTGGGACTATCTTATATGTCACCGAGCCACGATTAAGATGATGAAAGAGCAAGGTGGCAGAAAGGTGCAGGAAAGGTAGCGAAGGTCATTAAAAGCTCTTCTCACCCGGAACAGGTGTTGTTTTAAGGATCCCTCTGAATGTTGAGTGGCCGTATCCTCCCCAACAGACTGGCTGCTTGTAATTAAAACTGACCATAAAAATACCTACCGCTCACCTCCACTCCCTTTTCCTCTGCTGCTTTCTCTCCTCCCCGTCATTTCAACCCTTTTCCTCCCTCTCTCTTTCTCGCAGCTTGACTTCAGAAATGTAGGAAAACATGTGCTCGAGCTGTCAGGGCTGAAGCAGCAGATTGGAGCTTAGTGTCGTGCTGTGTGGGGGAAACTGAGGCGAGGTGTACAGCCTGCTGGGGGACACAGGGTGGGAGACCCAGGGGTCCAGCAGGATCATAACCCATATGGGGGAAAAAAGCTGCTGCTGGCTCCATCTCTGTGGCCATGGCTGCAAGTGAGACAACAACCTTGTGTTGCGCTACTGGGTTGTATGTCTCTGTGTCTGTCTGTGTGTTTGTGTCTCTGTTTCTGATCAATAATATTGACTGTGAACCCCTGCAAGGACACTAATGACGGTTTTATTGTCATTTCTAAAAGGGAAGCATCTCTCGGTTATCAAAGATTGGTCTTTTTCTGCAGCTTGTTTGCAGTTTGTCCTTTGTAAACCCCCTCGGGCCTCAAATAGATTAAACTAAAACTTTGCAGCAATTAAGTTTGCAAGCTACGATCTTTCAATTTGCACTTTATGATGAGTCCATTGATTTGTACTAGTCGTAATTTTGTATCGAGACACTGCTGTTGTTTTTATTAATGGTTTGAATTAATATTCTCATATTTTCCGTTTTCTGTTTAGTTACAATATTACAGTTTTTTTTTCTATTTATTTTGTGTGTGTGTGTGTGTGTGTGTGTGTGTGTGTGTGTGTGTGTTCATTTAATCAACTAGAGTTAATAGCCCCTTTCACACATACAGACATTTCCGGAAAATTGCCGGCAATTTTCCGGAAAGGTTGTATGTGTGAACAGGTCCTTTTTGAAAATACCGGTAAATTCGTTCTGGCTATTTTCCGGAAAGAGAAGTTGTAACATTACCGGCAATTTGCCGGAATGCTGCGCTGTGTGAATGCAGAAGGAAGATTGACGGAATAAGCGCGTGCACGTCTAGAACGTGCTGACGTGAGACGTCTGCTTTAGCCAATCACAACTGTCAGATGCATTTACGTCCGCGCGGTTTATGAGAATAAAAGCCTTTGAATATTTTCCAGACACATTTAGCTGCTAGAAGTTAGTCAGATAACGTTTATATGTTCTTCTTTATGCCAACTGTATAAATAATCATCGATGAGATGCTTATGACAAGCCGTTGTTTGTTTACCTTCAAGCTTTGCGTGTGCCTTTGAAACAGCCTGTGAGCGCCTGCACACGCACATATTATGAACATGCGAAAGTGATCCTGCGAAAGTTGTTCACAATATTGATCATCCACAGTGTTTGTAATTTAGTCAAATGTTTACAAACACAAGCGCAGCCGTTTAAAGCTCATTTGTGGTGAATGATGTCAGAATTTACCGGTATTTTGGAATGGATGTGTGAATGCTCTTTTCCGGAAAAATTCCGTAACGTCCTCGCCTGTGTGAACAGCGCTTTTTTGAATATACCGGTAAAGTAGTTCCGGACATTTTCCGGATATTTACTGGTATCACTGTGTGAAAGGGGCTAATGATTATGCTATTTAAAAAAAAATGGTTTTATGGTTTTAATTTTAATCAGGCATTTACACACTCAGGAATAAAGATATAAAATCTGTCACTTAGGTGGTACCTTTTCATGCAACATAGGCTCTCTCTGAAAACGTAGACCGGTATACATCACGAAGATCACAAATTATGTTGCCAGAGAAACACATGGCTGCTATTCCTCTTTAAAGAGTTGGTCCACAGTGTATTTTAAGGCTTGGTTGTGTTTATAAGATAAAAAGCAATGTCTGCTCATGCTTTACGTACTTCTTTATATACTTCTTTTATACTTTATGTATACATTACTACCCAGCTAACATGAAAACGACCTCCTAGTTCCTCTAAAAGGCCTACCCTCAAGAGGCTCGGATTGGTCAGCTAACACAATGGTCTGTGATTCAAGGATTGGCTCTAAGTCACCACGTCACGCCCCTACTGGCACGCTCTTTTGCGCTGTGTAAACAGCCAGTCAGAGCAGCAGTTAGCAGTGTTAGCAGACATAACAATGAAGAGCACACAGCTGAGCCTCATGCCTGCTCTCTAAAATAAAATCGTTTAAAAAGTTTATCTCACATATATTCGGAGTAAGCATGTGTAAGTAATATGAAATGTTCAAATATCTTTTGCAAGTTTATAATTTAAGATACAGAACGCACAGAAAACATCCGCATAGAGAGACAACTGCAACGGTGGTGAAGATTGTGGGAGTTCACAGCAGTTTGACAGTTAAGTATAAATTTGTAGCTGAATTGTTAGTAGTGCCAAATAGCATTTTCCATAGTTTACACCCTTGTTTATGTACTCACTTCAACATACCTTTAACACTAGAAACTGTGCATTTAATTGATCACTTTTAACAAATAAAAATAACCACAGGTTGTGGTGCACAATCCACAGCTTCATCTGTTGGAGGAGTTTTAACCAAATCCAGCACTGAACTGAGAGAGATTTTGGAAGCTGTCTTTTGTCAAATGCTAGAGCTATATATGTATTTTTTTTATTCTCTGGAACATAATTACAATTAAATTTTAAGCACTTCTGTCTTTGTGTCATGTCCTTTGGAAGCCCAAATACAGAAACAGAACAAGCTCTGTGGAAATAGCAGTGTTTGTACAGCACTTTAGCTTTCTCTGCTATAACATTACAGTGCCTCTGGCTTTTCCACTGTTCCCAGTTTGTCCAGTGGCTTACTGTGTACGCTGGGAGATTTGAGATGCAGGGCAGAGTTGACTGTGGTGTGGTGCAAGTCTGTCGGAGAATAGTTCCAGAAAGCGCTTAAGACTAAAAACAAAACATAAAATAAACAAGTTAATACCAGGCTGAGAATGTGGTAAAATCTGAAAACAGGGTAAAATCAGGTTGGCATGAGGGCTTTTCTTTTTCTAGATTGCTTTTTAAAATGCCTTTGGTTGGGTTTATGGAGAGGGATGGCTGAGGGTATCTATCGGTCAGTCAGTCAGTCAGTCAGTCAGTCAGTCAGTCAGTCTGTAGACAGCTGCCTCTGGTGTATTTACGCAAGAACAGCAGGTGCGAATGGCACTAGTGAGAGAAATGTAAGATCTTGTACACAGCAGCCTCTGGCAGATTTGTGAAAACCCTGGCCCTCTCCAGAAATCTATATATGAGTACATAACCAGAATAAGCCTGTGTTGTTTTAAAAAGGTACGCTTTTGTACCATACAGGTGGACATTAGTACCTTTAAGTTACACTTTTGTAACTTTAAGATTCATTTTTGTACCTTTAAAGGTATTTATTAATGTCCAAACAGTACAAATGTGCACGTCACACATTTGTACTTTTTGGGCATTAATATGTTCTTTTAATGACCTGTTAACTTAAAAATGTACCATTTAAATAAGGTACCACTCCAGTGACAGGTTTTGTAGCTAGCTTTATGAGTGTACTGTATTATTGTATATGTAAGGGATAATGGACAACTACCTGGTTGTTCTTACAAAAAGACCAACAGGCGTTTCAGTAGCCTGACGCAAAGTATCATATTTTTACATGGTTCTCTGCAATACTTGATTCTGATTGGTCAATAGACTTTCCAACAACTACTGAAACTAATAAATCAGGCTCATCTGAACACTTCTAAACATCTTAACCATTAGTGAGTATATTCGTATATGCATTCAATTTAATTTAAAAGAAGGATGCCAGTCCTGGGAAAAAATTCACTCCAAAGACAATCCATTTTACATCAAGCAAATGTGAAACAAAAGATAATTGGCCAGGACATACATACAAAAGGATAATTAAAACTAAATAAAAGGTGATACTGATGAAATCAACTAATGATGTTAGGAAACAGAACAAAAGGAAAAGTAGGTCAAACAATAGCAAAGGAAAGTCAGAACACAAAGCCCAATCAGTTCAAAGGAACGTTCATTTGACCACTCAAATCACACTATAGTGCAAGTTTGCAGTAAAATATGTTTGTTATTATTATTATTATTATTATTATTATTATTATTATTATTATTATTATTATTATTATTATTATTGTTGTTGTTGTTGTTGTTGTTGTTGTTTATGAATCAATTGTTTAAGTTTGTGCTAAGCAAAAAAGATCATTATTATTTATTATTTATTATTTATTATTATTATTATTATTATTATTACAGTTGAGTTTTTCAAAATGTATTCATTCATTCAATATTCATATATATCTTAATACATCATTAGCATGAATTCTTTCACCCATGATAAAAATGTGGTGAAACAAATGTGATTTTATGACAGCCCTAATTGAGATGCTAATATATGAAAAATGTTCCTGTTAATGTAAAACAGCCATACTAGATGCTAAATTAAGGTTAATGATGTTCCTCCAAGTTTCTGAGAGAATTTCAACTTCAGGGGTGTTTCCTGCAGTGAATTTCTGAAATCTGGGTACAGATATTACATACCACACAGATGATAAAGTGCATCACACATAATTATAAGCTGAGGAGGACAAAAACGTTACAGCCAAGCAATGTCCCGAGCAAAGCAATAGAAAGGCAATCTCTCTGAGGACACAATCACCATTGCACTCTTCTAGTTGGTCAGCTTTTATATGAATTAATTTTTAATAGCCTATACTTTATTTGTGAAAAAAAAAAAAAAATCTGTACTCTAGTCAATTCCAAGCTGTGTCCCCTGTTTGGTATTGAGAGATGGAATGCTGATGATGAGCATATACAACAGAAACAGTGGCACAGATGCAGAGCGTGCATCATGTTTCTAATGGGACAATTAGAAGAACATTTGGAGCCAGATGCTGCGAGTGTAGCCATGAACCTGATACAGCCTCTATCTGATGATGGATTGAAGAGAGAGAGAAATGAATCTCGCATCCACTCACCGCACTGTTTAGCTCTTTGATGTATTTGCGTGCTTTGACATTGAGCTCTGTAGTGACGACACGGCTAGACTCAAGGCCTTTGCCTTTGTCTCGTGTTTGTGTGCACAGATGTTAACAAATAACCCGGGTTTGTCATCACTGCATTGAATAAATCTCGAGGATCACAAACACAATAGTCTAATTCATTCCATTTCAGACATTTGATCAAGTATGTCTGCAGCTATTGAAGGTGGAAATCTATCTAGTGGTTTTTTGAAAAATATTGCATGAACGAAAGACTTTAAAAATTGTTAGTAGATGGATGGATGGATGAATAAATGGATATGTATGTTAAATTTTTCCAAAAAAAAAAATGAAAAAGTAGACAGCTATTTTCAATTGTACTAATAATTGACAATAGTTTTACTATTTTTATTATTTATTTTATCTGGTTATTTTATATATTATTCCTACTATTTAGGCCACAAAGTATTGCCAAACTATGTTAGATATGTATAAAGTATGTAATATTACATCATTAAATTAATAAAATAAACATTGAATGATAAATAAATAAAAGAAAAAGTAATAAAAATAGACATTATTGCTAAAAATTATGATAAATACTAAAATAAAAGGTGTAGGTTATTTAAATACGGCATATTAGTTGATCACCCATTTCTAATATTTTGCAGCCAGTATCTTTTGTTCTAAGTCATTTATTAAATGATTAATCATTTAATGTTTCTCTCGCAGCTGTGCGCACGCTGTCAGCTGCTAAATAATAATGCAAAAAAGTATAATAATGGCAAATTTAGAGGGGAAAAGTAAAACCCGAACGCCGGACATTTTAGGAGATTCAAAAGTTGGTCAGATCCATTTTAGAGACAGAGGCCAAATTATAGAGTTAATCTAGGGCCATATATACTTGCAAAATAAAGTTTTGCCAACAAAAAAAATGTATTGAGCAAAAATTAAATAAACAAATGCAAATCTCAAAAAAATCGCATGCAAAATAGTTTTTTTGAGAAAAAAAAAAAGAAATTTGCAAACAAAAAACGACATGCACATAAAAATCAAGCAGTGCAAAAAAACTGAAATATTTGCAATTTATATATATAATTCCAAAACATTATTTGTAGCATTGCCTTTACAAAACCAATCCAGCCAATTACAATGGTCATTTTGATTAGCTTTTTAATCAACCATGAGTTTGCAATGCTGTTTCCTCTTTGCACTTCACATTTCTGCGTGTTTCACTTTGTGGCCCTGATTTGACAAGGGGGCAGAGCCAAGGGAACTTGGCCATTTCCGGAAGGACCTACCTCCTTTTTTTTTTTAAATTGCAATTATTTTATTTTTTTTTCACTGCTTTATTTTTATTTGCATTTCTTTTTTGCTTGTTAATTTCATTTTTATTTCTTAAACTTAATTTTCCCTTTGCAGTTCTTTATTTTTTTTAGCAAAATACATTTTTTGTTTTTCAAAAACAAATTTTCGCTTTGCGAGTTTTGGAGATTTGCATTTATTAATTTATGTTAGTGAGAATAAGTTGAAAGTAATCACTCAATGTACTTGAGACATGCTAGTGAACTTTTCTAATTTTGGCAAGTCTACAAGTTTTCTTGCCTTAGATTTAAACTGAGCCTTCACTTTTTCCGACAGCATGATCTGCAGTGACTCGGCTACATAAGTTTAACCTTGGCCTTAAATCTATAAATCCCAAGCTCTCTCTGGATTTGAATGTCTATAGTGTTGATATGCTTTATCCCTATGCATTTTTATTGTCACTTTATAGATTTTTGACCTTCATCAATAAGGTTGACCAGGCAGTCTGCTATAGACTGTGTGTGGGCCACAGGACAGTTCTCCAATATAGAATTTATTTCCAGAACATTCTAACGGGTCTTTCTATGTCTAAATCTTTCCCTTGATAACCATATTAGCTAGAAAGTAATGTCTGTAGCTTTAAGCATTGTTCCAGGCTGGCTTCTGCCAGATTAGGTTTTTAATGTGTATTTGTCAAGTAGTAAATGCAGGGTAATACTAAAATACAGTATAAATTTACTGGCCACTTTATTAGGCACACATTGACCAATAACATGGCAACAACAGTTTGTAAGGCATGCAAACTAATAAATAATCCATGGAATTTCAAATTTAGCTTAAGAATAAGGAAGAAAGGTGACTTAAATGACTTTGAACATGGCATGGTAGTTGGTGCGAAACAGACAGTCTGAGCATTAAAAAGAAAATGGTGATCTGGGAGTAATTAAAGCAGTTCTAAAGACAAAAAGTCAAACTCAGTACAAGGAAGGTTTGCCTAAAAAAGTGGCTGGTGGATGTAGATTATGATTTTAATTTAGGCATACGTGTATGCATAATGGCAACATGGTGGCTTAGTGGTTAGCACAGTCGCCTCACAGTAAGAAGGTTGCTGGTTTGAGTCCCGGCTGGGTCAATTGGCATTTCTCTGTGGAGTTTGCATGTTCTCCTCGTGTTCGCTTGGGTTTCCTCCAGGTGCTCAGGTTTCCCCCACAGTACAAAGACATGTGCTATAGGTGAATAAACTAAATTGGTCGTAGTGTATGTGTATTAATGTGAGTGTGTATGTGTGTTTCCTAGTATTGGGTTGCAGCTAAAAGGGCATCTGCTGTGTAAAACATATGCTGGATAAGTTAGCGGTTCAAGCCAAAGAAAAATGAATGAATGAATGAATGAATGAATGAATGAATGAATGAATGAATGAATGAATATATGCATAATCATATTAGATAAATCCACACACACAAACATATGTCTGTCACACTATAATATTTCAGAGTATCAAGCTAATTTAATTATTAGTCAAAGACAATGATAGTATATATAATATCAATAGGTATTAGTCAAGTAAACACATCATGCAGTTTAAATTGAAGGTTTTTATTATTAAGGGGAAACAAAATACAAAACTATATAGCCCTGTTTGAAAAAAAAAAAGTGCTTGCCTTTAAACCTAATAACTGGTTGGGCCACCCTTAGCAGCAAGTGTTTTGAATTTTGGTTATGAACTGCCACAGTATCTCAATTGGATTCAGGTCAGGACTTTGATTTGGCCACTTCAAAGTATTAATTTTGGTCGTCCTGCTGCAGAAGCCAAGTTCACTTCAGCTTGATGTCACTAACTGATGGCTGGATATTCTCCTCCAGGATATTTTGCTTGACAGCAGATTGCATGGTTCCATTTATTACAGTAAGTCTTCCATCTCATAAAGCAGCAAAACAGTCCCACGCCACACTACTAACACAACATTGTACTGCGGATATGATGCTCTTTTTCTGAATGGCAGTGTTACTTTTATGCTACACATAATAGAACTCACACCTTCCAAAACGTTCGTCTCATCAGTACAAGGAGTATTTTTCAAAAGTCTTGGGGATCATCAAAATGTTTTTGGGCAAATCTGAGATTAGCTGTAGATCATTTCGCTCAGCAATGGTTTTTATTTTGGAACTCTGCCATGCAAACCATATTTTTTTCCTAGTATCTTTCTATTGGTGGCATCATGAACTCTCATCTTAACTGAGGCAAATGAGAACTGCAGTAGAGGTCTGCTTTCCTGCGGCTGTACCGCAGGAACCGGCCAGATTTCTTTTCTCTCACTTTTGGTAGTATCCAATTTTAACGTGAGATTTTGGAAAACAGATCTAAATTTAAAAAAGGGGGTGGGGTGGGCAGCGGTTGAACAAGAGCTGAACATACAGCAGAAGTGGTCGGGTGTGGAATAAAACCTGGCTAGTGCGGGATTAAAAATTCATTCCCGTGCAGATCTCTAACCTGCAGTTCTTTGATTGTAGTTTTGGGGTCTTGTGTGACCTCTTGGACGACTCCTCACTGTACTGATGGATGATTTTAATCGGCTGGCCACTTCTGTGAAGGTTCTCTACTGTTCCATGTTTTGCCATTAATAGATAATGGCTCACTCCGTGGTTCACTGCAGTGCCAATGCTTTAGAAATGGCTTTATAACCTTTTTATAACCTTACAATTATTTCCTTTCTCATTTGTTTTTGGATTCCTTTGGATCTCAGCATGAGGTCTAGCCTTTGAGAATTTTTTTGGTGTACTTCACTTTGTCAGGCCCTAATTAAGTGATTTCTTGGTGTGGGAAAGAAATTTACAAAGTTTTGCTTTAATAGTTTAACACATTCTCTCTGTCATGTAGCATTATAAGAGGCCTAAGTCCTGCAGAAAAAAACATAAAAAAACATTACTCAAATTACAATTATCTCTTCACATTTCTTCTTTAAGTGAAGTTTCACAAACTAATTTCAAGAGGAGGGCATGATATGATTGATCATGGCTCGTCTCTCATATGTAATCAATAGTAAGCCAATCGGATCATTCTAAACTAACTAAAAATAGCCTGAATAACATTACACCATCATCTTTGTTTTTTTTTAAGAATCCCCCATCCACCCCATCCCCCCCTTTCCTCCTTTACCAGGGGAAGTTTTTGAGAACCTTCTTATCTAGTATCCTCTTAAATGCTTATTGACTTGGCGGGAGCCCTGGGCTCAATTATTTTCGAGCTTGGGGTTCTCTCCTGGGACATCATGCCAAAATTGCTATTATGATCAAGCAATATCTAAGTGTGAACTTTTTAAACACTTTTGGTTCAGTCTTTTCAGTTTGACAATAAATACAATTTTTCCTTCAGACAATATTTTTTTTTTCATCACTAAACTTGGAAGAGTTTTCTGTTGATACAACATGCTCCTTAGTAAAGGCAAGTTTAGTCATTTGATTATTTCTGCTGATGAGAGGTTATTCTCAGCAGACACTGTGAATACTCTCTATGTTAAGAGACAGATCCCTACCGTGTTAAGTGGTGAACTGCAGATGAATTCTAGCTTTAACTGAATTTCCATTGAAACTGCATTATCCAGTTGTCTTTCATGGTTAACCAGCATTTTTAAGGGACATGAATGACATTGTAAAGAGACAATATTCTAGAAATTACAGATGAACTTCTGTTGCCATTGCCATGCCAACAGCCTGCTGAGAGTTTAGTTCTGAGAGTTACGAGAGTTTCAGTCACTTTAGAACAGAACACTATATTGCAAAGTCAGGGAAAACTAGAAATAACGTACACAAAATTCTGACTTTTATTCAGTTTGACCTCCATTGGCACCAAGCACAGCTTGAACTCTTTTGGGAGACTGTCCTGAAGTTTTCTGAAATAATGTGACATGTAACCAGACTTCTTTCAGCACCTCCCAGAGTTTTTTTTAGGCTTTAGGCTGTTTTATTGTTCTGACTGTGACTATTATTTAAGCTGATTTTCTCTCAAAATGAAAAATCTGGGATTTCACTGCATTGGCACTCTGCATGGGATCTTTATCATACAGAAAAATCTAACTATTCACAATTAGGTGCTTTCCAGAAATAATTACATGTTAAAAAAATAATTTAAGTGTTGTTTAAGATACTCATTAGATCCTAACCTGTGGGCAACTTCAACAGACAAATCTCAAAGACTACCAATGTGTGACATAAAATGGTACTGTCATGTGAAGTTACGCTGACAACAGGGGTGAGGATCCAAATGCAGATTTTATTATGCAGAGAATAGTCAGGCAAGCAACAGTCAACACAGGAGCAAACAGATGTATACAGGAGATGCAGAATTATAGTCAATAAGCAGGTGGATGGCCAAAGGCAAGCAGCAGACATGAATAAACAAGCAAAACAAAGCAAAGCAAAGATATACACGGCAGGACTAGGCTACGTTGTAATGTTCACAGTAACCTATAACAAGACTCAGGTATAAAGTGTGTTTAAAGTCCATGTAATAAATTCGTAACAATCCTGCTGTGTGTGTGCTCATCATCGGAACTTGGAAAAGGTGTGTGTGAGCAGAGTGCATGTATGGAGTTGTAGTCCATAATGTGTAGTTCTCCAGTGAACTGCGTGTTCAACAGCAATCTGTTCAGACTGAATCGCAGGTGACCGTGACAGGTACATTTTGCAAAAAAAAAAAAAATAAATAAATAAATAAATAAAATACACATTTGCATTCATGCAACAATGAATTGGATGGTCATAAAATATTGCGCTCACTGTTTAACTTCCATGTACAACTGGACATCTGTTAAATACACACTTTGAGTGTAATTTGACTTTACTCTTAGGTTATATTTAGATACAAACACATATTCTACAAGATAACATGTTTTTTTTTTTTGTACATATGCAGTGTCAACCAGTTATGAATATTAAATTAATATTTACTGTACGTGATCATAAATTGACAATAGTATGATCCATTATAAGCGGTCACATTGATATTTTTATAAACTCTATTATTATTATTATTATTATTTGTAATATTATTATTAGTCCCTTTATTAATCCGGGGTTACCACGGCGGAATGAACCACAAACTTATCCAGCACGTTTTTACGCAGCAGATGCCCTTCCAGCTGCAACCCGTCTCTGGGAAACATCCACACACACACTCATTCACACACATACTCATACACTACGGACAGTTTAGCTTACCCAATTCACCCGTACCGCATGTCTTTGGACTGTGGGTGAAACCGGAGAACCCGGAGGAAACCCTCATGAACGCAGGGAGAACATGCAAACTCCACAAAGAAATGCCAACTGAGCCAGCCGAGGCTCGACCCAGCGACCTTCTTGCTGTGAGGCGACAGCACTACCTACTGTGCAACTGCGTCACCCCAGCTATACTAATAGAGAAGACTCCAGATAAAGATCTGTTTGTAAAGATACTATGATGGCTGGGTTTAGGCTTGGGGTAGGGGCAGACATTAATAAAATACAATTAATGGGAAATTTAATCAATTATATAAATAATATTGTATTTAATCAGCTCTATTAATTGTTCTACCAGAAAGGCTTTTTAGAAGGCAGATAAACACTTTAACATTTATTGTGAATTGTTTGGATAAATGTAAGTTTGTTACTGTCCTTTCATAAAGTAATTTGGCGTAAGCCTTGTATATAGTGCAGAACTTTGGTTGAACTGGCAGATCCTGCCAGAAGATGAAGGCAGGGCGAAGCCAAACCCAGAGAGGAGACAAGGCCAACCTGGTGGGGGTGGGGAGGATGGAGGGAAACTTCCGCAATGTCACCTGAGTGCAGCGAAGATTGTTTAGATGGGTTTATATGTAGCGCACTTGGTCGTTATAGGCTGACAAGATAATTATTATGAATGACGTGACATATCACATGATCACATATCACGTATTACACTGTTTTTACATTACTGTGATGGATCTAGGTTTGAGGTAGCAGTAGAAATTATTAAAATACAATTAATGAAAATTTTAATAAATAATATAAATAATTCTTGTTAACTCACATCCACAGCCGTATATGATCTATAGCTGATTAACCATGTGGATTGATGATAACAGCCATCTGAGCCTACTAGTATGCACAGAAGGTCCCTACTGGCCCATATCTATCAGCTGTTAATCACCGATAACACGCATTTAATTGAGTGATAACATTCGAATCAGTACCCTGAGTGCAAGCCCAAATCACCATATTTACTCAAGACCTCAAGCTCATCTTTCCTTTAAATTGTCAACAACTGACCAAAAAATAAATGTAGTCCATCCTATATTTTCAGGTTGTATTCTAATAAACCGACCAAGATATACTTATATATGCCAAACATCTAATTGAATAGAACCTTAGAGAAAATGAAGAAAATACAACCACCCCAGTGCTAGTTTTAGCATTTATGTACATGCTAATTCTAAGCATAACAAATACGTGCCATCTTTTGACCTCTGCACACATCTGCTTTTATGAAAACAGCATTTGTTTTCATTTAGAAGCAATCTTCTCGATTCACACTACATTCCGGTGTATTACAGATTAACCATCCTGAAAAAAATGCCTGCTAAAGAATGAATATAAAACAGCAGCATTCTCTGCATTAGTGTCTGCATTAGTCAGCTCCTCTTCCACAATATGTGTGCATCATGGGAGAATGTGTCCAAATGAGTCAGCCATTCCTCTTGGTGCTGATGTTGTGGCTAGATCGTTCCGCAGCTGCGGGTCCAGCTGTTATGGCCACAATACCATATTGAGAGTTACATCATGCAGATTAAAAAAAAAGAAACAACAATAGTCAAGCATGTGGATGTGCAGTGTGACAAAGTGATTGTGCATACAGTACTGTATGTGTTTTGATTTGACTGCTAGAGTATGCCAACGTGCACGTTTAAATGTGCACAAACTGCTTTACAAATGTTCTAAATATGTGTGAACATGAGTTGGAGTGTGCATGAATAAATTGTTTTGTAATTACACGAAGGTTTGAGGAAGCATATTGCACCGGAGTCCTTGGGGACAGCGAGAGGGAAGCAATTTAAATCTGTTGCCATAAGTTCATTATGTTGTGGAGTGTTTGTTTTATGATAGGATGAGTGTGTGCACACTCAGATGAAAGTGGATTTCAAGTGCCAGTCATCGCTAATCAAAAAATGTGGTAAGTATCATAATGGACAAAGGAACATGGTTAATAACCTGTTTTTAATGGGCGTGTGTGGGTGGACTGATATGTGTTGTATAACTATGGACTGACAGGTAAAAAAAAAATTAAAAATTAACTTCAGCTCTTTTCACAAAGAGCGTATTTCAAGCTGATCTGTCACATTTTTTTAAGATGGTGGTGTTGTGAGTGACTGATTACACTCAAAAAATCTTTAAATTACTGAATCATCACAATTCTTGAGTTTTATTGTGACATCTCCCTTATGTTTAATCAACTTAAATTTGCAAAAACAATTAAGTTAACTTAATGGATTTGTGTTGGGACAACATGAAGGAATTGTGTGGAGCCCAGCATTATAACAGTGCACATAGTCACCTTAGAATTGTAAGGTTCTATTGAATTACATAAACAATTTAAAACATTTAAACAGTTTGTTTAATGCACCACATGGTAATAATTCATGTTTTTCCAAGCCTGGCCAACCATTTGCTAGAACTTTACATATAGTTTTTTCATAAACATCAAGTTTTCTTGGTTGTTTGCCCTCTCACATCTACTGTATTATAGAAGATAGGGTGAAATACCTGAACAAAATTGGAATATCAGCTGCATATGTGGACGAAATTGAAAAAGCAAATGCTGACAAAGCAGTTGGATGATTTGGTCTTGTGTTCGGTTCTCCAGATTTGCTTGTCAGAGTTAAAAAGTGGAGAGGTATGCTTTGACTCAACATTTACAAGGACTTTCTTATTGGTCTGTCTGTCAGTGAAGTGCACACCATTTTGCAAAAATAATAAATGGTGTTCTTGATTCAGTGGAAGTGTTTGTTAAACCATAAAACGCTCTACAAAACTACATGCTTAATGCTTACAGTGTTGGTATTACTGTTTTTATCAGCTTTTAAAATGTTTAATTTCATATGGGTATGAGTTAATTTTGTCATAAACATTTGAGACATTCATGAATTCAAAATGTACTGGTTGCACAATGTTTTTTATTTTTTATTTTTTTGCAAAGTGTCCATGTCATGTCACATGTCCATGCCATGACATGTCTGCTGGGCAGATAATGAAGACTATGGTGTGGCTTTATGCGTTTTTTTTTTTTTTTTTTTTTTTTACTCCAATGCAGGTTTATCAAGAGATAAGACTAGAATTAATAACAATTCAGAGACTATTAAAAGACAATAGACTAACACTGTTTGTCATGCATTTTAAGCTTTGAAACACTTCAGATCTTTATATTCACTAACAGCAACTTAAAAGAACACATTAAAGTGAAAGTTTAATGATGATGTAAAGAACTGGTTCAAATGGTGCAAGATTAAAGGCTTTTACACTATCTGAGGAAGAATTCTGCGAGGCATTTTACATGCTGCAACAATATGCTCTCAGCCCTGCTTGCTGTTCTCACAGTAGTTTACAATGCCCCTTTGGTATTCTAGTGAAAGACAACACAAATAACATGCCGGTCAAATGTCATTCAGCTCCACTATGCATTAAACTGCAGGTCAAGTTGAGAAAATAGCATGCTGTTCTTACACTTCCTTAAATCTAGGAGCCTGCACATAAAATCAATACTCAAATTGAATGAAGTAGTTAAAGTGCTGTGTGTAATTGGAATCAAAACACATTTGAGGTAATTAGACAATTCTCTCCTAACAGAGGTGGAGGGGTTATCTCGTTTTTGTCGGTTATCCGACTGGTTTATTGACCTCAATGGCCACCACACACTGAAGGAACTCCTTTCATTAGAAATCCTTTGGTTTCAGGTATGCCCTTTTTGTTGTTACATGTCAGTCTTCCTCTCGGAACTCTATTCTTGGACTTTCAATCAATACGCTCACAAGACTATAAATTCCCTGCCAGTGTCTGTTTCATTAAGTGCGTCTGATTCACCCTCCACCCCTGAAGCAGTGTATCACCTCTTCTAGTGAATCTTCCCCCCCCAGCCACACTTCACCGGGCCACAAAATCAATCAATACGGTAATTAATGCAAACACGCCAGGTGTTCTGTCTGGAGCTGAGAACCATGAGGGGAAGTTAAAGGCTTTGTTTTATCTCCATGTTACACTGTGAGGAAATTTGTGATTCAGAAAATAGATTATTCTTGTTCACTTGACAGCTGTGGGATGTTGGACTGATTAGATATGAGGATGAGTGGGATGTCAGTCAGTCCAAAAAAAGAGAAAAAAAAAGAGAAAAAAATAAACAATAAAGTTTTCATTTAGTTTTTGATTATGAAAAGCAAGCACATTTGCAGCAATATACTGATAGCAATAATCTACATGCCATCCACACTGTTGAGAATAATGTTTAGATGAATATCTTCGTTAAATTAGTGTATGCTTTTTTTTGTCTCGCAATAAAAAAAGAATCACACATCATAAATCTCAAAAACGACTGGTGAGAAAGTAGGGGCTAACGAAAGTATCAAATCATATTGATATACAGTAAATATGTTTCCACAAGCTTTGCAATTGTCTGATTTCATATTGACAAATGACGCAATTACAATTACACAGTTATGACAATTTGATCATAAAGTAGCTACATTTAAGACTATAGAATAGTTCACTTTGGCTGTAGGTCCACACTGTTAATGATTTCTTTATTATTAATACACAACATTTAACTGTTATGTGAACTGTATTTTACCGTAGGCCAGTTATGCAGTATGTTATTGTATTTTAAGGTTGCATTGCGAATTACTTTATAGGTTGTTTTCACATGACATAACTGACGATGTGCAAAATTAAGATGGAGGGCAGGGAGTGATTCTTTTACATAGGAATCAGAACATCAAAAATGTTCTGCTTTATGTTGTTTATAAGTGTTTGAATTGGCCAAAATAAGAAATGCTGAACAGTTATAGAATTCCAAAGGTTTTTGCTCATAAAGGGGAGAAAGTTAGATAACACTGGCTGAAAACCAGAAGAAAATGTGGCATGTAATAAACATTTTTTTTTTCAATACATCATGTGTATTTTCCAGAGATGGGTTGTGGCATCCGCTGCGTAAAAACTTGTTGGATAAGTTGACGGTTCATTCCGCTGTGGCGACCCCGGATTAATAAAGGGACTAAGCCGACAAGAAAATGAATGAATGAATAAATGAATGAATGACATCATGTGTACAAACTTTTTTTGGATGCAATAATTCGTTTGACAGCACAGTTCAAACCGAGCATCAGAATGGGGGAGAAAGGTGATTAAGTGACTTTGAACGTGGCATGGTTGAGTCTTGTCTGAGTATTTCATAAACTGCTGATCTACTGGGATTTTCACGCACAACATAAAGATTATATACAGGCCTAGCTATAGTATGTGTATAACTATGTTCATGTGTTAAGTAAAAATCAGATACAAAAACCACCACACTTATACAAAATCCAGGAAAATGTACTGTGAATAAAGTACCCTGCCATGTAATTGCTGCAATGAAATCTCCATCTTGTTTTGCATTAATTCATTTCTTTACTGGCGTTTCTGCAGAATAATCAACCGTAACGTGAACATCAAGATGTGCAGCAGCAGTAAATGTTTGTTGATGGTAAATTTATTGACGAAACAAAAAAAAATACAGGATACTGCAACGTAGTAAACTGATAAACTGTAATAAATACTGTAACATTAGTGTAAACTGTTGTGCATTGTGATTATAGCATAGAAAACTAAAGCCTATTAAATAATTTGTTTACTACTTACAGTTGTGTCGTACCACAGCAACAATATACTTACTATGACAGTTTAATTCAGATAATTATCTACACTCATTTTTGAGCTGACAAAAATTAGCTGAAACAACACAATTCTTAACATTTCATTGGGACAACTTTTTTATGTTCAATCCATGTAATTTTTTTAAAGTGTTAAGTTACTTTATCAATTTATGTGGGGACAACATGAATGAATTGTGTGAAAACCCCTCTTTTTTTTTTTACAGTGTATAGTATACTTCCAAACACTATAGTATTTGCTATAGTATTTTTTCATGTAACATAGTTATACAGTAATTACCACAAACAGGCAGATATATTTTAGTTTAGTAGAAAACTCTGCCCTCTTCATTGTATAAGTATCATCCCCAACATATTTTCTATTAATATCTCCTTTGACTGTTTTAAATAAAGGCTGTTAGGGTCATTTAAAGAATGCCTGTTTTAAATAATGGTTTACTCAAAGAGCATTGTTGGTTTAAAAAAAAAAAATCTAACAAATATCCAGTAGCACTACTACACTTGATTTTGGTTTTATTGTTAAAAAAATAAATTGATTAATTAATTAATGAGAATATTCAACAATTTGTGGCATACTTCAAACGATAAAGATGATTAAGTATTCAAAAAAGTTATATATATATATATATATATATATATATATATATATATATATATATATATATATATATATATATATATATTATTATTATTTTTTTTAAATAAATTAGTCTTACACTTCATATTATTATTTTTTTTTGTACTTTCAGAGTAAATCTATTAACATCGACCATTTGGTAGAGGTTGATATTTTAGCAATTGGTATGTGTTGAAAAATATGCCTTGAGTGTGTTAACTAGCGACATTAGGTGTTAAGAAATTCAATCTTTTTTTTCTTTTTTTTTCTTAGTGGGGCAGTTAAAGGGATATCACAGCATAACGTAGCCTTAAATAGTTAACTGTTTATAGATACCCAATTCGAAACCCTGGTGTTTATAAAAATAAATAAATAAATAAACTTTGAGTTTCCCAGCAGTAAACCTGACCCGAGTGTCCAATTTCCGAAAAGCAAACTCATATTTATGACAATTCCGATAGCACATCCAGGCAGCATTGAACCATTGAATGCAATGTCTCTGTCCAGGGTGCTGAAGTGGAAACCAGCAGCAGAGGAAACCGTAGGAACTAAAAAGTTAGAATCACATTCAGATCGCTGTCGCCAATATCTAAAAGCGCATTGATTGTTTAGGGGAGCCTATAATTGACCGATAGTCTATTTAATCAACTTCGGCACACACTGTCCTCCTGGGCCGAGCTTGATCCAGTGATGCCAAACAAGCACACGCTCTCTCCAGTTATTTGCACTTCCTCCTCTCTCGTTCTTTTGCGGCAGCAGATTAGAGTTCACACGCCATTAGTCACGGTGGGGTGTTGCGCGCGGATCCCGCGCCGAGAAATCTTCTTTGTGTCAGGATCGCTTTGTCCCGCCGCGGCGGCTTATCTCCGGGACGAACGCACAATTACTTTTTAACGATTTCATGCCGGTTCATTACGAGAGCAGGGGCCCGCGCACAGAGACTTATAAAAGGTAATCAGACATAATTAAGCTCGCACCGGTGCCTATCGTATAGAAGAATGTGGTCAAACTTCAGTGCCGTGACCCATGCTATTATGAACCTAAATACCAAGAGACCTTTTCACATTAGCCCATCTCTCTCTCTCTCTCTCTCTCTCTCTCTCACTCTTCACCCCCCCCCTCTCTCTCTAAAATAATTCACAAAACTGCAGTTTTGTCGTAAATCCACATACGTATTTAACACTCAAAGTGGTTCAAGACCTTTCATCAAAGTTGTCCTAAAATTAAACACCTTTTGTTGTTAAAAAATTATATATATATATATATATATATATATATATATATATATATATATATATATATATATATATATATATATATATATATATATATTTTTTTTTTAATCCACTGCAAATGTTGCCTGTAGCCAAATGTGGCCCATATTAAAGTACATTTTAATACAAGTTTGGCTGTATTGTTGTTATCGAGGACAGATTAGAAAATTGTCAAGCTCTGCATTATTACTGTTTCATTATTATTATTATTATTATTATTATTATTATTATTATTATTATTATTATTATTATTATTCAAAGGGCACATTCAAATGGAAATTTGAATATGCTGGCCAGCTTGTATTTACCTAATAAATGGCAATAGGCTACTTTAGGCATTTTTTTTAACTAACATATTCCCTTTGTTGTAATGATATATCATGTATTACATACATATTCTAACTCTAAGTTTTTTTTTTTTGTTGTTTTTTTTTTCCATATTTATTTATTTTAATTATTTAGGAAATTTGTTTGGTACATCAAAAAGTGTGGTTGATGACCATCCAACAAGCTAATCCAGCAAAAATGTCACTAAAATGCAGGCTTTAAACCTAACAATTACATAGAAAATGAGGCGAATAACTGCAAAAAGGTCCACTTTTTAAGAAAAATAAGAAGCACCCCTTTCATCAGACTGGCTTTGGGCCTGCACTGTACACATCCAAACTTTGTGCATTATATATATATATATATTTTCTTTAAAAAAGTTGAATTGTTAAATATGTATTTATTTAATATGTATATATTACTTATTGTATGTATTTTCAAATGTAATTTTTAGTCCAGTCATTATTGCTTTTATTACTATTATCATTAATACTAATTAACTGAAATAAATTATTCAGTTCAATTCTAAACTACTTTTGATCAGTTATTTCATATTGCAATAACATTTTACAATTAGTTCCGTATTTTTAATTAAATAAATGCAGCTTGGTGAGCAGGATAAGCTTATTTTAAAACATTTAACAATCCTACTGAGACCAAACTTTTGATCAGTAGTGTATACTTTATTACATAGACAGACAAAATACCGGACAACACAACAGAGAACAATGATTTTTGTTTTATAAGCCATAGTTTGAACTAGATTTATTCAACTTATGTACAGTACCCACACCCACCCACAAACAACCCTTCGGGAGGAATGAGATTTATATGAGAAAAATATACAGATTAATTTAAATGTACACTAAATAAACAGTGAGACTGTAAAAAATCCTGGGTTCCACACCATTTCTTTATGTTGTCATTGCACAAACCTAAAGTTAACTTAATCCTTTTTACAAATTTAAGTGGATTGAACATAAAACAATCAAGTTGTGCCCAAAAAACCTTAAGAATTGTGTTACTTCAACTCATTTTGAATAAGTAGTTTAAACAAGCAACACATATCATTTTTTGAGTGTATATATTAAAAGTACAGTTGAAGTCTTTTTTAAATTTTTTCCAAATGATATGTAACAGAGTAAGGAAATTTTCACAGTATTTCCCATAATATTAGTTTTAGATTTTTTAAAAGTCATTTTAAGATCAAAATTATTAGCCCCTTTAAGCTATGTTTTTTTTTTCGATAGTCTACAGAACAAACCATCATTATACAATAACTTGCCTAATTACCCTAAGCTGCCTAGTTAATCTAATTAACCTAGTTAAGCCTTTACGTTGACATTTAAGCTGTATAGAAGTGTTTTGAAAAGTGTATAGTAAAATATTATTTACTGTCATCATGGCAGAGATAAAATAAATCAGTTATTAGAAATGAGTTATTAAAAATGTTTAGAAATGTGTTGAAAAATCTTCTCTCCATTAAAAAGAAATTTGTGAAAAAACTAAACAGGTAGGCTAATAATTCTGGCTTCAACTGCAAATGGTCCATAAATGTAAAAAAAAAAAAGAAGGAAAGGAAATAACATAAATACAATTCAGGGAAAATACTCACACAGTTTGGCACAGTATGACATAAAGACAAGTTTACCCCTGACAAACAGAAGCTAATGGGGTCAAAACTAGTTAGAATGGGGGTCCAAGCTTTATAGAATTTGTCAGTAGAGCCCTAAATGGGATATGTAAAACTTGTATAGAGAAAGAAATGACATCAAATCTATTAAGAGGGGGAGGAGTTGGCAACTTCCAATGAAGCAAAATGTGTCTTCCTGTGACCAATGAAGCAAATGCAATAACATCGGGTTGTTGTTTAGAGAGAAGAGAAGGTAACAGACACACCAAAGATGGATATTCCATACAGCTTCACCTTATTTTAATACTGACCTCCGTAGCAAATACAAATATCTCAAGGTCTAAAAACTTAATGATGCTCATGGCAGACTGTGGAAAGACAGAGTGGGAAAGCTTTCATCTTTTTGTTAAAGGGTGAAAACTCTGGCAGGTTTAAAGAGACTGCCAGTGCAAGTACATTATCAATCTTGCAAGTGACAGCTTCATAGATGAGAGTCCGGGAGAATCGTGGCGTGGAGGAAACCAAACAGCTGTGCTTCTTTTAACCATCATTTGATGTTTTCTTTTTCTATCCAATCATCCATTTTTCATCTAGGAGACAAACCTTGTCATCCTCTCTGTGTTAGGTATGATGTTCTTGAAATCAAAAGCAGAAACAGGTTTCTGTTTTCTTGCTGTACACACACACACACACACACACACACACACACACACAATTTATACAATGAAACTGTTGAGAACATTTACTGTATGTCCTTTTGTTTCTGCTGAAGAGTATCAGAAATATAGATCTGTAATAGCTCTGTACTGTGAATGGAAACAGATGGCAAAATAATTTAGCACAGCTATGACAACAGCTCGGCTTGAGTACTGTAAGTAAAATAAATAAATGGAAAATAAAATCTTGCCTTCAGTGAAGAGATTTAACAAACAAACATTTGATCTCGAGAGGATATATTTACGTTGTTTATCATGAAGTGATCATGCCAATTATAGAGTGTCAGATCTCTTTACATATTTACTGATAAACCTTGACAGCATGCTAAATGAGATCGCACCACATACCGACCCGCTGTCATGAGCTTCCCTGAGCGGTTACGCAAAATTGTTCATCACAAAAGCAGATCAAAACAACAAGGAAACAAGTAAAAAAAAAAATTATAATAAAATACTAATATAAATTTTAACGCAAAACACTTTAATCTAATTAAGTCAATTTCTGGTGGTGACATCAACAGAAGATCAAGTATATAACAAATAAAATAAAAATAAATAAATAAATAGATAAATAAATAAATAGATAAATAAATAAATAAATAAATAAATAAATAAATAAATGAATGAATGAATGAATGAATGAATGAATGAATGAATGAATGAATGAATGAATGAATGAATGAATGAATAAATGAATGAATGAATGAATGAATAAATAAATTCAAAACACTAATAGTAAACAGAAAGTATTACAGTGCTCAGCATAACTGAGTACAGCCCATTTTGAAAACAAATATTTTTATCCATTTCTCAGCAAATATAGGCAATGTATTTTGGTGCATTTAAACAAAACAGATTTATTAAACAGATATATTTATTAAAATAATAGTTTAGTCATCAAACATTTAAAAAACTGAAAGACTGAATGAAAAATTATTTTGTATTTGTATTTAAATTTGTATTTAATATTTTTCTATAAATATAAATTTGTTAACAGTTATCGTAAGTTATTTTGTTAGATAGACTCCAGATATTAGATAGGCTTCAGTACTGAGTAATCTAATGTATATGCACAGACATAATATTGTATAGCTTCCTAATTTAAAAAAATAATTAAAAAGATAGGTTTGAGAGGGAAGCACTGTATGTTACTGGTTTCCCTCCTATATTCAGCAGATCCCATCTATCAAGTTTTATATGACCCAGCTGATCTTTTTTACCCTGCATTCTAAGTAAGGGATTCAGAGATATTGGAAACACTTGCTTTTAAACTTATCCCATGTGGCTGCTTTTATTTTATTTCGATTAGTTCAAATCTTTAATAGTTGTGTATGTATGTGTGGTTATGGTAACTGCTTTAACTGTTATTTTTATAATTTTATTTATTTTCTCATTCTCTTTTTAACGCAATTGTGAATCAATTTGGTCAGAGAAGCTGTTTTAAATAAAATGAGGAATACATTACCATAAATAGGATCAGGTGCAGCACAAATAATATAGTGGTTACATTAATATGCTTGTGCTTTCACAGTAGCAACACAGCCTTTACTAAAAGGACCGTAAATTATGAGAAAATAATACAGATATGTTCATTTGTGTTTGCAGGTGAATAAAGTCTTATTAAACATTTAGGAGTTAATTTTTTCTGTCAAACACAAATGAAGATATTTTGAAGAATGCTATAAACTGGTAACTATTGACTTTTATTGTAGGAAAAACAAATATTGTTTAAGCCAATGGTTGTGTTAAAGAGCAAAATGAGTAAATGAGGTGAGTACTGTAAATAAATCTAATCTGTCAATTCGGAAACACATAATTTGTGAATTCACAAGTAAAATGATAAATATTTTCACCAAATGAATTAAATTTGTGTATTTTTTTATTCATGTTTTAAATCCATGAATTGGATTTGTGTACTTTTGAATCATGTTTTGAATTTCAGAATTAGATTTGCGTATCTTTAAATCGTGTTTTGAATTTCCGAATTGAATTTCCATAGTTTTGAATCATTTTTTGAATCTACACACTGGATTTATGCACTTTTGAATGGTGTTTTGAATTTCTGAATTGGATTTATGTATCTTCCAATTATGTTTTGAAATTACCCATTGCATTTGTGTACTTTTGAATCGTGTTTTGAATTAACAAAGTGGATTTGTGTACTTTTGAATGGTGTTTTGAATTCACGAATTGAATTTGTGTATCTTTGAATCATGTTTTGAATTTTGGAATTAAATTTGCATAATTTTGAAAGGTGTTTTGAATTTACGAATTGGATTTACATATTTTTGAATTGTGTTTTGATTATACTATTTAGTTTGATGTATTTTTGATTCATGCTTTAGATTTCTAAATGGATTTGTATATTTCTTTATATTTAGTTTTTTTTTTTTGTTTTTTTTTTCAAGTGTTTTGATTTTATGAAGATATTTTAAATAATGTTATAAACTGGTAACCATTGTTTACCATCAAGTAAAATGAGTACATGAGGTGTGTAAATAATTGCAGAATTTTCTAATTTGAGTAAACTGTCCCTTCAAAGTGAATAAATTCTGAATTTAATTTTGTTTTGCCTATTCTATAAGAAAAAAAATAGATTTTGTTCACCAAAATAGCATTGCCAAAAAAAAAAAAAAAAAAAATTGTTATATATTACATATTTATTATTTAATAGCCGAAAATTGTAAACCTTTACATTGATTTCTTACTGGATTTTATTATTTTATTGTATCAAATTCCAGATACATTTTTGTGATATTTTACTTAGTAGAAGTGAAAAACTTCTGCAGAGTTATGACTTGTATACTTTACCCTGACATCTGCTTTCTTGCCTACATATCGGATGTTGACACACTGTGCATTACTACTGCTTAGCCAGCATAATCTAAATCAAGTGAGCTCCTATATTAAAATCCGTTTCCCTCAAAACCTCAAGTCTCCAGTCAATCAATAAATTACATTCAGCATATTGTGTATGCATGATGGCATCGGGTGACCTTTAAAATGGCTGCACAAAAATAACCATCCTGAATGGATTGCATGTAGGGGATATGAGGGGGGGAAGGAGAGAGTTATTTTCACATCTGAGACCATTAGACGCCGGTTAGATGTCTGAATTGCACAAGCATGACAAGCAGATACACTGTGGACTCTCACAAGCAGGACATCAGTAAGCAATAGGATCCAGACCACAACAAATAAATCGGCTCATATATCTGCACAGTTGCCCTGTGTATATGTCACCTGACTTAATAGTGAACAAGAACAGAAAAGTAGCAGCACTGCTTTACTGTGACTCTAACTGTAATATGCAATAAGCAGTTAAGCAGTATTGCGTGCGTGGACTGCGATATAAAAACTGGAAGACTTGCTGTTATTTTCTTTACAATTTACCATTTTATGAAACAGTTACTGCTGTTTTGATGTTATTTATGTACCTGGGATTTTATTTTCTCTCCTGCTGATTATGCAGTGCTGAATAAGAACTAATCAAATGTTATATCTGACTATTACATTTTCTGTTCTCAAAATTGCAGTAGATTGTCAGAGGAAGACCACAATTTGCCATTGGTGTCTCGATTGGTGTTTTTAATAATACTGAATAATGTGTAAAATATAAAGATATAGCCCCAGCCATGTCACCTTATAGACCAAGACTGGTTACTTACTGAAGCTAATCAGGGCTGAGTCTGGTCAGTACCTTGATGTGATACCACATGGGAAAACTAGGTTGCTGTTGGAAGTGGTGTTAGTAAGGTCAGAAGTGTGCGCTCAATCTGTGGTCTGTGTGAGTCCTAATGCCCCAGTACAGTGAAGGGGAAACCATACTGTCAGTGAGCACCGTCTTTCAGATGAGATGTTAAACCAAGGTCCTGACTTTCTGTGGTCATAAAAAGTTCCAATGGCACTTCTCATAAAGATTAAGGGTGTAACCCCGGTCAAATTCACTCCATCGGCTCTTACCCATCATGGCCTCCCATTATCCCCATCCAACAAATTGGCTCTATCATTGTTTTTTCACTCCATCTATAACCTGTGTGTGGTGAGCGCATTGACGCTGTTGTCCTGTGGCTGCTGTGGCATCATCCAAGTGGATGCAGCACACTGGTGGTGGTGTGAAGAGACCCTCCTTGTGATTGTGAAGCACTTTGGGAGCAAGGCCATACATAATAAATGCGGTAAATAAATACACATTACATAGGGATTTACATTTCTGAGTAAAATAAGGGATGAGATATAGGTGTGTGTGTGCTTGCTCGCTTAATGTAGGGGGGTTTTGAGGACACAGAATTGTGTAACGAAATGGGTATGACCCTTATACTAACCCTAGTTGATGGTGCTTTATTAGGACATACCTTATATCTGGGTAATGGAAAACGTTTTTTTGACATTCAGAATTTTTATATATGTATAACCAAATAAGTGTGCATGTCGGTAAGTGGGGGGTTATGGAAATGCGTGGATTATGAGCACTGAAAAGATAGGTCTCATTTAGATGTGCCTATATTCAGTAATTCAATATATCAAGATAATGAACATTTTTGGCAAAACCATAAGCAATTATTTATTCTTTAAACTTTTAGAGTGCCTTTTAAGAATATTCAGATTGTATTGGCAGTGGACAAGTTGTCAACTAGGCATGGGCCAGTATAAAATTCTGACGGTATAACCTTGGATAAAAATATCACGGTTTGACGGTATTGTGTTTACTGCTCTAAAATGGTATTTTTAAATATATATTTAAAAATACCATATATATATATATATATATATATATATATATATATATATATATATATAAACTTTTAAGTTTACTTTATTTTTTCCTGTCTTTAGATTTGCTCTAAAAAATTACAGAGTATGACAAGCATATATTTTTTTCCTCTTTTTGTTCCATAAAGACAAACTAAAATAACTGAACTGCAAAGGTAAACACACTTATGCAGTTTTTGACATGACTGCATCACTCTACACTGTGAGCTGTGCCTGTGTGGATTCCCAGTCAGTCTTAAAAGTCAATTACCTTAGGTTTGTTCCTCGCGAAATACAGTGCAACCATACCTTGCTTCAAGTGACATGGGAAATTAATTAAAGACAAGTCATGGTTTCCATTCAAAAGTAAGATATAACAATACGTTTTAATAGAAGCTGTTTACAATCGTATGTAACAAACTACACAATGTGGGTGGCATATTTTGTGTTATACATGAAAAGCCTGCATTGTTATGAACTAAAATAACTGTACTTTAACAAACGTTTGAATCTCTTATAAAAGTAAAAAGAATTACAGCTGTCGTCTGTCATTTTGGCAACAATTGAGCAAACAACAATGCATAACTGTTCCAGTCCTAATAGAAGAGGCAGACTGTTATGTGACATGTTTTAAATAAGCAAGCCGGACTTCCCTAGCCTTGACAGAACCACGGGACGGCACAACACAGAGAGGAAACGAACACCCTCTAGTGCTGACGAGCTGGTCTTCTGTCTACATCCTCAAAACTCTTGGGCTTTCCAACCTCAAGATCGCGTTTCGCGCGCCAGAGAATAAAGCGTCGCTGAGGCTCGTGCCGGATTTGTCTGCGTGCACGAGACTCATTCGACAAGTTTAAGCGCGTGATACTGAACGGACTCGCGTCGACGGTATATACAGTCAAGGAGAGAAGAGCGAGTTAACGTATAGAGCAGGGGAAAGCGCGTTAATGGCTATTGAGGACTGGATACAACACTTAGTCTAGTTCGTTATTTCAAGTGCTGACAACCAGACAGCGTTAGCGAAAACTCATCTCACAGTCTCAACCCTATTCATGGGGTAAATTCTGTAAGTTTTTTTTTCAAGTGCCGCCGGTAGTTGTGCGCGTAATGGGCTGGCATTTCAGTCGCTCTCTATCCGCGTTTTCGCGGTGCGGGGAACGAGGTGGTTGACACGCAAAATCGTTTACAACAGTTAATTGAACATTGTCACAGGATATTTTGTCGTGGACTTTTTTCTTTAGTGACTTACGTGCACAAATGGATATAAAAATGACTTTTCAAAGGTTTCTCTTCATGTTTGCTTTACCGGGATTGATGTTGTCGGACCCCGGGCATCCAAACCAAGGTGAGTTATAATGGAATAATGAATAGGTTTATAAAATCATAACATATTGCCTACACTCATATGGTATACGGTGCATGCTTATGCAATGCGTATTGTTTGCAAAGGAGACTAAAGTCGTATTTTGCTGTGCAGTTTGGTTAGAGTGTATGCGGTTTATTTTGGATAGTGACAAGTGCACTCACAGATTAGCTAGAAAAATATTATTTGTTTTGATTTGCAGGTCAGTGCAGGGAAATTATAAACGTTGTTCAATAACACTTTGCAGTTCTGCAGGCTTACTTAACATCACACAGGGACCGGGACAATGTTGAAACTGAATCTGCAATGTTGCAGATTTTTAAAAAATATTATTATTATTATTATTATTATTATTATTATTATTATTATTATTATTCTGAGATGTGTTTCTTAACACTGCTATCATGTTCCCATATTTTTCTATTACTTTAAGATTGTACAACTTATCTCAATGACTGTGAATCAAGGTCAAGTATAAAGAGAGTTGTTGTTGTTGTTGTTGGAGTTTTAAATTATATAAAATAGTTTTTTTTTATTTCATCATCGCATAATTATAATGTTCTAGCTGATTTTGTGAAAATATAGTTTTTCACATATTCTTATTATTTGACAACTTTTTTGTAATAGCCAATGTGCCAAATGCCAAAGTGGCATTTTGTTTAAAACACATCCTCAACTAACCTACAATCAAATGCATTCATACTGAATATATATATATATATATATATATATATATATATATATATATATATATATATATATATATATATATATATATATAATATTTCAAAATCGTGACACTGTCCCATATAGTTCAGCCTTTATGGGTACTGTAGAAATGCATTAAAAGTAGTTTTTGTCAAATCTTGTTCCGAGAGAAACTGCTGATGACAGTGACCTCAAAGATGTGATTTTAATGTCATACATTTTTCTTTATGTACTTATAAAAGGTACATGAGCAATTCCATGCAAATGTCAACCGTGCCATAAAAAAAAAAAAGTTTTCACCAAAATATGGAAACTGTTTCAAAGTTTTTTTGCATAAGCAAGTATTTTACAGTACTTTAGAACTACTCAAAAATGTCTCTGTCAATCTTTTCAAACTATTATATTTGATTTACCAAAGTCACACAAGTGGCAATTTCACAACTGTCACATTCATAATGAGAGATATCACATCCATAAATGTCACTTTTTCTTCATAAATGAAAAAAATATTAAATAATATAAAATCAGTCATTTTTGTTCTATAGAGAGAAAACTCTTAGCCTTTTAATTAGCATAATTTTTTGTTTGTTTAATTCACATAATTTCTACGAATTATATTGTATACTTCAAACTTGCATATTATTTTGGTCACATACATAACGCATGTTTATTTTCCTCATTTAAATTATGAAAATGTTTACAGATTGATATTTTTCTGGTCCTATAACTCTGTGGTCAGTTGTTCTGAAAAATATAAATAGATGTTTTCATATAATGTTAACATATACTTTCGATGTGAATTTATGTTAAGGTTTTTACTGCGCAGTCACATCTAAAATGCTGGAATTGCTCACATAGTTGTAATATTGAGAAAGTACAATTGGCACGATTGTCAAAAGCTATTTGCCAGTTTTATCACATAGAAAATAGAATAGGTTTAGGAGGAGCTTAATCAATCAGTCATGTCAATCATCATTAAAGCACATAAGCAGCAGTCATTGCGCCATCCCAGAAAGACTTGAGACAAGCCTCACATTCAACGCTTTTAGTAAGGGCAGCTTGCCAAGTTCATGTAGCCATCAAGACTAAATTGCCAGATAAACTTAAAAATAAATAAATAAATAAAAATTACCATCTCACCTCAAAATTGCATTTTGTCCTGTAAAACTTTTAAATTTTTTCCCAGTAACTTCAGAAAAGGGACGGAAAGTGACGTCATCTGAATTTATATTATTTACAAAAATAGTTAGTTAGATAGTTTTGTTTAAATAGTAAAAAAAAAAAAAAAAAAAAAAAATATATATATATATATATATATATATATATATATATATATATATATATATATATATATATATATATATATATATATATATATATATTGTTTTAGTTTAACTAATTGTTCTGCATTGTAACATTGCTAATCTAATGCTAATCTAATATAATTGCATCTAATGAGTGGATTGCTTTTTTTAACGCAACTTTCCTTCCTGCACGTGCCTCTAACTCATCTTTTGTTTACGCTCACAGATTGCAGCAGTAATTCACACAGAAATTAGTCAAATGGCAGCATTTTGAATATGAACATTACAAGAACAAGTGACTCCCATGTTATATCTGTGTGTTGTTAAAAGAGAGAGGGAGGGAGCATATTTGTGTGGGATGTGATGTGCAGAAGATAGAGAGAAAACACTCAAACCATCTGAGTTGGCTTGCACGGCATTTAAAACTTTTTTTCCCAGTTATGAGTCATCCCTATTTCACCCGAGCTGAGATGGAAAGCAGTTATTTAACAGGTCACTGTTTTGTCAGTTTAAACCATCACAATTTAGGAAATAGATTGGGATACAGTCATGTCCAATATGAACCTATAATGTAAATTAAAAGTTTGCAGTTCACTCCAACACAAAGCCTCCTTGTGATTAACATTGAAGATGTGATTAGTATTCATGCAGAGATGATCCTAAACATGACCTCGCAAGAAATGCATCTGTTGTTCTGCCATTTTAAAAATAACCTTGCTCTTTCCTACTTGTACTTGAACTAAACTGCTTTACATTTCAACGTTTCCCTTTTTCCGCATGAAGTAGAATTTTTTTTTTTTCGCAGGGTATTCATTGCAGAACTCTTCAAAGCTCTTAAAAATCCATTTTAAAGAAGCCTGTATTCTGAATGAGCTTATCATGCAATCTCCTGTCTTCTTTCCTCCTCTACCCATAGCAGAATCTTGAATGCCTGTTTGACCCCCCTTTGTAAAACCAGTCTCTATTTAAGTGCAGGTCTGTAATAAGCCCTTGGTTAAAACCACCTTTTTGCGCTGATGCTTGACGGGCTGCTCTTGCCAATCATGCTCAACTGTCAGCTCGCACCAAGAGAGACTTTAAAATGGGTATCAGATCACTAGAAGATAGCAGTGTTCTCAAGCTCTCCTCTAATCAGTCCAGAGTGGTGTTTAAGTGTTCTACAAGGGCTTTTTAACCTCCTCTTCCTCAGATATCAGTGTTTTTTTTTTTTTACATTTATTTTTTAATGCCTGTTATTGGTCAAAATGTAAGTGGATAAAGTGTGCGTAATCCATTCAGATGTTGGACATTGTGAACTGGTTATCATAGTTGAGATGAGACTTAAACCATTTTGGTACTTGATATACAGTCAAATAAACATTAGATGAAAAATAAATAGTAGCCAGGAAATATTTCCCATATTGATTTCATTTAACTCATATGTAGGGCTGCTTGATTATGGAAAAAAAAAAAAAAACATATTCATGATTATTTTGGTCAATATTAGAATGTCAGTTATTTAAAATGATTTAAAAATGTGCTCAAATTTGTTTGATTTATTTTAATTAATTAATTTAATATGCTGGAAAATAGACCACTATCTCTTTAAAAGCCATACTGATCCGATTTTATGGGACTATTTATGCTAATGGATGATATAACAAACAAGGTATATGTGAATAATCATTAAGTGCTGTTTTTTGGCACAATTTTGCTTGTGTTTGACCCTTTAAGCCAGAGATGCCCAAACTAGAGGTTCATGGTAACCTTTGATTTGGCCTACCATCCCATCTTACAAGAGAGGAAGAAAGATGGGGACAGTTTAGAGACTGTCATTTCTAATTTGTTTGTTTATTTTATTGCTAAGCTTCAAAAAGCTAATGGAAATGAAACATTTCAATTCAATAAATTAGATTTTTTTTTTAAATGCACATACTGTCACCCGATGGATAGAGCACAATGCAGAGACATCAGTGAGCAAATGGAGACAAAAGCTGATTCTGCTTGACTAGTGTATTTAGCATTGAAGTCCACTGTGCTGTAAACATATGCTTGTATTTTTATTGTAATAAGTTATAATAAACAAATTATACTGCATTAGTTAATACAGCGCAAAGTAATATTTTCTATTTATTTTTTTAATTATTATTAAATAAATCAGGTATAGCAGCTTTAATGTAATATAGCTTAGTATAATTACCTTCGACCCTTGGCAGTCAATAATATTTGGCTTTTGGTCCTTCTTATGAAAACGTTTGGGCACCCCTGCTTTAGGCATTCAGCTTTAGTTGAAGACAGCTTAACGTTTGTATGTTTTGCTTCTTTCTGAGGCTGAACGTGTGCACAGGACAGAACAGAACAAGTTAGCTTTTTTACAAAACATGACTAAATCTAATACACTTCACCAAATCAAGCACATTACACAAGGAATTTGACGTAGAGCTGACGTAAAAGGATTTTACTTATTTCAACGTAAAACTTTGCTTTTGTAGAGAAACGAATCGGGAACAAATGTGGACTAGTGGAAAGGGAGCAGGATATAGGCAATATTTGTTTTATCTTGATCATTGTTTTTCCATAATCATTAGAGGCCAAAATTAAAATCCAAATAGATTTTTTGATTAATTGCACAGCCTTACATGCAATTATGTGTGATATACATTTTAGTACTTTAACTATTTCTGATTCTGACTGTCAGAATTTCATATTTATAATGAAAGTTTTGATCCTGTGTTATAGAATTCACAAGACATGTCTCTCATATCGTTTTGAATGGGGAAAAGTGTAATAGACAGTGTGGCGAATAAAGCTCGCCGTTAAGTTTAGGAGCCAATCATCAATAGCTATACAGCAAATAAAGCCCGCCTTTTAGTACAGGAGCCCATCATTGATCGCTATAGGCCGATGATACTCTGGGAGAGGGTCTCAGACCAGACGTGAGTTTTGTATAATTCAGATGTTTAAAAATAATAATAATAATAATAATAATAATAATAATAATAATAATAATAATAACAACAATAATAATAATAACGATAATAAAACCTTACATTAATATAGAGCTTTTCTGGGCACTCAAAGCACTTCACACATTGGGTGGAATCTCCTCATCCACCACCAGTTTAGAAATGAAACTAAAGACACAGTTGTGGTTTAAATTTAATGGTAATTCCTAATATAAAATTCAGTCATAAGCTTGAAGAGCAGTTTTGCAAAATGTATTGTTTTCATAATTAAACAGACTGCCCATCATACTGCCTGAGAGGCGTTCCAAAGATGACCGCTGAGTGAAATGACTAGTCTTAAAGGGACTTTGTTTAAATTCAGCCTATAAAGTAAGTTTACTTACTTTTGCAATATTTTTAGCCTTTTGATAACATTAACAAAACTGCTTCAAGTTTGCATTTCTACTTAAATTTGGAGTTGTAGGAGTTTCAATTCTCAATAATTCTGTGAATTCTAATTAATTTGTGTATTTCAAATTAAAATTCTGCATCCTGTTCGCTGCCTCATTTCAAACTCCAGGGCTGAACTGTATGGTAAAACACTTATTCTTAAAATCAGTTCTGACTGGAATACAATACTGGTAGCTACTGACTGATTTTGAGCTGCGTGTGTGAGAGTGTCCCCTACATTGTGGCTTTGCTGACGAGGTCAGAGTTCTGTTCTTTGTTTAGTGCAAAGTTCTACTTTATAAGAAATACAGGCTAAAATGTAGCTTTCTACGTTCCTTTCTTCAGGGAGTCACAGATTAAAGCGGCTACATCGGTGTGTGTGTGTGTGTGAGTGTATAAGGAAAGTGCTATGTAAACAGTAATTGTACGCTGTAACAGAGGCCTGTTAATGCCCAGCGCCCTGTTTGTGTTGCTATCATTGCCGCGTGGAGTGCTCTTATTGATTTTATAGACACTGTGGAGCCGAACCTCTGAGGTTTCTCTCTTTATACCTTCAACACTTCAATGGCTCTTCAAAGAGAGAGAGAAAGAAAGAGGATAAGGCTTTGTGCTGCCAGCAGCGGTATTTATGTGTGTGCCTGTGTGAGCGTCTGGCTGTTTTCTTGTTCTCTTCATCAGATCAAGGTCACAGGAAAATAATCCTGTCATTTAATTTAGCATTTTTTACATCGATCTGAGTGATGCAATTGTGCTGCATTGACACCCTAGACACGATCCATCCTTTTAGCTTAGAGATTACATTTAGTTAGGCTGAATAAAGCATAAAGAGTTGCAAGTAACGGAGCAGATGAGCTCTCTTTTGCGTTCTGTGGCTCGCAGATCCACTTGCGCCTCTCCATTGACTTTCTATTGTCGCTGGAATCAATTTGTAAATTGCACCTTGACATTTCCAAGACCTGTCTGGGCAATGTGATCTTAGCCTTAACCCCAGCGCTTCCTTTTCCTACTCCTCCACTTCGTCTCAGACACACTAAATGCCTGCCTAAAGACCACTAATGCATGCAGTGATGTCCTTATCAGATCAATTTATCTCAAGCGTTCGACAAAGGGCCATTTTTCTCCGGTTTGTGACATTCAAATTCCAAATGTCACCTTTCTCGTCTTCATCTCTCATCTGAGAGAGAAAAAAAAGGAGAACATGAGTTGCATGGATCTCAGCTTTCTTGCCACACAAACACACACACACACACACACGCACACACACACACACACACACACACACACACACACACACACACACACACACACACACACACACACACACACACACACACACACACACACATCTATTTTTCTCTTACCAACCATTATTATCTCACTGAGCCAAGATTCAAAGGAATTTGTTTAGATCACTTGGCTAAATGTCAGAGCTTAGTAAGCCAGTGCACACTGCTGGTTCTAGTCCAGAGTTTTATATGATGCTTTTATTGTGACAGATGCTGTAAGTTACCTTACGATTTTTCTGAGCAATGAAAAAAAGTGCTGATTTAATTGTTGAATCTTGGCAAAGATCATGCAAAGAGCATGTTAACAGTACTATTAAAATGTTTGTCATTAGCGGTTTCTATCTACCTATTTTTATGCGTATTTTGGAATATTGCATAAAATGCTTAACGGATACACCAAGATGTGAAGAATTTAAACTTTTTCATGAGAAAAACTTGCTTGATAAGTTGATAGCGCACAGCAAGAAGGTCGCTGGGTCGCTGGTTCGCTGGCGTTTCTGTGTGGAGTTTGCATGTTCTCCCTGCCTTCGCGTGGGTTTCCTCCGGGTGCTCCGGTTTCCCCCACATGTCGGCTTAGTCCCTTTATTAATCTGGGGTTGCCACAGCGGAATTAACCGCCAACTTATCCAGCAAGTTTTTTATGCAGCGGATGCCCTTCCAGCCGCAACCCATCTCTGGGAAACATCCACACGCACATTCACACACACACTTATACGCTACGGACAATTTAGCCTACCCAATTCACCTGCACCGCATGTCTTTGGACTGTGGGGGAAACCGGAGCACCCGGAGGAAACCCACGCGAAGGCAGGGAGAACATGCAAACTTCACACAGAAACGCCAGCGAACCAGCGACCTTCTTGGTGTGAGGCGACAGCGCTACCAACTGCGCCACTTCCTCACCCCAATATATATACAGTATATATAGGGTGTGAGTGTCAGCATGATTAAAATAAAAATAAACACTATAGTATTTACTATAAATTATTAAAGTATATTTTCATGTGGGTGTCTGGTGATCTACACTGTTAGACCTTACCGGGGTTTTTTACAGTAGAATACTGGCAACACTGTTGCCAGCTACTCACTGTAAAAGTTCGGTTACAGTAAGTAACTTGCAACAGTGTTGCCAGTTAATTACTGTAACTGAACCATTACAGTGAGTGGCTGGCAACAGTGTTGCCAGTTTTCTACTGTAACTGAACCATTACAGTGAGTGGCTGGCAACAGTGTTGCCAGTTATTTACTGTAACTGAACCAATACAGTGAGTAGCTGGCAACAGTGTTGCCAGTTAATTACTGTAATAGAGCAGCAGTGGTAACTAACTGGAAACTGTGTAGAGTTAATTACTGTATTGTAGTGTTAGAAATCACAGCATTATACTGCATACACATTAATAGTATGTAATATGAATTTTTTCAGACAAATTAATTTTATTGTTTTGGCACCAAACAAATAAATAACAGAAAATGTTTAACAAAATTAAAAAATCAGCAGATATAAATATTATCTTACATATTACAGGTCTGCACAGTAAGGTCTGCACACTAATGTTTAAGCATGCTATATTCTGCACTGCGAAGTGGAATTAAACAAAGTGAGTAGTGGAATTAGACAAAATAATTAGAAATTGAAAAAGCAAGCCAGAGAGGTCATGTTTTGATCTTTGATTGGTCTCAAGCAATCACATGATGTGATTTCGCATTCAGCGTTCTCCAAGCTTGAACTTTCCAATGCTGCGAATTATGAAATTTGTCTCGTGAGCTATCATTCCAGGTCTGCAGTACTCACATGCGTATGAATGGAAGTCTATAGGGAGAAAAGTGCAGTGTGACCGGGACTTTAAGCTGTAACTCTAATTAAACACACCTGATCAAACTAATTAGGGCTTGTTAGAATGCTACAGGTAATGTTGAAGCAGGGTGGATTCTAAACTCTGCTGCGCTGCAGTTCTCCAGGAACTTGAGCTGTGTCCCAAATCGCATACGTGTAAGTAGTGTGTTCACACTGAAAACTCTAAAAATAATAAGAGCACTTTAATTACCCGGATGATGCACTCATTCAGCCGCTAAAATGAAGTGTGTAATGATGGACACTTCACGCACTCAACGACCGCAGGTTTGCTTACGTAGCGGAAGGGGCGGAGCTATCAGACGCACATGTTGAATAACTTTATTTATTTTGGATGGTGAAAGCAAAATTCTCCTACGAGAGTGATTTTAGCGCCTCCCGCTGGTGAATGCGGCAATACACACGGCAGGTATTATCTGATAATTCGGTCATTTATTTCACTGATTTGGCAACCGTCAAACGTCATCAGGAAAACGGTTTGAATTTCCGCTTAGTAAAAACACATTAGTGTGCCATTTGGGACAACACTACATACATATACTATCCTGTTGAGTGTGTAAGTGCATAAGTACATAGTGCATGAGTGCATAGTGTATAGTGTGCCATTTGGGACGCAGCTTTGGAGTTTGACCCCCATGTATTATAGCAGGGGTGCTCAATCCTGTTCCTGGAGATCTACGTTCCTGCAGATTTCAGTTGCTACCCATATCAAACACACCTGCCTGTAATTATCAAGTGGTGTTCAGGTCCTAATTAATTGGTTTAGGTGTGTTTGATATGGATAGCAACTGAAATCTGCAGGAAGGTAGATCTCCAGGAACAGGATTAAGAACCCCTGGTATTAGTAATACTTTTAAAGCAACTACCAACATTTATCACAATCACATATCCAATAAATACACACACACAAAGTGCTGCAGTGAAATGTGTTACTCTCTCCTCAATGCTGACCATGCAAAAAAAAAAAAAAAACTGAACAGCAAAAAACACAAAATAAATATTTTAAATTTTAAAGTTTTAAATAATTAAAAACTGTGTCAAATCTCAATAAAAAGTTTAAAATAATTGTAGAAAACAAAAATAAAGTTGGCAACAATGAAAAACCAAAGGATAAAACCTTTTACTATTATAATTATCTCATGACAACAAACTTTTTTATTGTTTGTAATATAAATTCATAGGTGGAAACACTGCTCTGAAAAATACTTTTGCAACAAACTCACAACCTGAGACCGGACAGGGGAGCTTTTGTGTGTGGATGGCTATGTGTATCATGTTTTTGTGATTCCCTGTAATGATGTGCACATGTTACCTTACTGAGATAATGGAATTTAATTTTGGCTTAGTTGCCAGAAAGATACATACAACTGTTAGCATCTGTACATTATGGCAGTATGCAATATCCAATAAATACATATACTGTACTTAAACAAAAGTAATGTAAGAAGTTATATGAGGAGAGGCTAACTAGCTAACAATGTAGCTTTCAAGTACACAGTTCAAGATAACAACAGTATAACTTAAAACACAGCCTTATTTTAGAAACCCTCAAAAACATTTGAACACATTTTACTTACTCATTGTAGATTCTTATTTAAAGCCTAAAACATAACAGACTCTACATCTGAATTGATGGACATAGCATAGAGCACACTCAGCAGTAAACAAATCAAACACCTGGCTCCCTTAAAGGGCCGGCATTTTCTGAAAACTCTTTCTAACACCTTTGTGTTTAGAATAAGACGGACAGCCTGTGGGAGTGTGTGGTGATGCCTAAATCATTGTTTTTTACAGTTATTTACTACACAATCTACAGAGTAACAGTGCAGTTATACTAATTAAACACACCTGATCAAACTAAATCTAAAGGTAGTGTGTTGAAGCAGGGCTGGAACTAAATTCTGCTGGATTGCGGCCCTTCAGGAGTTTGACATCCCTGGTACATAGCATATTTTAAAAGGAACTGCCTACATTTATCACAATCATGCACATATCATTGAATAAAAACAATAAAAATATAAAAACTTCATCCAAAGCAAAAAATAAATAAATAAATAATAATAATAATAATAAATAATCTGATCCACATGTTGTTCCAAACCTGTAGTAATAAAAATAAATAAATAAATAAAATAACCTGATTAATACATTTATTTAGGAAAGCCTTTATACTATACTGTTAATGCCACTTTTACCTACTTCATTTGAAGTTTTCCAGACAAATTAATTGAGTCTCTGCAAAAATGTATGTACGTGCTGTTTAAGATATTTTTTAAATAACACATTTTACTAGTTATTTAGCAAAATACTAATATTCAGCTTAAAGTGCAATTTAAAAGCTTAACTATAGGCTAAACTAAGTAAATTAGATTAATTATAGAAAGTAAACAAAGTTATAAAAATGATTGTGATAATTTGGTTGCTCTGTGTGAATATTTTTGCCTTTAAATGCATCTCATTGATATCTTTACCTTTTAATTAGCTCTGTGACATTGACATTGGTTGACTCCTGATACTCAATGTTAAAAACATAAAAGGAACCAAAGAAAACACAAAGATGTCTGCAGAGAAATTTAGCTTATCATCAATGCATTGTCTCACTTTCTCCTCAATACTGACCATACATATACCAAAACTGAAAAGTATATATATATATAGCAACATAAAGCATCAGAGTACATGGGGTAATAATGGTTGAGCAGTAATTTACCATTTATTATCACAGTAACTATCTGTAATGGATACATAAAGTAAATTGCTGTAATTTATTCTTTGCACTACAAAATTTCATACAAATCCTGCTCCTTTTACAGTAAAATACTGTTTCCTTTTATTACAGCAAAACACTGGCTATTTTACAGTTATTTACTGCATAATCTACAGTAAGGGTTAACAGTGTAGATCTACCTTGGAGATTTTTGTTCACATCTATTATTATTATTATTATTATTATTATTATTATTTTGTGTAGAATATCTGTTTTCACAATCTGATTCCATTAGTTATTAATTTAATTGTTACAATTATTGTTTTTAAGAATTAAATAGTTTGCATTATGGTGCTATTATAATGTCAAAATAGTCTTAAAATTACAAAAATATAATTTATCGCACTAAATTTTGTTGCTATATATCGTACTACAGAAAAAAAGATATTGTGACTGGCCTAGGGAAAGGGAGCTTTAAGCACTGGCCCGAGTCATATCAGCTGTGCCACAGCTGAAATCTACCCACATTTGGTGAGTTGGCGGGTTTTAATGTCAAGCCCTGATTATTATTATAGACTGAAGTAATTGAAAGCTATGTTTTGGGGTTATAGGGTATATGAATGGATATATTTGAAAAATAATTAAATTATATATATATATATATATATATATATATATATATATATATATATATATATATATATATATATATATATATATATATATATATATATATATATATATACAGTATTTGTATTATTAAATGTATTACATTTTAATAATTTTATTTTGAAAGGGCAAGAGAAAATCTTTTCTAATTGGGATATTTGAAGAATCCCTAGCATTTAGCCCTGTATAAGTCTAATTTCATTCATAATAGTGTAAAATTTTTCTTAATACATCTTAAATTTAATGAGTGGTCTCATGCCTTAAAAAGTCACAGATCGATCATTTTATTTCGTTTTGAGGCACAAACTATTTGTTATATAAGAAAAAAAGGCGCACAGTAGCTTCTCCTACTGCAGCAAATGTCATGTCTCTTTTTGATATTTGCCAGTTTATCAGTTTGATTGACTCAGTAGATGGAAACTGTGATTTATCTGTGTTTTAAATGTTTTATCTGATTTTCCAGTTTTGCACATAAGTTTAATCTGCATCTTTAGATAGCAACATGGTTAGTTTTTATCTTCATCTTCTAGCCCTCGACCATTTTAAGTTGTTGGCTGAACACAATAATGCCCTTTATTTCATCGGATACATGTCTATGCTCTTGGCTTCTGCCTCTGTTTCTGTTTTGCCTCGTTACCCTTCCATTGCACATTCTTTTCTATACATTATCTTGACCCTGAATTCTGACCTGTTTTTACTTGTTTTTCTATAGCCAGAAAATATATTACCATGTTGTGCTCTATGTGCTCTGTTTTGCCAACTGTATATTGAGTAGTGGATTGAATCAAGTAGTTTTGCTATTTTGAATTCAGTGCAAATGTTTGACATTTAAAACTGTTCCACATAGAACAAGTATATTACATGTTGATTACCAAAACCAATAGATCATTAAATAAACATATGAAAATGTTATATAATCTATGTCAACAACATACCAGTGTTCACAATTTGTTCAGAAGAATGACAAGTTGATTTCATATTGTGTGCAAGTGGAGGTGAAGCTGTTTTGAGAATATCAGTTCTGATCTAAGAAATGTAATAGCAATTGATAAAAACTGTAAACAAATTGCAATACACATTACATGTTGTATTCTGAAGGAGCAAGACCTCAGTGTGCAACAACTAGCTTCAAATCTAGCAAGTTTTGTTTTTAATTTTAAGGATGTCTTGTTTTTTTTAAACTAGAATAAAATGTAAATATATAATAATACTGTGTGTGATCTGTGCATCATGGAGAAACTGTGAATATGAGGCATTTAATTCAGTTTTGAAAGTGTTTGCTTTTACTTTCACTTTCAGATTTGCATGTTACATGCAATCTGTGTATAGAGTAGGGCTGCAGGACATTGAAAAAAAAAATCTGATATTGCGATATGTTAACTTTATGCAATAAATATTTCAATATGAGATTAGGAATGGGTCGATATAAAATTCTGATGGAACGAAAACCTTGGATAAAAAATATCCCGGTTTCACAGTATCACGGTATTGGGATTACTGCTTCAAAATGAGTTCCTTTTAAATGTCTGGGTAAAAAACATAAAAATAAAATAAATAAATAAAACATTTTCCCCATTGAACACAGTATATAATTTATTTTAAGAAATATTTCAAATGTTTTGGACCAGTAGCTTTTGCTGTAGAGTTTCCTTTTCCTTTAAAGATACTGTTGCCCTAAAAAACTAAATAAATTGTTGTGTAAAAAAAAAAAAAAAAAAAAAAAAAAAAAAAAAAAATCTTACATATACCTTAGGAACAATATGACAGAAAAATTTGGCGGTTTTAAAACATTAACTTTTTCAAATTGCGGTAAACCTTGAAACCAGTTATCGTCCCATGCCTATATGGGATACAGTATTATAAGATAGTTTAAATAGCCCTATTTGGTGGTTTTCTGTGGAATCCAACAGTATTCAGGAAGAAAAATTGAATAAATCACAATTCAAAAAATGCTATTTTGTCTTTGCTTTGTCTGGCTTATAGTCCCAATAAGTAAAATATTGTTTTTTTTTCAACTTTTCCTTTCAAAATTTTCCTTAAAACAAACAAAACTATCTGTCTATCTTTATTTATCTAAAAATTCTAAGTAAAATTGCATAAATTGTATAAATTATGTATAGATACATTAATTAAATACAGTTCTGTAGCTCCTGGTCAACAACAACTCAGACTCAAGATTGCATATCTTGCAATGTGACTATTGCAGATGCACACATTTGCGATATTGATGCTGAACCGATATATTGTGCAGCCCTAGTATAGAGAGAGTCATTTTTTAATAAATTATGTTTGTTATTGCTTAGTTTAAATTTTGATACATTTAGGAAAATTCAATTGAGATGTTTTGGTAGGTCTGAATCAGACTTCTCTTTAAAATAATGTTTGACTAAAATTTGCAAATCTTATCTCACAAAATGATATTTACTGTTTGTTTAAACTATTTATTTGAATTAAGCTGAAACAACACAATTCTAAGGGTTTTTTGGGACATAGTAACGGTTTCTGTTAAATCCACTTACATTTGTAAAAACTTAACTACTTCATGTTGCCCCAACACGAATCAATTGGGTGGAACCCAGAATTTTTACAGTGTGCATATACACCAGTTTGCCTTGCACCAATGCATATGACCCATTTGCATGAGTTAGTGTACTCTCAGTGCTGGGTTACAGCAGGAAGGGCATTGGTTGGTAAAATGTGTGCTTGAATAATTAGCAGATTATTCGGCTGGGGTTACCCCTGAAAACAAAAAGTAAATTTTTTATGAAACATTTTTTTCTCATAAATAATAACTGATAAATAATAACCAGGCACTTTGTATTTTATAATTTGTCTTAAATATTATTTTAAATAAATAAATGAATAAATGAAAACATAAATAAATAATCAAATAAATAAATAAATAAATCAGCAAAAATAAATAAATAAATAAATAAATAAATAAATAAATAAATAAATAAATAAATAAATAAATACAATGAACATATCAGATTGTTAGGAAATTGTATCGTTAAACCAGTATCATGATTCATATCACATCATGAATTAAGTTGAACCGTTACATCCCTAATTAAAATCTATATTAGCAGTTTTAGTTTCCAGAAATCCTGTCAGATCAGGATATGAAAATGCTTTGATTTATAGCCTTAATCACTTTTCATGGCCATGATTATTTAAGTACAAATGGCAGCAGCTACACCATGCTATCTGGATTCATTCCCCCTTGACTGAAGATCAATGACCAATCAATATTACATCATTGCTACCAAAAGCAAAAAAAATAAAAAAATAAAAAAATTGACAAGCATCCCAATCTTTTCATATCCCAGAATGCTTTTCTCATCAGTGCCACAGCAGGTTGAGTACACCATTGTCTCTATCAACATGAAAGCCACCCAGCTGAGACTCACAACAGGAGTGACATTTCATCTAACATTGCACTCTCTGTGTTTGATGTAGCAAACTAATTTTCCCTTTGAAGATACAAATTTAAAAATAATTTCAAATATTATTTTCTTATTTAGAAATGGCAAAACACACAGTGCTACTGGTTTATTATGATTCTCGAACTAATGGCTAATTAAATGATTCTTTTTAGTGATGGCATAAAACTTTCAACCTAATATGAATTAGTGGAATAATTTTTTATTTTTATTTTTTTCATAACTTCACAAATATGTTAATGGAACTTCTAAGGAAACTAAAACTGATAAAAGGCTAGAGTATTTATTATTTACTATTTGCATCCCTACTTGTACCTACATTTGACCATTTGCAAATACCTTTCACTGATACTGTGATCCAAATGATAAATAGAGAAGCCTCATTTACAGTTCTACAAGAAACCTTAGATGTCTTTAAATCCTTGAGTCTTTGGTAGTCTTGAAGATCTCCTTCAATGTAGATGGAAAATATCTAAAAGCTGCACTTTTTTTATGTGTGTGGCTAGTAAAAGCTGTGGAGTAAAATGGTTTGTGATATTGATACTGCATAGATTCTAAGATTTTCAAAATACATTGCTATATTTTATCTAGAATTATTTATGAGCTTAGTTGTGTAACAGCAGATGGCACTGTATGCAGCACAAACAGTGCTTGCATCCAATTCCTTACAAATACCACTTGAACCTAAAATAATCATATATAATTAATAGGGCTGTACGAATCACGGATTACAACCCACGGTTCGGAACATATGTGACCACCAGATTAATAATAGATTTGTTTGTTTTTATTTACTTGTAGATCATTTCCTTGTCAAATATAATGATGACGGAGGAAGTTGTGATAGGTTATTTGGGATGTGGTGGGTTTCTTAGCTTATTAAAGGTGTTTTCTGTCACTGCCTGTTTAGCCTGCATTAATGCATTCATTGTAAGCTGCAAGGGTATTCATTAAAACATTGGGATCTCAACACCCATGCAACATAAATTATACATGATGCAGATTTGCATATGTTTATTAAAATTTTAAATTGCTGCATTCAAATCTCTGTTTGAAAAACGCAATAATCAAGAAAGAGATTCGCTATGAAGTTACAAACAGTCAAATAACACAGAAGTACTGGCATAACAGTTTATAGTTTAGATATAACCACTGATGTTTATGGTAAAGATTAAAATCACTGTGCTTGATGCTCAAAAATGAAAGTTCTAGGCAGCAATTACATAACCAATAGGCATGTTATCAAAAATATGGCACTGAATAGTTCTTTAAAAACAATCTACCAATGACACAAAGTTTTATGAGTGATTAACTGAATCATTTATTGAAAATGAGACTAAAAATAAACATGGGTTGTACAAATAACAATGTCAGATTTATACATTTAGCGTCATCAGCAACAACAGTAACAGTGAGTTTTTCACAGTATATATTTTACAATTTATTTTTATTCAGCTGATTATTTCTTCATTTATTTGTTTTATTTTTTTAATTAAAGCTTCTAAGTTCAGTTTGCTAAAACCAAACGTTTCTTTCAGTACTGTTGTCTTTTCTGATATTTGAATTTTAGATTTAATGTTAGTAGAGCAATGTAAACATTGTAAACTAAACTTGGTAGATTCAAATATTGTAGTGTAAAACATTATGAAACATCAATATGTATGCATTGTCTATTACTATAAAAAGCTTATCTGACGTATAGGTATTATGAAGTAATACAAATATTGTATAGTTTTATACATTATATTTATCTTTTAAAAAATAGCTTAAATTAGCAAGTAAAACACAAGGTGGGCCTACTGGGTAAAAAGGGGTGTTTCTCAGACAGTTTTAGAAGCTGTCATTCATTTATTCTTACCATACCTAAGGTCTTGGTCTTCTGTTTGTCCTCATGGGATCCACGTGGGATAAAAGAACAGCATCTTAACTCTGTCTTTCGTGAAATGCAGTTGCCGTTTAATGAATAGTAAATCACACTCATTCAAAGTAACTGTGCAAAAAAACGTCCGACTGTATTTGCTATTCACTGAAATTTTTTACAGGCTCATCCAGTTCATCAAACTCCATCTTATAAAATTGAAATCAAAAGCGGAATATGTCTGCTCATAGAAGCTGGCATTTCAATGCGCTGCTACATTGAAAACATATGATTCAATTCGTGCCTTCTGATTGGTTCTCTGGATATTTGCTGTCAAAGGCAAGTAGCGTTTAACGGCTTTTGCCAACAAACAGTTATTTCTGAATTCGTTGACGCTGGGATTTGGATGATTAGAAGCAAATCTATTTGTTGATGGTGTACTACATCTAAAGCATTCACTCAATGTCATTATCTCATTTTTGACGAAAGTGGCGTTTAGCGGCTTTTGCATCTGAACTCTTCATTTGTCTCCTCGCATTTTTGGCTGATCTGAAAAATAGTCCGATACATTACAAAAAAAAAAAAATAAATAAATAAATAAATAAAAATGATAATGTGATTTGAACCGTAATATTTGTGATCTGTTACATTACTAATAATAAGTAAAGGCTTTAGCATATTACAAGTGTTCATAGCGAAATGTGTTTACATTAATCATGAAATAATAGGCAAGGCAAGGCAAGGCTGTTTCATACACAGTGGCAATTCAGAGTGCTTTACATAAACAAGAATAAAAAAAGACAAGTATAAAAAAAACAATATAAATGATTAAAAACAGATAAAAACAGATTAAAATGTATTAAAACAGGTTATAAAAGAATAGATAACTTACATGGCTCAGCCGAATGCACAAGCAGTCGAGCTTATAAGCATTTGAGTGTATGGTCAAAAACTTGACTAGAGCATGATCTGCTAAAAAAAAAAAAAAAATAACTTATAATCTATTCAAGAGAAAATAGCTATGCATTTATAATTGAACAGAATTGATTTCTTTGAACTTAATATAAAATATAAAAAAAGAAATATAAAAAAAGTATGGCTTTCAGTTGTAACTTTCTCTACAAGGGCAGCAAGAGAGCCTTCACTGCTCTCCTAAATAAGAAAACGATGGGAAGATGTCTATGGACAAAAGACCTTTCTTTATTCTCTCCAGTTTAGTCCTGATGGCTTTGAGGCGTTTAGTAGACCACAGCTACTGAAAGAGCTTACAGATGGCGATGGATATAGGTTTACTCTTAAACCAAATGCTGTACTATTGATTTTTTACCACAAGGAGTAGCGTCCCTAGATATCAAGCAAAATCCATGCTGAGAAACAATGCTATGTCACCCTGGTAGGCTGTAAACGTGTACAGGGATCCCAGGTTTTGAATGATGGAGCAATGCAGATGATCATTGACAAGCATTAGCATGTTTAGCATCTAGTGTTTCTTGTCTGTCCTGTTTTTCAGCACAAATTTCACTTGATATCTGCATTAAACTACTTGTAGGGTAAATTATAGGAATTATTGCATCAACTGAGAATGACAATTTGGCATTGCATCTATATTTAGTTTTACAATAAATATGAATTATATATATAAAAAAAACACAACTGGTAGCGCCAGCAGCTCACCAGGTGCAACAATTTCACATCAAGCACTGCTCATCCAGTGGCGTAGCGCAAAATGCAGAGGCCCCCCTGCAGGGATCGCTGACGGGGCCCCCTGATGAAGGGGGGGGGGAATACGTCACACGTCAATTTGCATATCACTGGCGTCATCACGTTCTACCGTTTCTGTTTGTTTAACAGCCTATGGTTAATAAAGGGGCATTTATAATTGCACTACACTTTATATAAGCATGTTTATTTAACTAAATTTATTGCTGTTTGAATACAGTATGTCATTATAGATATGTAGTGAATGTGCAGTAATCTCTCATATGTAATAAACTCAGACAAGTTCAGAAACTGTCACTAATATCTGTGATTGTGAACAAGAAAAGAATAAACGCTCCAAATAAATTGTTAAAATAAAGGAGAAATACATCGGTTTGACTGTACAAGGGAAATACCTTCACACTGCCTGTGCTAAATCATTTGTCGTCGGTATGCAGAGGGGTGATCTGCTCTCGGGCTGCAGGTGGGAGAGGCTGCTGTAGAGGACTGACTGGGCCGCCTGTCAGTGCTGTGAGGCGGGGGAGGGGCCGGCGGCATCACACGCAGCTCGTTGAGAAGAGTAGGGACGGTACAGTATGGACAAATGACAGTCTAAAAAAATCTCCAATAACACAAAAAAAGTCGCTAGATTTGTCGCTAAGGGGGTCTGAAAAGTCGCTAAATCTAGTGACAAAGTCGCTAAGTTGGCAACATTGGCGGCAAGCAATCAGAATGAAGTAGTCCACCGCTTGAGAGGTGTTCAGAGAACACAGACCTGTGAACTTTGGTTCCGACCACAGTTGTTCCCAAGAGTTTGATTATTGCGTTCGCCGGTGGATTTTTAATTATTGAAAATCACGACGACGCGGGGCCCCCTAATCACGCGGGGCCCCCCCGCGGTGCGTGCCCTGCGGGCCCGTCCGCTACGCCACTGTGCTCATCTAAAATAATGGGGCCCCGATAGTCCATAGATTTTATTTATGGATTTTTTTTTTTTACACAACATTAATCTTTCATAGGTTTTCTACTTCATATTTCAGCAAAAGAGGTACAATTCCTTATACCCAGGGTTCCTTTTACATTTAAATGTGTCACTTAAAGGGATGCTCTACAAGGATCCACTCATTAACTGAGAGCTTAAAAACACAAGGTGAAACCGAAATCGAGATCTTCTGACATAGCACATCAAAGAAACATCGAAGCTATAGATGCAGCCCAGATACTCAAGGTTTTTTTTCTCCATCTGCCTTTTCTTTTCTTTTCTTTTTATCATTTCTGCCTTTCCATGTGGCCTACTTTAGATTTTTACAGACAGACATAGGCGCGAGCTGCCACTTCTGATGTGTCTCTGTTGATGTCTCACTCTCCACGCTGAAGCGGAGGGAGAGAGACAACAAACATTCAGCAGTTGATTTGGTTTGAAATGAAGCTTGCGGATCTTGTCAACACTAGTTATAAAGAATCAGCTGCAGCAAGACAACCCACTCTGCTTTTCCGAATAAGACCATCAATAATTGTGCCATCTGGAATCCGCCTCACCACTGGCGGCATTAGTCTTGCCAGCCCTATTATCTACTTCAGATTCTGCTCATTTGAATTAGTCATACTGTATTAATTTCAAGTTGTTGTACAGGTTTCAATGAAAGATTCTCGCTTTATTTTTATTGTCAAATTGTTTACTTCACTGACACTTGTTTTTGATTTCTTATTACTTTTAACACATTATTGATGACAGCCTATATGTATTTACAGTATTTGTTTTTCGTGGTTGAAAATAAGGCTTTTCAAAAACATTTTATTAACAGAAAATGGTATTGTTGATACATTCAGGCTTTGAATTTAACATCTACAGTATCAAGTTACCAGATGCTGTGAAAACCAACTCATGCTGGGTAGCACAAATTAACACATTTAATAGTTTGGTGGCTTATGATTCATAAAGCCCCAGAGTAAGTGAAATAAAAGCTCATCACAGCTTTGAAGGGGAAAAAAAAACATTGTTATTATGTTATATGTGCTTTAACATTCAATAATTTAATATATTTAAAGTCTACTTTATATAATTGAATCACTCATTGTATGTCAAGTAAAATGGTCTTTATTAAAGCTGAAATTTAGAATTAGACTATTTAATTATTCACTGTTTGTTAAGGAAACATTTAAACATTTTAAATAAAGAAAACATGAGGCATAAATGGTAGATTAATCTTGCAACACTATTGTGGCTGTCAGTGTTGTGCTAGTTACTGAAAAATAGTAACTAGTCACTACTGTAGTTACTTCATTCAAATAAAAACCTGACACCCAGTAGTTGAACTAGGTATTGCATTCCTGGATATAAACAAATGCAAGGGCAGGTTGCCAGATTGACAGCCAACATGAGTGAGTCTTGAGTCTAAAGGCTAATTTAAACCATAATAAAAATGAAAGCAACAGCATGCAATAGAAGGAATATTTACCATATTAAAAGGAGGTTTTGTCCAAACTAACCAACTAACCAACTCGATTTGATATATTAGAAAAAGCTTCTTGACAGGTTAACAACAGGATACATGACTATGTTCATCACAGGTACACGTCATGGGCTTTATAGAGTGTTAAATGCTAATAATGTGAGTTTGAATGCTATTTTTCATGACATTTATTGCCATACATATAAAACTTACATATAGTACCTTTAATGCCCTTATACCGTCACTTCAGCGCTGCATGGAAAACATACTGTTGATCGACTTCGCTGTTTTAATTAATTTGCATTCTCACCACTAAAATACAAGACATTCATTCATTCATATTCTTTTTGGCTTAGTCCCTTTTCTAATCTGGGTTCGCCACAGTGGAATGAACCACCAACTTATCCAGCATATGTTTTAAGCAGCGGATGCCCTTCCAGCTGCAACCCATCACTGGGAAACACTCATACACTCCCATTCACACACATACACTACGAACAATTTTAGCTTACCCAATTCACCTGTACCGGATGTCTTTGGACTTGTGGGGGAAACCGGAGCACCCGGAGGAAACCCACACGAACATGGGGAGAACAAACTCCACACAGAAATGCCAACTGACCCAGCTGAGGCTCGAACCAGCCACCTTCTTGCTGTGAGGCGACAGCACTACCTACTGCGTTACAGCAACGCCTAAAACACGAGACAAACTTAAACAAAAAATCATTTTTAAGCACTAATTTATTTAAGTTAAGTTTAACCCTTAAACATTTTCCTTCACATCTTGAGTATAAAAACGAGCAACAATATACAACAAACACAAAATCTTTATGAAATAAATAAATGAAAGTAATCTGAGTTATCATTTGGTGAAACTCAGCACCAAAGAAGCTGCTATTATAGACAACCATATATTTTATGCATGTAATATATATTATGGGGCGATGCGGTGTTACAGTGGGTAGCACATTCACCTCACAGCAAGAAGGTCGCTGGTTCGAGCCTCGGCTGTGTCAGTTGGCGTTTCTGTGTGGAAGTTTGCATGTTCTTCACATGTTCATGTGGGTTTCCTCCGGGTGCTCCCTTTTTCCCTACAAACATATAAAACATGTATGTAGAACATATGCTATAATAGTTGGCGGTTCATTCCGCTGTGGCCACCCCTGATTAATAAAGGACTAAGCTGAAGTAAAATGAATGAATAATGCTTTAAAACTCTTCATCCGTGTCAATGTGTTAAGTTATTTTGCCTGATTTAGAAAACAAATTAATAAGAATTTGTAGATATTTATTCTTGAAAACAAGATAAAAAAAATATATTTACTGCGTGGAAATGTCGTGGAGAACTTTCACAATGTGTGTGTTCTTCAAATAAAGCAAAAGTTGTGTCTGGGACCAACCAGCACCCTGGCTGTCAACCAGTGATCTGAAAAATACCAGTAAATTACTTATTAAAGCTTTTCATGATTGACCTTTCAGTTAATTGTGCAGTATTAAGTATGAATACACACCCACCCACCCTCCCACAAAAACATTAAACAAAAAACACATATGCCCATGTCTACAATGCAATAATCACATGCTTTATCGCTGTCAAATCTGGGAAAAGCAGGTTTAGGTTTTCAGGGCAATTTACTAGCAATTAACACGTCCATCATTGAGGCTTTGGATGTTTGTGTTATAGGAAAGCCAGATAATGAATATGCCTCTGGTTTCATTGCAGTCGCCTGCAGGATCATATGACCACTGTTGTGGAGGGTATGAGAAACAATTGCCATGTGTCTGTAAATAAAATGCATCCTGTAGCTCCCTCACCCACAACCTTATTTAATAGAGTGTAAATCAATATGTCATTAATTGTTATTTTTTTATTACACTTTCCATCAAAAGACATACAGGGTTACACGGTGGCTCAATGGTTAGCACTGCCATCTCACACAAAAAGGTTGCAAGTTCAAGTCCTAGCTGGGCCAGTTGTCATTTCTTTGTGGAGTTTGCATGCTCTTCCAAGTTCGTGTGTGTTTCCTCCAGGTGCTCCGGTTTACCACACGGTCCAATAACATGCGCTATAAGTGAATTGAATAAACTAGATTGTTCGTAGTGTGTGAATAAATGGGTGTTTCCCAATATTGGGTTGCGGCGAAAAAGGCATCTGGTGTGTAAAACATATGCTGGAAAAGTAGGCAGTTCCTACCTGTGAAATAGAGACTAACTTAAAGAAAAATCAATGAATGACGAGACATAACTAAAAAAAAGTACAAATTCACACTGGTGTATAAGAACTATTCAAACATGAAAACAACTTTTTTTTTTTTTTTTAATATAAACGTCAATAGGTAATTATGAAACTCACCTACTAACTCCTTGTTTCCAACCACTTACCCTGTAATGAGTTGAGGACAACAAAGGTGAGGATCCACATTCAGCTTTATTAAACAGAGTAGTCAGACAGGCAATGGTCAAAACAGGAGCAAACTGGAGCATACAGGTAATCCAAAGCATAGTCAGAAGACTAGGCGACTAGTCAGGAGAGAGGGCAAAACAACATAAAACATCAAACAAATCAAAGGTCAAAAACACGTCAAGGCAAGACAAGGAAAATTCTTCGGTAACGCTTACAGATCACAAGACTCAGTAAAGTTTGTGTGTGTGTGTGTGTGTGTGTGTGTGTGTGTGATGCATTTATCGTCCTGTCAATCAGTCTATCATGAGCTTACAGCTGTGTGTGTAATCAGGGGGATATCAGAAACTGGTGTGTGAGTGCGAAGACTTCTGGTAGTTGTATTACATTTAGTGGCATATGTGTAGTTTTCCAGCGATCTGCACCCGCTGGATTGCTGATGATTGTGACACACTTACTTAAATTAATTTGTGTAAATTAGCCATAGAATGTGATCTGATCATTAAAAACTATAGGTTAGTAAAAAAGTAAAAGGTGTAAAGAGAAAAAAAAAGAAGAAAATATACATGTGACACAAAATAAATGTAACGTTTATGCATGTTTTAACCCAGGGCAGCGTGGTGGTGCAGTAGGTAGTGCTGTCACCTCAAAGCAAGAAGGACGCTGGTTCAAGCCTCGGCTGGGTTAGTTGGCATTTCTGTGTGGAGTTTGCATGTTCTCCCCATGTTTGTTTGGGTTTCCACCAAGTGCTCTGGTTCCCCCACAGTCCAAATAAATGCGGTACATATGAATTGGGAAAGCTAAATTGTCTGTAGTGTATGTGTGTAAATTAATGTTTAAGGATGTTTCCAGTGATGGGTTGCAGTTGGAAGGGCATCCGCTGCGTTGGCGGTTCATTTAGCTGTGGCGACCCCTTAGATTAGTAAAGAGATCAAGCTGAAAAGAAAATGAATGAATGAATTTTTAACCTGTTTATACTGTAATGCATTCAAGTCTGTATTACGAAATCAAATGTTCATTTTTTTGGCTCAGAGGTAACTTTAGGTTTCAAAATACCTTTTACTAAATGATATCTGAAGTTATTTTGTATAAACAATAAGTTATTTCCCCCATATTTCACACACCTTTAAAACTGAATTTAAATTTTATTGAATAGCATCATATGTTTGGCTACTGTGTGCAGACAATACTATCATAAATCATGTCATAAACACTGATTACTTTAATTATCTGTAAGTCCATGCAAATAAAATTATTTTATTGTCATTTATTGTCTTTGATTTTATCTTTTGGACTGTTTTTGAGAATGTGCACACACATGCACACACACATTTTTATATTGTTTAATAAAAGAATCCTGTCATTAATACAGCACTGTATACATTATATGTATAAGGTTGGAGTTACATTATGAATTAAATATTCCATTAATGCGCACAGTGGCTCAGTGGTTAGCACTGTTGCCTCACAGCAAGAAGATTGCTGCTTCGAGCCCCGGCTGAGTCCGTAGGCATTTCTGTGTGGAGTTTGCATGTTCTCCCCTTGTTCATGCGGGATTTTCTTCGGGAGCTTCGGTTTCACCCAGTACAAAGACATGCACTATAGGCGAATTGAATAATCTAAATTGGGTGTACTGTATGTGTGTGAATGCAAGAGTGTATGGGTGTTTCCCAGTGCTGGAAGGGCACTTGCTGTGCAAAACATATGCTGGATAAGTTGGCGGTTAATTTCACTGTTGTGATTCCTAATAAACAAAGGGACTAAGCCAAAGGAAAACAAATAAATGAAGACATCCAATGCATCACAGGTAGTTGCCTTTTATAGGTCAAATAATTGGCTTTGAGAAAGACTCTTGTTTTTTCTTGTTTTTTTTTATAATTATTTTCCAGCACGGAGACCAATTCACTTTGTATCATAGACTGGCTTTAGACCTTATCTAGTAAATATCTCTTAATAAAGTATTGCAAATTGATCACTCCATCCCAGTATGCTTGCAGACATGTTTAATCTCCCTTCAATGTCAGGCAGAAAAGTGAGTGCGGAAATTTGGCGATAATTTGACTGGAGACAGAGACACTGGGTCTAGACTGAGGTGTAATGCAATTTACTACGAGTGGCCAAAGTGCCTAACCCTCTAATTCACATTTTTTTTTTCTGTTTGGGTGTGTTAGTAGCCCCAGATCCATCACTTCCAGGCAGAATTATCAGGCGTTGTCAAGCAAATTTGATCAGGGCGAACAGTAGTGCTCAGCCTGTCTGCAGAATCTCCACAGACAGGCACTCATCGAGGATCATTGCGTTAACTCTTTGACAACACATAGACGGATAAGCTGATTATTAGCTCAGTATTACAACACATATTCAGAAGCTGTCTTCTTACACACAGACCGCTGTGCTGAGTGAGAATAATGACCACTCGACACAGGCCAAAATTCAACACCCATGCTCACTGCTGAAGTTTATTCAACCAGAAATAAAGACTACTTTTCTACATTTAAATACAGAACTGAGGCCAAGTAGAGCGAACGACACATACCAAGACATGAGTTTATTACATCTGTTTTATTGATAGACGTTGTAATTAAGTCCTGGTGCAGAGACAAAGGAAATTGTGCATTCATTGTATCCAACTGGCATATGTGGGTGTACGAATGATTTTATTTATTTATTTATTTTTATTTGAGTACCAGTTGAATCACCTGCTGGGGGCAGTGGATGTGACTAGCGGAAATCTTATTAGCATGCAGGCTCAATGCGGTGCGTACATTTATGATTGGCGGCGGATAGTTTAATTTGTTTATTCCTCTGCTGTGGCTTTTGTCGAAGTATCCTCTGCTTCTGTTAATGATGTCAAACACAGGGGATCCATTAAGAGCTGTATTGCTTGATTGTTGGCACTTTAATCTTGTAAGTCTGCTCTTTTTGTGTAACTGTTTAATTGCATTAAGGCAAGGCGGCATCATCAGCTTGATTGGGATTTGGGATTTTTAAAGCTGCTTATTAGTTTTGCTGAAAATACTGACATACTGTATACTCATGTGGTTCTGAATATGTTGTGATTTTATTCTGTGTAATGTTAAAAAGGGAGTTTATTTTGACTTTGTGGTTTGATATAAGTCATTTTGCAACATTGACTAAAAGCTTTTTTAGTATGTAACTATAGTTTCAGTGAGGTTGTGTATAGATTTATATTGTATTGCCAATTCTATAACTTGTGATACAAAATTGTTTTAAACAACACTCATATTATTGTATATATATATATATATATATATATATATATATATATATATATATATATATATATATATATATATATATATATATATATATATTCACCCTTTAAGGTCAATTATTTCAACATAACAGCATAAAAGTGCAAATTAGAACTCAGCCAAAATGAAAATTTAACCCAAATACCTCAGCTTAGAAATTAACAAGACACATATACATGCTAAATACCTGTTAACTTTTTTATATTGTTACAAGATTGTTAGTTAGCCCTTTAAAATAAACAACAATCATTACTGGAGAATTATTCAGTGACATACATTTATGATGGTTAGTTTTCGCCACCTAACAGTGTAATTGCTAAAACCTTCATTTAAACCGATAAGCTGCTTTGATTTTTATCTTTACCATAAACATTATAAATATTAAATACAGTTATCCCAATATTTCTGTGACTATTTTATTGTTTGTAACTTCTGAATTATAGTATTGTTTAAATATATTTTAGGGCTGGTATTTTATATATATATATATATATATATATATATATATATATATATATATATATATATATATATATATATATATATATATATATATTTTTTTATTTATTTTTTTTTTTTTTTGCACAATAGTGCACTGTTTAAAAAAACGAAGAAAAAAAAACTCAATTTACAGTTTTTCTTATCAAAATTCTTTATTTATTTAATTAAAATTCTGAAAAAAAAATGCTGAAAAAAGGTGTAGAACCTCCCCTTGATACCAATGAGAGAATGGATTACTCTATACTAATTCCATTTCTGTTTAGTTCAGTTCTGACTTAAGGTAATCAAAAAACGCTGTTTTGAGCCTAAACTTCAAAATTAATGTATGAATAAACAGTTTGTAAACACAACTACATCTTATATTGAACAATTTATTGAACAATTTATTTTTTATTTTTATAGTAGAACAGTTTCTCAAGCAGTTTGTGATGCATTTTGGAAACGAGGAGATGAGCCCCTGTTCTTCAGAAACCTGTTCTCAACAACCTAGTATTATTTTCAAATGAGCCATTTTAATCTAGATAATAATAATAATAATAATAATAATAATAGTAATAATAATAATAATCTAAACCAAATACACAAGCCACCTCCTACAAAATTGCCTATAGTTCAGTCTAAAAAGACGCACAAAATCACTGAGAAATTAATACTTCATAAGGTTTAACTACTGATGACAGAACACCTACAAAGTAAAGGCTATTTCACGGCCCATTCATCATTGCCAGTGATTTGATTGAGGATTTTTCTGCTTTTCTGCAAACTTGCAGCTAAAAGAGCCACTGCAGATGAATTGTTTAAACGCACTAAAACTTCTTTGAGGCTGATCAGTAATGAGAGGAATGTGTGTGGATGTGCACAGAAGGAGCTCAGGCAATGGCTGGTAAATGAGAATGGCAGCAAAGCATTAGTCAAGTGCGTTTTCCTGAACGTTCACGGACACACTGTATGATACATTGTGAAGCGCTAGCACCTAAACAGATGAGTCCCAAACTGAACCATGTGATGATAGAAATTATCACCACAAATAAACTACATCAAAACAAGGCAGATTATTTTTTTTTACACTCTACCTAAGTAAATGGGATCTGATCAGACAGCTGTTTTGTTTTCCAGTTGGCTGTCTCACGGGAAAGTTTAATCAAGGATGTTTGAATTATGGGATCAACTTGCATGTAAGTTTCATAAGAACAACTTTCTTATGAAACTTTTCTGTCTCACTGAACTAAATTTGTAGATGCTGGGCATTGGTGCAAACATTCAACTATTCCCGATCTGACATATAAAATCACATAATTCAAAAGCAAAGATGTGTCAGCAGAAGGTAAATAATAGATGTCAGGCTCATCTAAGAGCATGAAATCATTTATCAAGGTCAACAAACTGAAGAACATGTATGGCAAATCATATCTCTTCTCTATGAAAATATTTCCAGAGGTATTTCCCAGTGTAGGATATGCAAAATATGACTAGATTCGAGAGCAACAATTTACCACAGCGGAGCAGGAACAATCAACAATCAACAATCAACCTCTGACTTAAAAAAAAATAGTTGTGTTTCCACTGCTATATGTGTTTATGTGTAATGTTTTTTTCTTTTATTTTTTTTTCTTGTCAGGGTTTTATCAGGGCCAACAGTCAGAGTTTACAGGAATTAGGAGATTTACCTGAATCAGGAGATTTACCTGAGTATCAAGTAATTTCCCATGTGTTCACAATAGACTATTATGGTGTTTTTTTTCATACCATGGTATAAATTAAGATTTATGCATCACCTGAAAGCTGAATAAATCTTTTCATTAATGTATACTTTTTTATTATATGGCAATTTAGATACAACTATTTAAAATCTGAGGGTTTAAAAAATCCAAATACTGAGAAAATTGCCTTCTTAAATTCCCAAATAAAGTGCTTAGTAATGCATATTACAATCAAAAATGAGTTTTGACTTAACATAGAAAATGTACTGTTTGTTTTCCAGAACCTGTTCGCCTTTGGACTTTGGAGCTCTAATAAAGATTATAGCTTATAGCTTATTCCTGCAATTGCAAGTAAAGGGAAGCATTGAAACAACAACGGAATAAGTTTCAGTTTTTGTTTATTTATTTATTTATTTTATTTTTTATTTTATTTATTTTTTATTTATTTATTTATTTATTTATTTATTTATTTATTTATTTATTTATTTATTTATTTAGTTATTTATTTATTTATTTTGCTTTTTAAGATAATGATGAATGGCATTCTCTGAAGTGTGTTGATAACACAGATTATTAAATACTGTTTTTATTGTAAATGATTAAATTTACAATCAGGGATTAACGTTAAACCTTTTTAATCACCAATCCCTGTGGCAGTTTTCTAACATTACTAGCCACTTGCCATTTTCACTAGCCACAATTTTGTTGTTGGGAGAATATATTTTATATGTATAAAATTTCACTTTGGCATGATGAGAAACTGACTTGATTTAAATTTTGTGTAATTTACACATGCTTCCTTATTCTTTTCACTTTTTTTATGTTGTGTATTACCTTGCTCAATGAGCATGAGCAAATGGGTTGTGGCTTCATAGTGTAATTGCAATTAGTTTTTATTGTTTTTATGTCTTTTCAGGGCTCAACATTAAGGATTTACAATTTTTTTTTTTCTCTAGCCACATGCTCAAAAAATAAATAAATAAATAAATAAAATAAATAAATAAATTACAACAATAATAATAATAATAATAATAATAATAATAATAATAATAATAACAACAACAACAACAACAACAACAACAACAATTTTTAGCCCAAAACAACTGTAAGCAAAAGAAAGCAGGTGAAAAACATACCATGTGTGATAATAATCGCATTAATAAAAAAGATAATCGCATGAAATTTTAAAGCAAAAGCAACAAGCTGTTTAAGTTTCACCGCCAGGCCACTGGTATGACAGTGGCAACGCAGCTTGATTTTTGGAAAAATGGTGATTAAATATGTCAGTAGCAACTGTTCAGATTCAAACATACTGTCAAGTATTTTTTTGTAATGCAGCAGTGACCTCCATTTTATTGGAATTTGATTCACCATTGTCACTCATGTAAAGCACTGAATTGAGTGTTTATAGCTCATTATTAATGGGAGAGTTCACACACAAATTAGTATTATCTCAATATTTAATCACCCTCTGCTTGATCCATCATGTAGCTATAACTCATTATTATACAGCATAGATTGTGTTATTTCCTTATACACACATTTACAGAATATGCTTGTTTATAAATAATTATAAGCAAAATTATAATTCATTATGAGCTTGGGCTTCATAGAAAGTGTTACTGTGTTTTATTCTTCTGTTGAACACAAATGGAAGAAGTTTTGAAGAATGCTGGAAAGTACTACACTGAAAACCCTAATGTTGTCTTTACTCAAGCAAATGCTGGATTAAGATTGTCTAGGGGGTCGAATCAAGATTGCGATCTTTTTACGATTAATTGTGTAGCTCTAATATATATATATATATATATATATATATATATATATATATATATATATATATATATATATATATATATATATATATATATATAAAGAAATTAAATGTCTTTCACTTCTTTTGTTGTTTTAAAAAAAAATGCTTTTCTAATGGAACTACCGGGCAGTAGAGGGCGCTGGTCAGACACCTGGAATGTATAATAGGTGAGTGGGTAAACGAAGAAGAGATTCAGTTGTGGTAAAGCAGGCGTGTCAAACTCAATCCCTGGAGGGCCGAAGCCCTGCACAGTTTAGTTCCAACCCTGCTCCAACACACTTACCTGTAGGTTTCAAACAAGCCTGAAGGACTCAATTAGTTTGATCAGGTGTGTTTAATTAGGGTTGGAACTAAACTGTGCAGAGCTGTGGCCCTTTTGGAACTGAGTTTGACACCTTTGTGGTAGAGGGAAGCATGAGCTGCGTTCGAAACCACATACTTTCATACTATATAGTACGCTAAAATCAGTATGCGAGCCAAGTAGTATGTCCGAATTCATAGAATTCGAAAAATCAGTCTGCGAGAAGTACCCGGATGACTTACTACTTCCGGCAAGATTCTGGAGTGCCCATCCCATGCACGCTGCGCTATCCCATAATGCCCCGCGAGATAATACATGAATGGAAGTGTGGCGACGCAACTGACGCAGGTAGGTCACGTGATTATGACAAAATGGCAGATGTAATACGTCCGAACTTCATTCATACTTTTCACAATTATACTGTATAGAACGTACTTTTCTAACGGCCGAGTAGTACGTTTAGATTCAAATGCAGTACCTACTGAGTAGTAGGCTTTTTACGGACGCAGCCATGGTTTCTTGGAGCCTCTTCAAACTGTTTGTATTGTGAAGTTCTAGTTGGGAAACCTTGCGTTTTAAGCTCAGCCTAAGGACTTTCTTTATTGTCCAGATAACTGAATGTTTGGAAAATGTATTGGTATGCTGTCTTAATAAGATTTGACGTTTTGGATACTATCATTACAATATATATATATATATATATATATATATATATATATATATATATATATATATATATATATATATATATATATATATATATATATTTTTTTTTTTTTTTAATGCTTAACTTAAGGAAAAGACGATTATCCAACAGCTAAGACATTTTTTTTTTTATATGTTTATTTATTTATTTTTTTGTGTTTTGAGAGAAGTTTCAAAGATGTTGGGGGTTTCTTAACTTTATTTTGAGTACATTATTCTTTAATTCAACATATTTTCCATCTAAGAAATAAAATATATATGCTTGGGGAAAAAAAGCTTAAAAAGAGCCTAAAACGCAAGGTTTCCCAACTGGGAGTTCACAATACAAACAGTTTGAAGTAGCTCCAAGAAACCATAGCTGCGTCCCAAATGGCACACCATACACTATGCACTCATGCACTGTGTACTTATGCACTTACACACTCAACAGAATAGTATATGTATGTAGTGTTGTCCCAAATGGCACTCTAATGTTTTTTACTAAGCAGAAATTCAAACCGTTTCCCTAATGACGTTTGACGGTTGCCAAAGAAGAATTAAAATAATTATCAAATAATACCTGCCGTGAGTATAACCGCATTCACCATCAGAAGGCGCTATAATCACTCTTGTAGGAGAATTTTGCTTTGACAATCCAAAATAAAGTGACAATCCAACATGTGCCCCCAATAGCTCCACCCCTTCCGCTACGTAAGCAAACCTGTAGTCGTTGAGTGCAAGTGTTCATCATTCCACACTTCATTTTACCGGCTGAATGAGTGCATCATTCGGGTTAAAGTGCACTTATTATTTTTAGAGTTTTCAGTATGAACACACTACTTACACTATTTATACTACAAAATGGCATAGAATAGTGCATGAGTTTGCGAATTGGGACGAATATCATGCTTCCCTCTACCACAACTGAATCTCTTCTTCGTTCACCCATTCACCTATTATACATTCCACTTGTCTGACCAGCGCCCTCTAGTGAATGTTGATAAAAGCCAAACTCCATCCTGGACGTCCATTGCCCTGCAGAGCTTCAACTTGTGCTAGACCTTCATTAGCTGGTTCAGGTTTGCTTGTGTAGGGTAGGAACTAAACTCTAAAACAGAGGTGTTCAGTCCTGCTCTGGGGGAAACAGGTTTAGGTCCTACTGTTTAGCTCCTAACGTGCCAACACACACAGTAAGGCTTTGGCAGTTGGTTCAAGTGTTTTTAACTATGGAGCTGAACTCTGTTGAAATCTAGCTCTTCAGGAACAAGTTTATACATGGTCAGAGTTACCTCTAGCATAAATTTTCATCAAGATCAGGCCCATAGCCAGCATGGTAAAAGAGGTAGTTCTTTTTTTTTTTTTTTCAAAAAGTGGACTTTTCTTGCATTATTTTTTATTTAAATATGAGGTTTAAATATTGCATTTTAGTGTTATTTTAAGAACTATTTTATGAATAAAAACTGTAGTCTATTGTTATTTATTGAGCAAACTAGCCAGCATAACTTTCCTTTTTGTTGGATTTAACCATTTGAATAGTCAAAAAATGATAATAATTAATATTTTTCTAGCCTCTCTTCTAAAATAGTATATTTGAAAATTTATAGATGACAACAATAGCCTAATTAGTATTAAAATTACATTTAATCTGCAATATATCCTTGCTGCAGCCCGCATCTGGATGATGTAGGCGATCATCAACTAACTAGGCGAACCTTGGACCATCCACCAAGGTAATGCCCATGCTACTGTGAAAGTTGGGTTTAGAGTAGGGAGAGGTGTAGGCGATCGTCATCTATGTTCTGGACCTTGTACCACCTTCTAAGGTAGCGCCCATGCTACTGTGACAGTTGGGTTTAGGGTAAGGGGATGTGTAGGTGATCGTCAACTACGAAGCGGACCTGATCAACTAAGTCATCAAGCTGGGGGGCTGCTGTGAGGACTGTCTCCTAATATGGGCCATTTCTGGTGCTTCACACCTTTTTATTGGTCATTTTCTATTATAAGAAAAAGGGCCAGCATTTAGTTCTAAAATGTTTGCGCTATTTAACAACAATAAAGTAGTTAAGCAGCAAAATATGATTTCACCTGCCACAGATAGTATGTTTTCTTTCACAGCTGGATGCTAGACTCATGAAAATAATTGTTTGCAATGGCCAAAACTGATTAGCTGAAGTCACACTGAAGCAAAATCCAACAGAGGATTCTGCTTGGTCTTAAAGCCTTTTTCGACAGGTTATTTTCACAATTTATGATGACATAGTCAAAATAAGACAAATGAGCTCATGTATGGGACAAATTCTGGACCATTGTCTGTGAGGGTTGAATCTTTCGAACCAGCCAAACCCCCCTGGTTACAGGCCTAGAGATAGAGAGACAGTGTAATCGTCAAGGTTTAAGGATGTTAAAACATTAAGATTTTTTTTAATTCAGATGTTTCTAGGTGTTGAGTATGGTGCTCATGTCCTTATTTGTGACACTATTTGTCATCTTTTTTTTCTCTTTAGTGGTTCTTTTGGACACAACTGCTGTACTGGGAGAGCTAAGCTGGAAGACCTACCCAATAAATGGGGTAAGTAATGTTTCCCATTGGATCTTACACCTAATTTGCAGTATGTACAGTGCATAGGATACCACAGCTAAGAAAATGAATTGATGTAAAGCTCCTTTGAATGAATTGTTCATTCTAAGAATATTTATCCCAGGTCAATCCAACCCACACAAACTGACATGGAAAAAAATAACAAGTTAGTTATAATGAAATGCATTTAAAGCAGGTCACTGAGACGACACTAGTGATCCAGAATGTATGCAGAGAGTTTCTTAAAGGGTAATTATTAACACAGGTCTTAATAATTCAATTTCACCTCCTTTCATTCCTGTGAACACCATCGAGAGAATTTCCAAGACATTAAAACCAGTCAAAAGGCTAGAAGCAATTTGAATGAAGCAACCAAGTGTGATCTCACAGCCCAGAAGAGCTTCTAATAGAAGAGCTGCTATTATTAAATCAATTCCATGAAAGAGAACGGCGTGGAGAATGCTCGATCATTGCCCTTTTTCTAAAGCTGACTATAAATACCTGTCCTGGGGCCTCATGTATTAAAGTTTACATAGATTTCATCCCCTTGAAAAATAGATACTGACTGGATATAATACTAAATGGGTATCACTGATAACATCTGTGTCTGGAAGAGTTTGTACAGCATGTACCCCTACATGTAAACATTAACCTAAATTAAATTTGACCCTTTTTGATGGTTAAGATTACATGTGATCATATAGCCCGCTTAGGGCTGGGTCGATAGATGATGCCATCATCCATCGCCGATTAACGATAAACATCATGATGTTTGTCGATGCCATTACAATGACACAGATCACTCTGCCTATTCATGCCTAAGATCTTCAGAAAAAGCAATTGACAGGTGGTAATTTTTGTGCAACTTATCTTAATTTATTTATGATATGGTTATTGGTTAAACCAAGACAGTGCGGGTCAGGTAGTTGAAACGGTAGGCTACAAACAATTAGTTAGTTCTGAATTAATTAATCATTTGTAAATAATTAATTTCCTGCCATTTTTGACAATGATGCCATCATCTATCTCAGTGTTTTACATTGGACATTCTACGATGCCAAATTGGACGACATCGCCCAACCCTATTCCCCCTATGGCTGGGACTGAGCCAGAAAAAGATGTGCTATGAATCACAATTTATCAGTGTTGTCAAACAAATAGCATTTTTTTTAGGTTTCAAACTTTTAAATACACATTACTAGCACAACGTAACATTGATAGTTTGTAAAATTCATGTTGACGTCCAGAGTTGGTTGAAACACGTTCCACTGTAATCCACTGAATTCTAAGTACATTTTTACATTTTTTTTAATGCAACGAATTACATTTTAAATTTGTGTAATTTGATTTCAACTACTAAAGTCAATGTAATTGCATTACTTACGTTAAAAATATAGTTTTGAAAAGAAAAAAAAATTCTTTTAAATAAACATTTTCCTCTGTAATGTCAGTTAATAAGCATGCACTTTTAAATTGCTGGAGAACGCTAGCTGAAATAGCTGCTGACGAGAGTGGTTGCTTCTTCAAGTGGAAATACAGACATTATTTTCATTCCATTGAGCGTAAAAAAAACTAAATATTGCTGTGAAACGCAGTCTATGAACATTTGACTGCTTTTAACCGGGACCAGCAACTTGTTCAAGCACTTAAATAGAAAGCATTCTATGACAAACCTTATCACCAAAGAGGACACGAGCACCCACAAACACATAGGTTCAACTCAGCCTAAGCAGGCTTAATTTATTTTTTGTGCAGGATCCTGAGTGACTAAATTTTCTGTATGTGAAGAGAAGTTTAGCTGCTTATGAGGCCGTTCACATTTTGCGCTTCTGTATGCGCATGTTCTTTATTTCACACAACAAAAACTGCGATCAACGTCATGCTTTGTATGGAATACTGTATACACATTTCAGTAGACTATTTACCTCAGACAAACACAGAACACTTAAACACTGCAGTGCTTTTGCATATTATGGATGTAAATGATTACAGGTATCCAGTTTTCTTCCTGTCTTCTTTTGTGTTAAAAAAGGCAAACAAGTTTGGAACAAGTGAATGATGAGAGAATTGTAAGTTTTGGACTTTGGTAAAGAACTCTTTAAGTCTTTTGAATATGTCAAGCTGCTGTGGTCGACCCATTGTAATGTTTACCTGAAAGAGCTACAGCTTATTTTGTATTTTTTTAATGGTATATTTTATATGTTTTAAAAGTAACTTCAAAGTAAAGCAATTAGTAATCTGATTACTTTTTACGTAAAGTAATTAGTAATGTAATCCAATTACAATTTTCATGTAGTAGTCAGTAATTTGTAATCTGTTACTTTTTAAAAGTAACTTACCCAACACTGTTAATGTCTATGGAGACTTTAATATTAATTAATTTTAAACATAACTAGACAGTTATTCACCACAGATACACACTGTTAAGGTTACTGAAACATTTACTCTATTCTTTACTCCCAATTAAACAGCCACTTTCATGTATTTTGGGAAAAGTTAGGTGAAGTAAGTATTGTATTGTCAAGTATGCTTACTTATAGTCGAAATTGGTCCTGTTTTTGACCCATTCAGGTGCAAACGCACACACCCACACACCCACCCACACACACACCTGCCCACACACACACACACACACACACACACACACACACACACACACACACACACACACACACACACACACATACAAGTGAGAACTAAGAGAACACACATGCACACTTACACATGGAGTATCTATTGCTTCCAGAGTCCAGCTGATTATCGAAAATGCAACATTTTGTATACAAGTGGAACTACCTAAGCATTAGGTCACAACTGACCCTAATTAATTATTCAATTAATTCAGTGAATTATTTAAAATTATGCATAAATCACCTGGGCTCATGCAGAGGAACTTACATGTAGAAGGTTAAAAGTTAATTTCCTTGGCATGGGTAATCGCAGCTGAGATGATATACAGCCAAATTGGACTGATACTCATTTGGTAATGCATTTATACAACAGTTCAGTTACTTCTTAATACATCCATGAATTCCCAAACTAAGCCCATAAATGCTGAAGCAAAGCAAAAGTTACAGTATGTGCATTTTGTAAGAAAGAGAAGCAGATTGAGGCAGTGCTTAGTACCTTCATTTCTGTATTCATGTTTTACAGTCAAGGTGCTGTATGTATGTTTTTGACTCTTAAAGCATAAAAATACCATAATTTGTTTGTAGATATTTAAGAAACATGCCAACTGAACACTCTTGTTTATCTGAAAAAACAATGCTGAAGACAGATAATTTGCTTTGAAAATGTGAGTTAGGTGTCGGAACGTCTGTCTTTGTTAAGTTTTTTTTAACCCACCTTATGCCACTTTAGTCAATTATATTTCAGCACCCCGGGTTGTCTTGGTGGAAAACCGTGCATTTCATTAATGAATTCAAAAAGACTATGAAAACATCCGTGACCAAAATGTGACCTCCGGTGGACTGTAGCAGACTCGGAAATGAGATGCAGATTTGTTACACTTGAGCAAATAATATAAATATTATAAGCGTAAACATTAGGTAAGCAAGTTGCATTGTAACCCTGTGTCCTAACAGCACGCTGTGATGAGATTTGAAGTGATAAGCAAATTGGCTGTTTGCAATAGACGAAACACAACAGAAATTTAAATACAGCCATTCAGAAGACCAGAATACGCACTCACCAATAATCAAATTAATACTTATAAAAACTCTTTAGGATTATTAAACGTACATACTGAATGAATGTGTTGGCTTTGAATCACAGTTCAATTCCAGTTCAATTTCAAATGGTTTATTATATTTTCAAGATCTGAGGTAAGCTATTTGCTGCTGTTTTCAGTAATATGGTGACAAATGCCATAGCAAATAGCATTCAAAATCGCATTGCTAGCATATAACACTGAAAAAAGAACATAAGATGTACCTGAGGGAATTATTGTCAGTTTTCTGTTGTTCAGCTGCAAGAAATAGAATCCGTTTCTAAAATATAAATTTGAGGTGCTGGTTAGAACAAAAATTATTTTAATATGGAGAATATTCCTTCTACCGCTTGCCGTTGCATATATATAGAACATGATTTAAATCAACCTTTAAGCTCGATCGTCAGACTTGCTCCTGTTTGTCAATCTGTCAGCCTGTGCTTCTATTTGTTTTGAATCAGTACTGTAATACCTCTGTTTGCCTTGCTTAGCAACATATATAATGTAAATACTTACCCCCCTTGACCCAATCAAGTCTTCATTATACTTCACTTATTTACTGTTGGTTACTTCTGCAGGGTATCAATACTAGAGTCAGCTGCTCTAAAAACTTTGCATTTGTGATTTTTCATTGCTTTTATAAGATAAGATAAGATAAGATATAAATGCTCAGATAAATCACATAAATCATCCTCAGTTAAATATTATCCTAAAATAGTAAGCAATATTTATCTTTCAATATAAAAGTCAAGAACTGACTCATATGATTTATTTGATTGTGGAACTGTCAAACATCTCGACAAACAGAAACCGGAAACAATATTTCATACGTCACAAACACATCAACACTTTACAAGCAGAAAAGTAATATAGGTGAACAAAATTGGCCATAGTGTATGAGTGCATTTAAATGCAAGAGTGTATCTGTTTTCCAGTAATGGGTTGCATCTGGAAGGACATACCACTGCACCACCGTGAAGTCATGTTATTGACATATAGTGATTGTGATTTCATGTATTTTGAGCATTAACTCCATTAATAAGAGTGAGACAATTCATTAACTTGTATTAAAAAGAAAATGTTAAAGGGATAGTTCACACAAAAATTAATAGTCGTACAGTTACTTACTCTTATGTCATTCCAAACTCCAAAGACCTACATTCATCTTCAGAACACAAATTAAAATATTTTCCATTCACTGTTTGTATAGGCCATACATTCACGAGCACTGTGCACTGATGTTTAAACCAATGCACAGGTGTATAAGTGGTGAACCCTATACTGACACTGAGGGGAAGAAACTGATGAATACACTAATTATTTTTAGTTTTATGTACTCACAAAAGTATTCTTGTAGCTTTTAATTGAATCACTGAGGGCATATGATTTGTTTTGAGGACTTTGAATGACTGCTGTTGTCTATAGAGGATAAGAGAGCTCTTAGATTGCATCTAAAATATTTTAATTTGTATTCCAAATATGAATGATTATAACCTTTTTATTTCATTTTTAGCTGAACTAACAGGAATTTAAAATAATAGTTTACTTTAAAAATGCACCCTTAAACGTATGTACACTCACAATTTGGAGTCTTTATAGTGCATGCAATCTTAAAATGTTAGTGAAAATGTTCATACACACATTTAAATGCCAATTTTGTGCGCATATAATGCTTGTACTACTACTAGACTTGAGTCTCCCCTTTAGCTGAGTTGGAAGTTGGGTAGTGGTGTGGTATTTATTTATTTATTTTTGAGGGTGTGCAAAATGACCTATAGCCCATAAAATGATTTCCCAATGGAGCCGCAGTGCACATCTTCATATTAGTTCTGCTCTTACACAGGTGCCCATGATGTCAAAGCAAGCAAGTTCATCTCAACAGTAAACACCACTTGGGGTTTCTTTTCTTTTTTTTTAGTGCAGTAAGAGGCTAGTACACACCGGCGATCAAATCAATAATTCATACTATAATATCCTGGGCCACATAGTGTACCTCTCCTATTAGTATTTACCACAATGTCTTTTCCTGGTTCTTTCTGTTAGGTCAGGGAATGTCATGTTAATCAAAGCCTTTTTCGTTCTTTTCCCGGAGCCAGATGGAACACACCTTTCCCAGTCTGGGGAGATTTTACCCGCCATTTAATTTGTTTTCTTGCGGTCTGAGACCAGCGTGTGCGTTTTGTTTACTCTGGCACAGACATATCCTATGGGGCTCCTGTCTCTCTGCCTCTGTCCTTCTACCTTTTCTGTTTGCAGGAACAGGTTTGTTTGTGTTCTTCCATTGTTGCGTCTGCTATTCTCCCGACTCCACTCCTCTGTAAGCTCCTCTGATTCTCAGCTGTAATTACTAAATGTGTCATAAACCTGGTGTGCTTGTGTAGTCTATGCACATATCTACCTTGAGGAAGCATTGTATGATCGTAGATGCTCTAATACTGAGTTCAGTGAAAAAGAGGAAGACAAAGAAAAACTCTAGATATCTTTAATGGAATGTTTATAAGTATTATATTATGTTATATTATATTATATTATATTATATAATATTATATTATATTATATTATATTATATTAAATTATATTATATTATATTATATTATATTATATTATATTATATTATATTATATTATATTATATTATATTATATTATATTATATTAATGGGCATCACGGTGGCGCAGTAAGCAGCACGATCGCCTCACAGCAAGAAGGTCGCTGGTTCGAGCCTGGGCTACGTTAGTTGGCATTTCTGTGAGGAGTTTGCATGTCCTCCCCATGTCTTCTTTGTGTTTGTGTGGTTTTCCTCCGGGTGCTCCAGTTTTCCCCACAAATACAAAGACATGCGGATTGGGTAAGCTAAATTGGTCGTAGTGTATGTGTGTGAATGAGTGTGTATGGGTGTTTCCCAGTGATGGGTTGCAACTGGATGGGCATCCGCTGCGTAAACCATTTGCTGGATAAGTTTGCGGTTCATTCCGCTGTGGCAACCCCTGAATAATAAAGGGACTAATCGGAAAAGAAAATGAATGAATGAATGAATGAATATATTATATTATGTTATATTATATTATAATATACATTTGCTTTTTTAACCATTACGATGTGAATAAATAGGTTATTGGTGAGTCCAAATATGGATTCAAATATATACAGGGTGGAAAATTTATATGGATACACCTTAAGAAAACGGGAATGGTTGGTGATATTAACGTCCTGTTTGTGGCACATAAGTACAGTATATGTAATGGGGCAAACTTTTCAAGATGGGTGGTGACCATGGTGGCTATTTTGAAGTCGGCCATCTTGGATCAAACTTTTGTTTTTTTTTAATAGAAAGAGGGTCATTTGACACATCAATGTCAATTTCACAAGAAAAACAATAGTGTGCTTGGTTTTACCATAACTTTATCTTTTCATGGGTTATTTACAAGTTTCTGACCACTTATAAAATGTGTTCAATGTACTACCCATTGTGTTGGATTGTCAATGCAACCCTCTTCTTCCACTCTTCACACACTGATAGCAACACTGCAGGAGAAATTCAAGCACAGGCTTCCAGTATCCGTAGTTTCAGGTGCTGCGAATCTTGTATCTTGTAAATAAACAAGATGTGCTTTAATTGCAGATGGTCAGGTTTAATTTGAGGGTAAATCTAAATTGTTGAATGCTGTAGGAATTACCACAGTTTGAATATGTGCTTCCCATTTGTTAAGGGTCCAAAAGTAATTGGACAGAATGACAATCATTAATCAAACTTTCACTTTTTAATACTTGGTTGCAAATCCTTTGCAGTTAATAACAGCCTGAAGTCTGGAACGCATAGACATCAGCAGAGGCCATTGCATAACATTCCACTTCTTTCCCTTCAAAAACTCTTTGGTTGCATTTGCAGTATGCTTTGGGTCATTTTCCATCTGCACTGTGAAGCATCGTCCTTCTGAAGCATTTAGCTTATATGAGCAGAAAATATTGCTTGAAACACTACAGACTTCATCCTACTACTTTTGTCAGCAGTCACATCATCAATAAATACAATAGAAGCAGTTCCATTGACATCCATACATGCCCACGCTATGTCACTACTACGACCATGCTTCACTGCTTAAGATCATGAGCAGTTTCTTTCCTTCTCCATAATCTTCTCTTCCTATCAGACTGGTACAAGTTGATCTTGGCCTTATCTTTCCATAAGATGTTTTTCCAGATGTTTTTTAGAACTTTAATCTGGCTTTCCTGTTTTTGAGCCTCACTAATGGTTTACATCTTGTGGCGAACCCCCTATAATCATTTTGGCGTAGTCTTCTCTTGATTGTTGACTCTGACACACAAACACCTACCCTTCTTGATCTGACCAACTGTTGTGAAGGGTGTTTTTTTCACCAGGGAAAGAATTTGTCGGTCTTCCACAACAGTTGTTTTCCGTGGTCTTATGGGTCTTTGTTGTTGTTGCTGAGCTCACTGGTGCGTTCTTTCTTTTTTAAAGAATGTTCCAGTTGTTTTAAACATGCGTAATGTTTTTGCTATCTCTGATTTTTTTTTTTTTTCAGCCTAATGATGGCTTGCTTGACTGATAGTGAAAGCTCTTTGGATCTCATCTTGAGAGTTGACAGTAACAGATTCCAAATGCAAGTAGCACACTTGAATTAAACTCTGAACCATTCATCTGCTCATTGTAATTGGGATAATGAGGGCGTAGCACACACCTGGCCATGGAACAGCTTAGAGGTCAATTTCCAATTACTTTTGAACCCTTAACAAGTGTGAGGCACATAGGCAAACTGTTGTAACCCCTACACCGTTCACCTGATTTTATGTAAACTTTGGCCGTTTCATTTCAAATCAGTTGTTTTGGTGTATAGAGCCAAAAATGTTCAAAATGTCCAAATACTTATTTACCCAACTATATATTTTACCAAAAATAAAAGGTCAAAAGTGCTAATTTCTTTTAACAAAACAGTAATTTTTTATATGAATTTTGCTATATGAATTTAGGATTATTCATGTATTTAAAAAAAAAAGAAACTGCTGACCATTGACTACTCATTTACTGTTTCTTAGGTATTGCTGTCCTTTTCAAGAGAGAAAAAGCTGTGACAATCATCAAAGATGGTCAATTCATGGTAAATGTGTGTAATTAAAAAACAGTCAGCATGGTCACATTGCTGTAGTTACGATACAAAGGCTTCTGTGTCAATCAAAGAGTGATTAATGATCTCTTAACACTCTCATTCCCTGTCGGCCATTTGAAAGGTTGACCTTTTCTAAAAAGGCCTGTCCGTCTTTTTTCAAAAGGAGCACAGCACCAGGACGTGAATGATTAATACATGCTGTTTTAGGAGAAGTTTGCGTCAAGATGAGACAGAAAGCCACACTTTTGAGTGTTAATTTCTTATCGGTAATGGGACTTTGGTTGACCTTCAGTAGGACAGATCTGTTATTTAGTGACAGATCACAACAAAACCTGGACCCCGATCATTGAAGCTCAGCTGGTAGATGTTTTATATCAGCAAGTTCAACAGGAGCTCCCAGTGGAGTTCAAGGGCATCCTGTGATTTTACTTTGTTAGACATATAACATTGAAATGATAAATTACAGGATTGCCTATAATAAAGCTAAAGTACATTGAGTCTTATTCACTTTTTTTTTTTTAAATGTGTGTATGGACATATGCTGAAGCACATAATTCCAATGAGCCTGTGTAAGCAAAAAGAAATATTCAAAGCACATGTGAGCTGCTGTAATATCTCAGTATGTGTGTATGTGGGTTTAACAATATCTACAACTATTGATCTTTAATTACAAAAGGGCAGGTGTACAGTAAATGACCTCAAACACATTCGAGATGGATATAAATCCGATAACTCAAACACCTTCAGGAGGTGGCTGGGGATACAATCCAGTTGAAACTGGACAAGTCTAAGTCTTTGTCTAGATTAATCTGGAGAAATTGTTGTCTAAAAATGCTCCATGTCCACACTATAATTTTCAATTATTTTCATCATCCACAGTAAAATGACTGAAAACACTTTTGTTAAGTAGTGCACACAAACGTAAGACTCTCTTACCTGCATCATATCTGCCTGGCATTTATTTATTGCTCTTTGAAACTTTGTGGCAAAATGTTGCTACTGTCATCTGCTTCTGCTTCTGAACAATAGCCCAGTAAATGTTCCGTCCTTTTAGGAGAGGATAAATGGAGCATGTACAAATTGACATTAATATAGCTATCAAAACGGACAGCATTTTAAACATCTGCCTTACAATGCTGTCCACTATGTTAGTTTAATTGGTTACATGACTGCACCACATGACTAAATTGCATCATCATTTTCAAAAGCCTCCATTTTTACACTCCACACTGCAACACAAAAATTATGTTTTTAGGTTTATCAACTTTGATCATCATTTTCAAAAACATACATTTTTGTTTCCTAAGAACGCAGTCTCAGGGCCACATCATACAACCAGTGCAAAAAGGCGCATAAAGTATGGTGCGATTTGTTGCTATTTTCAGACCAGCTCAACCCTAATTTTCTTGTTTTGCACCACGTTGTTTAAATAGCAAATTCATTTGTGCCACTCTGTGGACTCATGGGTGGGCCAGTCTATAAAGGAGGTGTGTTAAGGCACATTGTTGGCATGTTGCTATTTTGAGGAACTGAAATAGATCTGACAATTGACCAACTAAAAGCCTGTCCAGTGCAGAGAGTGTTAGTTATCCACCTATGCAGGTCCAAACACTTAGGCTACACATTGCTTAATTCACACAAGATTTACACAAATATACACAAATATCTTTACATATAAAAATAAATAAATAAATAAAGATTAAAAATGTTACAAAAAATCAAAATTAAAATTAAAATTATTATACATAAATTAAATAAAACACTACTTTCATGCCTTCTTCTTGTCGGAGGGCTTTTTTCAGTTTATTTATGACAATTTGCATTTGTATATTGCTAGCAGTGTTAGCGGAATTATGTATTATAAGCATACATGGACACATGGCGCGACACAATTTACTCTTAAAGGGAATGGGAATGAGAATGAGCTTCTGATTGGTTTAATGCATTTTGCTCAAAACACACCCATAAATTATTCGAAAAAAAAAGCACAACCCTGTTAGACCATGTGCAAGACATTTTTTTTTGTCCTTAAAATAACAAAAGTGTATTTGGAGATGCCCTTGATGCTTTTATACGGCTTAGCCATGTGCTAATATTCATCACCAAAGCCACATGACAATTAAGGATGTTTGTTTGGTTTTCAATTAATTTTCAATTTTTTTTATCTGTCATTAATGTTAACTATCTCCCTGGACCACAAAGCCAGTAATTTAATCATTCGTTCATTTTATTTTCGAACCAGCAACCTTCTTGCAGTGAGGCAATTGTGCTATCCACTGCGCTACCGTGTTGCCAAAAGCAGTCGTGTGTCAATTTTTAACATTTAGACTTGTACATCAGAAAAAATAAATAAATAAATAAATCAGATAGACGATCAGAGAAAACACAAGAAAAGACCAAGTGTAAACTATATATAAAAAAATAAATAAATGTGTGTGTGTGTGTGTGTAATGTATATATATATATATATATATATATATATATATATATATATATATATATATATATATATATATATATATATATATATATGTATATATGTGTGTGTGTGTGTGTGTGTGTGTATCCTAAAAACATAAATTAATAATGTGTGCAAGTTTTTTAAAGTACTATTCACAAGTTCATGCCTTCACTCTCATACTGTCGCAGATCTCGCATGGTCTCCATCTGGAACAGACTGTACTCCACTGATTCCAATCTATATAACACATGTTAATGCCACAGTACTAATCTGATAATCTAACACCAGCATGCGCTCTCAGATATCTGCGGCTGTTTCTGAGGTTATTGATTGAGTTCAGAAAGTGTTACTTCTAATTCACAGCGAAAACCAGAACTCCCATTGCTTTAGAGGACCTTTTGTTTCCACCATTGCACCTGACACCAAACACGAAGCGTGATTTTTTACTCTCACCCACATCCTGCGAAAATCTCTTTTAACACAAGCGAGTTTCCCTTCTGTTCTGCTCTGCCTTTGCTATTTCAAGATGCAGCTATTTCACCTTCTCTGTTCTGATGTGCTCTACACAAATTTTCATTTTTCGTGATGTGATTTACTTATGTGATTTTTAGCAAGGAATGTACAGCAAGTACAGGAATTGGTGAGATTGGAATGAGTTGGATCTATTCAGTATATTTTCTTTGAGAAATCATGCTATTAAAGAGGTGTGCCAGCAGTTAAAATCTTTTAAAGATTGTTAACGTGATGCAGAAATCAGATTAATGCACTGTAGGGGTTTGAGTTTGTGCAGTCTGAAGTGAGTGGTGTGTAATTTATAAACTAGCTTAACTGAATAGACTTTAATTGTACTGACATACAATCTCCATCACTGATTAAATGGGTGTCCTACTTATAAATCATTTATAAAAAAAAAATAATAATAAAAAAATGATACATTATGCCATTATTATTATAATTACTATTATTAAGAATACTACTACTACTACTACTACTACTACTACTACTACTAATAATAATAATAATAATAATAATAATAATAATAATAACAACTATTTATAATTAATAATAACTTGGTCAGTTGCCCTTCTTAAAGGGTCAAAACACATCACCAAAACACAATTTTTGAGCTGTTGACAGTCGTATATGTGTCCCACACGGCTAAAATCACTATTAAGACACATATATTTCACTAAAAAGTGAAAATTGTTTGTTTTTGCTTTATTTCGAGCAAATTCGTACTTCCGGTTTGAAATGAATTTTTGAAGCTGCGTCATGGCCATGAGATCTTAGCATGTATTTCAACCTGTAGACTGGACGTCTGTACCTGGGAGTACCTTATTACGTCTCTGAGTGTGCTGCATTCATTCATGAGTAAGATAAATGCATGATAGCTTCGAAGACTGTTTGTACCTGAAACAGTGTTCAGACGGCAGAGTGACCCCACGTTGTGTTGCCAAAAGAAGTGGGAAAAGAATAAGAATTGTTTGGAGATACGGGCCGTCAGTGTTGCTTTTATAATGTGCTGCAACAAAGGTTTTGTTTTCATTTTCCAGCTATGAGAGTGCAACTGGACTCACGTGTGGATCAGTGCACGTGGCACGTGGCAGAAATAAGTTTGTACAGAAAATTTTTTACTCAAGAGCTTTTCGGATCTGGAAATTGTAAAATCTGGATTTACTACTCATCTCCTTTCAAAAAGACGCAGTTCCAGTATGTGTTGATTGTCCTGTCTTTACAGATTTAAGTGTGTGCGATCAGTGCCTTTTCTTTGTTCATTCAGATGGCAAAGTTATAGTTTGCATCGTCAGCAGAACTCTTTCAGTGTTTAAAGACAGACCTTAGTCAAAATGATTTCTAAGTTACTTAGTTTACAGTACGTTAATATCACTACAATATTATGGATTGAAAGATCTGCTGTAAACGCTGCTCTCCGAGTGTAAACGTGAACACTGCAAGCAAACTATTACCAACCTTTGTGTTGAATTTTAGCCACATTTTGTGACAGGATAGTCTAACACACACATACGGCTTTCTGACCTACCGAGTGCATCTGAGTTACCAAGAAATGCAGAGGTTTTTTTTTTCTCTTATACGACGTGCGGCATCAAACATTCCCCGTCATTTAACACAATCACTGTCATTTGTTTTGCCTCGGTGAATATTAGCTAGACACACCCACTTTCCTGGCTTTTTCAGACTAGAGGTGTGAATACACCCTCCTGAAACTGGGGGGTTTCATGGCCCTTTACGGATTGCTTATTATAATACTGTAGCTGTCACATATATTATTTATTTATTTATTTTTATTTTTGATTTAATTTTGTTAATTAAATGCATATGACCAAATTCAAAGAAAAAAAAAATAAAGAGATAGTTCACCCTAAAACAAAGATTTACTAAACATATAGTAAATATATATCAATATAAATTTATAGATATATAGGTAGAGGTATGATTATGCTAGCACATAAGCTAACTGGGCTAACTAAACAATATAGAAGATAAATGCTCAGTTTCATAACCCATACATGCCTTTAATCATACATAAGTATATGAAATGGTCAATATTATGCTTATAAATGCTATTTTTAATGGGGAATGAAATGGTAATTAAAACCTTTTTATGTTATATAAATTAATCCCTTTTTTTTACATGCCAGTGTTGACAGGTAAGGTGCAGGAGCATGTTAAGGACAACAAACGTAAGGATCCGAGTAATTTAATAAGATTAGTTGTACAGGCAGACAATGGTCAATACTGGAGCAAAACTCTAACAAACATGTCATTCAAATTGTAGTCATAAATCAGGTGTAAGGCGACGAAAAAGCAAAAAAAAAAACAACAAAAAAAAACAAGGCTCATGTCAAAAACACAGCAGGCGAAACAAAGAAGTAGAAACACTCGCTATAACAAACAGCAACAGCAAACAAAGACTCAACAATGAACTGGTGTAACAGTGGTGTATAAGTAGTCCAAATTATCACCGATAACAAGTTTCAGCTGTGTCATAAGTGGTGATCAGCAACTAGTGTGTGTGAAATGTGATTTGTAGATCAAAAATGTGACGTGTAGTTTGCCAACGATCTGCCAGGAGTGAATTGCTGGTGATCTTGACATATATATTTTTTATATGTGTATACATTTTTTGAGAACGATCCCTTTAGGAACTTTGACAATGTGTTTAATAGTTTGAAATAAATAAATGCAGCACATGTCACTGTAGTGTGCAGGATTAATTATTTAAGTTTTCTTATGCGCACATACATATACTGATACATACACAAACATACATAAATTTAAACAACATTAACTTGGTACCATCTCCGTGTTCTCTTTTTTCTGTTGCTTTCCATCCATCTTTTTTATCTTCCAGCTCTCTCCAAGCTGTAATGCTGTGCCCTATATCTGTTTTCAAGCTTGTGAGAGCTTTGTTTTCATAAGTCGCCGGATTGGAGGTGAGCATGAGAACCTGGTGTGAGTGCAATACATCACCATCAGCCTGCGCTTTACAGGCAGTGACAAATAGCTGTTGGTTCTCATTTACATGCCGGTCGGCCTTGACACATGTTGTATCCTGCATTTGCTCTCAAGAATAGCAGAGATGCGTTTCAGGTGATAGAATACATTTAACAATTTGTTTGATTTGAGCTAAATACAAGTGTTCGGAATGCAGATCAAACAGTTGCACCACTTTTACTTTGAGGAAAAACCCACATCTTGTTCACTTCCAAAACATTTCAACAAGATGCTAAATGAATATTAAATTCTAGTCGGCATGCCTCCTATTTTATGTAAATTCATCTCATTTTAGATTTTCCACAAAACTCAGCAAAATTAGAAATTGCTCCAGTCAAGTTTTGGTTGTATTTGCACTATTAATGCATTTGCATAACTCCTGTATCAAACTGAATGCTCAAACAATGCATAGCTATTTAGGATTTTTTTCCCCCCATTGTTTTGTTTATCTATACAGGAAACTTTGGCTCAATCCCAGTTCTATTTTATAACCCATGCCTACCCCTATCCTAGTGCCTTTCCCTTGGCCCCTAAAACCAGAGCGTGAAGGGTTAGTCATAGAAAATGTGCCTTAAGAAACTAGACACCACTACTATACACATGAACAACCCATCATATGTTGTTATTACCTCATCAAACTTTATTAGTTGTTATTTTGACCTGAATTGACAAGCACGAGTGTGTGGTTTCATTCAGCATTTTCAATGTGCTTTGCACTCATGCTCCCGTGGTATCTCTCGTAACTAGGCGACCATCAACAGTTTTCTCAAAGAATGACAAATGGACAAACTGTTGCTGCAGCTTTGATGCAAGTTTATGGAGAAAAACAAAAAGCACTGCAGTGTTTGGATGCACTGTGTTTTTCCGAGGTAATTAGTCTATCGTTATTACTGAAATGTGTATATTCCATACAAAGTGTGAAATAGATGGGTTAGTCCTACTTATATAAATCACGATGCACTCCAGCATTTAGGAAAAGTTCAGATGTATTTCAACTAGATGTAACTGGAAAATGCGCGCGCCATGTGTGCGCCCCTTGCACAATATGTGTGCGTAGCTCTCACATCCACCTCCAACTTACAGCATAAGCTTATTGGCAATCCTTCCAGGGAGCACGGTCAGGATCGCTTATTTTAATAAAACTATAGCCTTCATACTGGAACTTCATACCAAACTTTTTTATTGTTAATGACAATAGCGTTCAGTCAATACTGGTACTGATTTTATCGTCCAGCCCTGTTAAAAAAATTTTAAAACACTTTTTTTTTTCTTTTTGATTTCGTTTGTGGTATCCTAATACATAAACGACTGGTGGATCATGTTACAATAAGCCTGGAAAAGTGCTCGTATTCATGAATATAACTTCAAGAAAAGTACATAATTAGTTGTTCCAGAAGTGTTTTTTTCCAGAAAAAGTTACTGTGCGTTCACACTGAAGGCTGTGAGAGTGTCAAAGGTCGCTCTGGCCGCCCTGGCGACAACGTTGTCTGCCTTCAGCTCCGGCGGCGAGAGCGTCTAAATTCGCTTATAAATACATTGATCTTGTATTTAAAGGGGCCATTGCAGCATATCATATCAGTTACATTCCCTCATCAAACATGCTTTCTAGCATAAAAATGTTGCGCACTTATTATCAAATTCATTTAACTACGGAAGATCAAGTTGCATGGTGTGGCTTTGCTCCACTTATCCAATGTGTCCATATGTCTGAAAAATTCTGAAGCAGCAATACTGTTTTGTATTGTCGGAAGAGATTCACGCTTTTTTTTAAAGAAAAAAAAATACATATATACAACATTAATGCGCATCAACTCACCAGTAGCTTTTTTATTGTATGTTCCTGTAAGTAAACATTGCAAATAATTGTAAATCCGGCAAACGCAATATGCAAACCCTTGGGAACAACTGTGGTCGGAATCCAGGTTCACAGTGACTGACTCCTCTCAAGCAGTGGACTTCTACATTCAGATTGCTTGCCGCAGAACCACATCATATTTTATTACCATAAAGTTGAATGACTTTCGGCTACTTAGATGCTCTTGCCGCTTTCGGTCTGAACGTACGGTTAGTTTCAATCAGCATTGAAAATATGCTGTACTACTCTCCTTTAGTGGTTATAAAGGGACTTTCAATTTTTATAATTTGCTAAGTTTGCTGTTATGAATGTAATAAAACATGCTTGTTTGAAGTAAAAATCCATAAGGATGCTAGTTATTTCCTTGCTTGCTTTGGCAGCCCATGTTGACCCTAAAGCTGGTGTATTCAGGGAAATGCCCTTTCGTTTACCCCAACATGTGTAAAGTAGTTTAGACAAATCTTTAAATGAATTTATGGCACTTGTCCTACCCTACAACAAAAATAGAATGGGGAAACCCCTACTACACCATGCTTACATACACAATGGAGTGGTAGGAGGAAGTGTAAGGGCTAAGGGCTAAAACTGGGATGGGGTTTATAGCAGGTGCCATGCTGTTGTCAGTGCAGAGAAAACCTAGATATCAGACAGAACGAAATGTCAAATCTGTCCCATTGCTGTTTCCTGTGGTGGTTCTTGTGCTGTTAAAATGACAAAAGAATGTAGAGATGCCCCTGTGCAGAAGAATTCATGGTGGAAACGCGTCATTCTGGAGTGTTGTTCTGGACGTCCAGAGTTACCCTGATGTCGAAGGTCCCACTGGTCTCTCCTGCTCCTGTTTTCTTTGTCCTTTGCTGGTGCTTGATGGAAGAGAACTCTTTTTTTTTTTTCTCTTAAATGCCGTCTTTCATCACTGTCCACCTTTTGTGTTGCTGCTGTTAGATGTTAGATTTGAACAGTATCTTTCTCCATCTTTATCCACTGTCGCTTTTACTTCTTTTGTTGAGAAAAGATGACATTTCCTTGTCTGTATCTCACTTTTTTTTACTATTGCTCTTTCTCTTTCCTTTTGATTTGCTTTGCTTTTTTTTTCAGCCGATTGGAAATAAAGTCATATCAGAATAGAGATCGTATCTGAGTCAGAATTGTAAAACAGCCTGAAATGTGATGAAAGTAAAATAAGACAAAGGAGAGATTAAGCAAGAGATGAACTAAAGGCATATTGATGATGTATGTCTGATTTTACTCAGAGCTAACTTAGACATTTTTCGCATGCCTTTTTAAAATGAGATTTCAACACCTTGCGATATCTTGCAAAGGAATCAGTGTTATTTTTTGCCAAAGATAATCAAGGGAGTAGATGAGATTATAAAATACACTACGCAATACAGATCTGATATTTTCAAATCTACATGTTTCTCTTTTTTCACTGTTTACCCTGTGAAAAAATACTGATACTGATTGCTTTCCATTTTAAGCTGAATCAAATGAACCTTATGTGCCATTTTAACTTTTATTATATAAAAGGGCACCTATTTTACCCCTTTTTTAAGATTTAAGATTTCAGCTTCAAATGCCCATCAGATTATTTATTATACCTTTCAGAGTATTGGATTTTCTTCTTTGAAAACGATGTAGCTGTTTTTGTTGCCTGTGCCTTTATTGCTAGTTCTCCCCACCCACCATTTCCACATGCCTGTCAGAGTGTGCCTCAATGTCCGCATCCGCTTCGTCAGATAAACAGCCCAGTGATAGACATGAAGGAAGCAGAGCTCACGTAACGTTTGTGAAAAATACCACAGTAAGAACTTTTCCAATGATTATTATTTGATGTATTTGTTGTGGAGTTAATTCAAGCCTTTAGATGAGTCACACACAATGTCATTACAAAGTTCACACACACTGCACTGCACTGTTTTTGCATGGCAAAAGTGACAGGATATGTTAAGGTTACGATACGACAGGATATGTTTATATCCACTGCTGTGTGGATATCCTGATTTAATGTCGGCAAACTGGAATTGAAGCGTATTCTTTTATAATTGTACTGACATGCTGCTGTGGTGATCAGCACATGTTCATGATGAAACATGCACTGATTTAAAAATGTTTTAAAGTTTTAAAACTCACTCTTGATCACATTGGATGATGATTGATGATCACAGTGAGCTGAACAGATCTTTTAGGGTGCTTTCACACTTGGTTCATTTGCCTGGACCGTTCCCAAGTTCGATTGTCTCCCCCTGCCACCTCCTCAGTTGGTTTGTGTTCACACTGTCTTTTTTCCTTCTGAACCCCGGTATGCTTGCGTCATCGAGCTGCTGTTTTGTTTACGGCCGTTGCTAGGTGACGGTCACAAAAGGAAGCGGCGAAATGGAAAGACTTCCGCACATCGCGGTCATTCTGCTTTAACTGAAGTTTTTGGTTGCAGACAAACAGAAAGCGACTCGCGACCATCTGGCGCAAACATATTATAAACATTCAGAACATCACACAGTGTCTGCAGAAGCTGTTTTTGGAGGAGACAAGCAGACATCTCTGTGTATCACTGTGTTTGCCCTGGCTCAGTCCCGCGCGTGTCACCAAGGTACGAAACGTGACACACACACACACACAAACATGAATGAATGTTATGAAAATGATAGTTTTTTGTACAGTTGGCGGTTCACTTTCGTGATTTGGTATGATTGCATTCACATCAGAAGTGAACCGTACCAGAGTTCGCATGAACCTTACCCCAGACCACCTCTTTCAGGCGGACTCAGGTACGGTTCACGGGTGCGCACCCGAGATTAGAAGACACGTTCACACTAGCTAAATGTACCGTACTATGATGTCAAATGAACCTGGGTGCGGACCAAAAGTGCTAGTGTGAAAGCACCCTTAATCCCAGCTACTTTGTGCACATCCTCACTTGTTGATATGATTATACGCCTTACATGGAGACATTTTAATACGCGACTGTCAATCAATTCGGTGGGCAGGGAAACCACACTCTTACATCATGTTGCTTCTGGCCTCAAAATAGGAGGGATTAAGATTCTATTTTAATGTCAGAAAATGTAAAAAAAGTCTTTATATCACCCCAATATGACTGTGGGCACACTATACCTGAACACAGTTCTGTCCAAACAGCTGCCAATAGATAATTTTAATCATAGGTGCCCTTTAAACTGACTTAAAACAGCTTGCGTAACTCATTAAATTAAGCTGGAACATGACTAACTCACAATAATTAAATTACGAACTACTAACTAAAACATGTCATGACTTATTGATCATATACTCTTTTACAGTGTATTAATCTTCTATTTATGCATTTTCCCCTCTGCAATCAAGTAAACAATTTTAATTTTGGAGAGACTTTTTGTATTGGTTTAATTTTCTAATTTTAATAACAAGAAGAAACAGCATAATGGAATGGTTTATGTATATGTTATGCATATTTATGAAAATGCAATATAAAAAAAATATTGATGACAGTTGTATCTAATACTACATTTAAATATACTTTTTTAACTTGATTATATTTTAAAGAAGTGCTTATTTTTAATATAAAAATAAAACATGCAGTAAATCTAAGCCTATATATTTATGACTTTTTATGTGTATATTTTATTATATTATATGCCATAGCCATGTCACCCTGCAGGCTAAGACTGGTTACTCACTAAAGCTAAGCAGTTTAACACGTTTTGCAACCAAACTCTTCATATTATATTATCTTATATTGACAGACATTTAGATCTGAAAAACAAACAAGAAAGCAAATAAAAGAGATGCCATAAATTTTATTCACACAAGAACACAAATAAAGAAAATACATTCAGTGTTTGCACAAGGTTAAAGAGATCAATGGCACAGAAATAAATGCTTGTCATTCACTCAGTGTTTTCATTGATGCCGTTTGAAGTGGAAGTCAATTAATCAATTATCAAGTCAAAGGTACAGAGGCAGTATCTCTCTCACCAAGCACTTCCATTATCCAAGGTTAATGTGTGCTTAATAATTAAAAGATAATTAAACTCACACTCAAGCCTAATTGTATTTCCATTTGCCCAGGGCTCGTTTGCAATTGATAGACCCCCTCAACTCCCCTGATAGCAGACCTTTATTCGGTTGTGTAAATTCTATTATGAAGTCTTGAAGTGTGTATTTTCGATGCAAGACAAGCAGGGAAATCTAACTGTTGAAGATCAATCGTGAGCTGGATCTGACAAACAGAAATCAATGGTGATAATAGATGCTTTTAAGCTATTGAGCGTATATTGACATGTCAGTCGGTTCAGAGGCGCTTGCTCATGTTCATTTACAGCCAAGCAGGCCAAATACAATCAGAAAGCAGGTTTATTCCAAATACTTGCCCACCACTGATAAATAGGGCTGTGTTTTATGCAGTGTTTGGGGTAAGTTTATACATAAAAATATGTAATGTATGGTATTAAAATTTTGAGTTAAAAGAAAATATTGAAAAATGTAGGGTCGTGGAGGAGCACGGTGGCTTAGTGGGTAGCACAATCACCTCACTGCAAGAAGGTCACTGGTTCGAGCCCCATCTGGGTCAGTTGGCGTTTCTGTGTGGAGTTAGCGTGTTCTCCCCATTTTTGCGTGGGTTTCCTCCTGGTGCTCCGGTTTCCCCCTCAAGTCCAAAGACGTGGTATAGGTGAATTGGGTAAGCTAAATTGCCCGTAGTGTATGTGTGTGAATGAGTTTGTATGGATGTTTCCCAGTGATGGGTTGCAGCTGGAAGGACATCCATTGTATAAAACATTCATTCTGCTGTGGTGACCCCAGATTAATAAAAGCTAAGCTGAAAAGAGAATGAATAAATGAATGAACGAACGAACGAGGGTGGCACGATGGCTTAGTGTTTAGCACTTTCATCTCACAACAGGGCCGGCCTGTGGCATAGGCAAATGCTAAGGTCGCCGTACATCCAGGGGGTGCCAGAAATGGGGAAAGAAAAAAAAAGTAATTTCCTTTGCAAATCCTTCTTTCTAAGTATTTTGAATGCACAATTGCTTTATTTGAAGAAAAGATTGTTCAACACAAAGCTTTTAAGTTTCTTGTGAGTATATGAGTATATATGTACACTAGAACTTACAGCAATGCGACGGGCCTCCACCTGAAATCTTGCCTGGGGCACCAAATTAATAAGGGCTGGGACAACCTCACAGGAAGAAGGTCGGTGGTTTGAGACCCGACTGAGCCAGATGGCATTTCTGTGTGGAGTTTGCATGTTCTCCCCTGATAAATAAGGGTTTAAGCTGCAGGAAAATGAATGATTGAACGAACGAATGATGAACAAATGTTGAACGAACAAACAAGCTAACGAATGAATGAACAAAGGAACTAACGTATGAACGAACGAATAAACATATACATTTTAAGCCAAACAATATTAAAGGCATTCAAGAGTTCACACTTAGATAATGCTTGATTATTTTAGCAGGTTTGGCATGCTGTCCCGGGAGAGAACCCTGAGCTCGGAGATAGATGAGCCCAAGGCTCCCTCCTGCATGTTTTTTGAGTGTGGGAGGAAACCGGAGTACCCACGCGAACCCAGGGAGAACATGCAAACTCTGCACAGAGAGTGTCGACTGGCTCAATTGGTGTTTAAACCAACAACCCCCTTGCTGTGAGGCATCAGTGCTAGTCACTGAGCCACCATGTCACCCAAACTTAGAATTGAGGAGGACGGAGAAGGGATGGATTGGTGGGTTTCCAAAACGAAGATGAGGAATGAAGTTTAGGCTGGATATTTATATTCAATTTAGAATGATCCGGTTGCTAGTGATTAGTGATAGGGATCAGCTGTAGTCAATGCTATCATGTGCTCCTCTCGAAATTAGTTTGTGAAACTTCACATATAAACATAATTTAGTGTCACAAATAAATAAAGAAAAATATATAATACATAAATAGCACATGCACACAAATTATAGTCTAATCATGAGTCATTTTAAAAGTAGTTTCATTACAAGTACTTGATATTTGGGATCTGATTTCATAATACAGATTACATATAAACCCAGCTCTGGAAATTAATCAAATCTCATACTGAAGGAAACATTCATGTTTGAACGGTTAATGGTGTGACTTAAACAAACCTTTAATCTGTGCTGTATTTCTGGACTGCATACATGAAAAAAAAAAAAAAAAACATTCACGACTATTCTGTAATGACAGTTGGCATTTTACAGTATTTACTCATTTCAATGCATCAATAGCCTTTCACACAATACAGACCTTTTTTTTTTTTTACCTTTTTAGAGGGATCATGTGTGAACAATTCCTTTTTGAAAATACCGTTCCGGCAATTATCTGGAAAGAGAGGTTGTCACATTACTGGTAAACTCCCGGAATGCTGCTCTGTGTGAATGCAGAAGGAAAATTGCCAGAAAGAACTTGCTTATGTTTAGAACGCGCTGACGTGAGATGTTTTCTCCAGCAAATCAGAACATTTAGATGCATTCACATCCTTGCTGTTTAGGAAAATAAAAGACACATTTAGCTGCTAGATGTTAGTCAGAAAATGTTTCTATGTTCCTTCTTAACGCAAACTGTGTATAAAATTATAGATGCTTTCATAAGCATATTAAAATGCTTATGATAAACTGCTGTTTGTTTACCTTCAAGCTCTGCTTCAGTTATGTGTGCACATGAAGAAGTGCTCTGGTGAGCACCAGTACACAACATAATATGTACATCTCAACATGTGAAAGTGTTCCTCTATATGTTTTCATTGAAGTTGTTCACAATACTTATCCATCCACAGAATTTGTAATGTAGTAAAATGTGTAAATGTCTTCTGTTGGGTGTCTCTGGGACAAAGCAGCTGCATGAACGCTAAAGCTTTGAATAAAAGTGAAACCATCAACAAAAGCCCAACCCCTTCTATGTTTACAAATGCAAACACAGACGTATAGAGGTCTGAGAGCCTGTGTGAACAGCGCTTTTTTTAATCTACCGGTAAAGTCGTTCCAGAAATGTTCTGGATATTTATCACTGTGTGAAAGGGGCTAATATCTGTTTTTATGCAAGTGAGGGGAATAAATACCGTGTTCACATTTATGGTAAACCTACTCTATTGTGCTTATGTAACCTTCAACACAGGGACAGGAAAGCTGTCAGTCAATAAATGAGAAAAAGTAACTAATGTTGCATTTTTTTTTATTTTTGAACGTAATTTTAAAAAAGTATTTTAAGTAATCTGATTACTCTGGACATGTTACGTGTAATGCATTACCCCTACACTGGTTTTATGTGTGTGTTGTCACATGCCTATTGCTTTTCACATGCATTACAGCGCACCGGCATTATCTCAGATATCCTATGTCCTGATGTGTGCCAGCGACTGCACCAGTGATATGCCTTTTTCACAGTCAGCTTCCAAGTGGTGAAATGATGACAGATATCAAAGGAGAGTCAGGCATCTTAGACGTCTGCTGATAGAAACCATTTTTAAACCGTTTTAAAAGCAATGAATCCCCCCACCCCCACCCAGCCCCAAGATGCATTTCCTCCATGTTGACTCTATCACAGCGATCTGTGGCGTTTTTGAATCCTCCTCCGTGGACCCCTGCCAACTTAATGTGATGTGTAGCCAGCGATTTCAGGTTCATCCATCTCAGCCACTTTTATCAATGCGTGTAGCATCTTAAGCCGCGTGCTGATATCTCATCGCCGCCGCAGTGTTCCTAGATGTATCCGGTCACTTTCTAGCAGGAGATTGAAAGCCCGCCGCTGCCTTCTAGTTCTTTTAAATGCCTCATTTTACCTCCAACACAAAAAAGCTGATGAAAAACAAAAGGCTGGAAGGCTGTGGCAGGGTGAGAGGAGATTATAGGATCGGGATGTGCTAGCTGGAGTCGATGTGATGCGCTGAGTTCTATTTATTTCTTTCATGACTTTATGAATGGCATTTTATGATGTGTCTGGAGATAATGACAAGCTTGCTAAAGATTGTTATCTGCATCAGTATACTGTTCGTTTGTTTGTTTGTTGTTTACAACAGCAGTCTAACATTTGTTCAATATCTGAACTTACAAACCTAGACATGCACTCAAAAATTGATGTTTGCTCAAACTACCTATTTAAAATGAGCTGAAACAACACAATTGTTGACTTCTTTAAGGCAACTTAATTATTTTATGCTCAATCCACTTATATCTGTAAAAACTAAGATAACTTAATATTTTTTACAAGAAATCTACTTTTTTTTTACAGTGTAAAGGTCTTTGTACACTGTGCGAAATTTTTTTATGCATTTTTTTTTTTTTTTGTATTCATATGTGAAAAGTTTATCACTTAAACAAACCTTGCACACTGAGTCTGATGCATATTACCTAATCCATTAAGAAAAACATTTTGGAGTCAGTTCAAACTTTGTTTGTCTCTCTTCTCCAAATAGAAAAAGAAAGAGAAATAGGCTACATCTTATGTTTATCCAATACTGCATAGAGGAAGGAGAGTTCAGCTCATTATAGAGCTCATTAAGAGCTGTGCTGCAATTATCAAAAATGCAGTTTATTTCTGGAAATCAGTAAGATTTTGATACATTGCTTGTGATACTTCCAACACAATCTCACGACTATTCAAACTTTTTTGATTTAATGGATAATTTGTATGATTTCGTATGATCTAATTAGTACATTTTAGTATTATTTGCTCATCACCCAATGACGCTTGGGTTTAGGGGCAGGGTTGGGTGCTACGCCTCCCTTTTAAAATCATACATTTTCGTATGACACAGCTCATACAAATTCATTGGCCACTAAACTGACAAAACGTAAAATACTTCCTCGTGAGATCAGGCTGAATGCTTCATACATTCACATATATAAACAAATCCTGAACAGAGAGTAGGCTATCTGTAACATTATAGATGGTGGCCGCGTTAACTTATTTAAGCAATGAACCGAAAGTGGACCATGCTTTCTATTTTAATGTCTATGGGCAGTACATCAAATGTATGGACACTCACACATACACAGACACACAAGCTCAAACACACTAAGCTGCAGCAGGGTAGATGTGCGCCAGTCACTGAATCCAACATATAGGGGTTCTCAACTGTCTGCCACATTCTCTCTATATTTTATGCACTGTGTTTGTCATAAAGTTATCTGTAGCTCAAATGTCTGTATTCTGTATACTGTATTTAGCTTTTCACGGTGACTCTGAACTGTCAAAACACTTTTTCAGTGCTTTTTCTGATGCAAAAAGCAGTAAAAGTGAAACCCGGTTCGATTTTTTAATGACGGACGAAAGTTTCAGAGGCAATACGATTGACACAACATGAGGTTAATTTATTTTTTAATGTGCCAAAATTACAGCTGAGAATTTCAGATTCAGTGTGCAATAACCTTAAGTATGCAATGATAATAAATATATAATTAGCACACGCTATGTAATTTTAACACGTAAAGCCAACACAGGTCTTAATCAGGTCTGCTTAATATCTGTTGATACTGCACTTTTAAAAGACATTTAACTGACTATGAGGTACATGTCACCTTACACTAACCCTAACCCCAATCCTAACCTCAACCTAACAGTCTACTTATAATCTAATGAGAAATAGTTTGCATGTTGATGCAATGTAACTTAAATTCAACAAATGAACCATCAAAATAAAGTGTGACCATAATTTCTAAGTAAAATGAATGCTACAGGACAGTATGACTCTAACAATGTTTGTTCCTTTTTACACTTCTAATATATACAGGGATATACTATTGATGAATAAAGGGATTTTTTGAAGAACATTAAATAAACACCCCAGAACAACTTAACAGTGACTATGATTTGAAATCAAAAACATTTACTTCACCATATTTACAGCTTTGCTGCCATTGTCAGTTTGCTCGATAGCTCACATTGTATAATGTTGTACTTGTGATGCAGAGCACTCTGGTTTGAGTCCAGTAAAGCCGGTTTCACAAAAATACAAAATGGACAAAAACTTTTGAAAACACAATCGGTTGGGCTTACTGTTCTTCTAACGTATTTCAGACTCACAGAAATGTAGACAGTGCCCTCTAGTTTCAACATATTTCATATTTCGTTAAAATGTGTCTCGAGTCATGTATTTCCGGTGAGCATGGGTTTTGTAAAGCTCATGTTATACATGAGATGTTTGTGTGTAGTTTTGTATATACCCTATATTTCAAACTGCAACTTTGGATGGCAATATCTACTATGAAAGTGTCACGTTAGCTCTGTTTGTTCAGTTTTCTTTGCATTTGCTTGACACTTGGTATAGACGTTCTAAGTAAAAATGTATTTATATTGCACCTTTCACTGGCACAAAGTCACAAAGTGCTTTACAGTACAAGACAATACATATCAAAACAGGTTAAAATCCAAGTACAAATAACACCAAATGTAAAACCAGACCATACTGTTAATTAAAAGCTTGTTTTAAAAGATGTTTAGCTGTCTTTAAATGTATTTTTAAATTTCAACTGAGCCCAAAGTTCTCAATGCTAGAGGGAGAGAGTTCCAGAGCCTTGAAGCCACAACACAGAAGGCACGGTCACCTTTAGTCTTAAGACATGTTCAGGGAATAGTTAAAAGGTCCTGGCCAGAAGACCTCAGAGACCAGCCACAGGAGTGAGTATGTAAAAGCTCTTGAATATAAAGAGGAGCCTGACCTTGCAAAGTTTTATATGCAATTAATCGTAAAATTTACTCTAAAACTAATATGAAGCCAGTGAATGGCCTTAAACACAGGCATAATGTGCCACCTTTTACTAGATAGTGTACACCTGCTTATTCTGTTTTTCCTTGTTTATGATTCTCCATGTGTACTGTATTTAGACCCGTTTTCTTTGGGTTTGTGGTTTACATTTGATTACATTTGATTGATGTGGTTTACATTTGATTCTGAGTTTTCCAGAGGTTTCCTTGATTTATGGATACATGGAATGTGGAGTTTTAGTTTCTTGAGGTGTTAACCATACTAAAAGTATAGTTATTGTAAAAGTAATTGTAAAAGATATAATAATTGTTGCAAGCGGTGTCTAAAATTAAGTGTCAATTATGAATACAAATTGGCCATAATAGGAAAATAAAACTGTCACTTGCCAGTTGACTGTTAACCACAAAACCAATATATTTCTCCTTGCATGAAGGTTCCCTAAACTTAGACAGAAATATAAAGAACAAAATCATGATGCATCACACATCAGTACACACAAAACATTATGGTTCTCTGCATGCTGACAAAATGCAGAGACACCGATTCATGCATACTACAAACCCCCTGGTGTTGTTTAGTGATGAAGATGTGGCATGAAGATGCTTACAGTAGATCCTTCAAGTCCTGTAGATTGTGAGGTGGAGTTCCTAAGGGACTTGTTGGTCCAGCACATCCCAGAGATGATCAATTGAATTGAGATCTGGGGAATTTGGAGGCCAGCGGCTGAGCTGTAGAGTGTGATACACTGTTGCCAAGCCAGTTGCCTTAGCTTAGCAATTTTCCCTTTGTAAAAAAAAAACAAAAAAAAAAAACAAAAAAAAAAACAAAAAAAACTGATTTTTATTTCTTATTTCTCCAACACATTGGTTTTTGTTTGCTCATTTACCATACTCAGACATTAGTAAATCACTTTTTAGGAAATTACCAACAATTATTAGAATTAACCAGTTATATAAAAATGACAAATTTCATTGTATAATTAATAAAATACTACACAGCAGATACTGATTATTCAAATGTGAGAAAAAGTGTTTTTAATGTTAAAAAGTTATAAATTGTATACAGTATAAACAGTACAGTGGGTACAGAAAGTATTTAGACCCCCTTAAATGTGTCACTCTTTGTTATATTGCACCCATTTGCTAAAATAATTTAAGTTATTTTTTTCCTCATTAATACACACAGGACCCCATGTTGACACTCAACTGCTGACATTTTTGCAGATTTATTTAAAAAGAAAACCTGAAATATTACATGGTCCTAAGTATTTAGACCCTTTGCTCAGTATTTAGTAGAAGCACCCTTTTGATCTAATATAGCCATGAGTCTTTTTGGGATAGATAGCAACAAGTTTTGGATTTGGGGATCCTCTGCCATTCCTTGTTGCAGATCCTCTCCAGTTCCAGTTCTGTCAGGTTGGATGGGAAACATTGGCGAACAGTCATTTCTAGGTGTCCAGAGATTCTCAATTGGGTTTAAATCGAGGCTCTGGCTGGGCCATGCAAGAACAGTCATGGAGTTGCTGTGAAGCCACTCCATTATTTTAACTGTGTTCTTAGGGTCATTGTCTTGTTGGAAGGTAAACCTTTGGCCCAGTCTAAGGTCCTGAGCACTCTGAAGAAGGCTTTCATCCAGGATATCCCTGTACTTGGTCACATTCATCTTTTCCTCAATTGCAACCAGTCATCCTGTCCCTGTGTAACCCCGCCGGTCCTACGCCACCCAACCCGCTCCGAGCTGGTATCAAACCGGCGACCTTCCTCATGGAAGTCTGTTGTTCTACCAAGGAGGCTAAAGACCATGGCCTCTTGCGTCTATCGCTAGAGCACCTTTAGAGACCAGAGGAGTGAGGTTTACCTGCACAGCACTTACTAGCTGGCCTCCGTTACAACTGCAGCTGAAAAACACCCCCACAGCATAATGCTGCCATGACCATGCTTCACTTTTGGAACTGTATTTGATAGGTAATGAGCAGTGCCTGGTTGTCTCCTTAAATACCACTTAGAATTAAGGTCAAAACGTTCTATCCTGGTCTCATCAGACCAGAGAATCTTAGTTCTCCACATTTTGGAGTCCTTTAGGTGCTTTTTAGCAAACTTCATGCTGGCTTGCATGTGCTCTGCCATAAAGCCCCCGCTGGTGGAGGGCTGCAGTGATGGCTGACTTTCTGCAACTTTATCCTATCTCCCCACTGCTCTGGTTCTTCTATACCACTCTCAGCAAGGCTCTTCTCCCTCTATAGCTCAGTTTGGCTGGACGACCAGCTGGGTTCTAGTTTTTCCAAATGTCTTCCATTTAAGGGTTATGGAGGCCACTGTTTTCTTAGGAACCTTAAGTGCAACAGATTTTTTTATTTATTTATTTTTTTTGTTGTCAGATCTGTGCCTTGCCACAATTCTGTCTCTAAGCTCTACTGGCCGTTCCTTTGACCTCATGATTCTCATTTGCTCTGACATGCAATGTGAGCTGTAAAAGGTCTTATATAGACAGGTGTGTGGCTTTCCTAATCAAGTCCAATCAGTATAATCAAACACAGCTGGACTCAAACGAAGGTGTAGAACTATCTTAAGAATTATCTGAAGAAATGGACAACACCTGAGTTAAATATATGAGCGTCACAGCAAAGAATCTGAATACTTGGCACCATGTGATATTAAATTTTTTGGTTTTTAATAAATATGCAAAAAATGTCAACATATCTTTGTTTATCTGTCAATATGGGGTATTGTGTGTACATTACTGAGGAACAAATTAAGTTTATTTTAGCAAATGCATCATGATGTCTATACTGCACATACAGTCATCACAAGGTCAAATTCACAGGTTTTGCCAAACTTGTGGCAACATTTGGTCCCCATAAAGTGAAGAAAACAAGGGACAAGCACACACAAACACACAAAAGCAATAAGCAAAGACATAAGACATAAAAATGAGTAGCAACATATATTTTTTACAGTATACTGTATATGCAGTTGAGCCTAAGAGTGTAAAACTCGACTACGTGCTCTGTTTCAATTGTTTCATATTCAATTATGTAAATAATATGCTTGCTAAGAGATTTGCAACATAATGGCTGCTAAGCAATGCAACATTTATATTTAGCTGATTATAGTCATTGTGTATACTTTATTTCATTTGTTTCTCTGGGTATTTGTTAGGCACAATAAGACTCATTTTCCATTGTAAATTGTAGTTTGTCAAAAACAAATTTCTGTTTAATACCTTTTCCAATCCTTGTCCTTTCTGGACATTTTATTTAGTATATATGTACAGTTATACTTAGTTTGGCTGCAAATTTCTTCTTTGTGTCAGTATGTTATAAACATAATGACTCCCCAGCAAACAATCTTGTGTTTAATATACATCTAATAGACATCTAAACATAGACAGCTTGGCTAAAACAAGGCTAAACTTGGGCTTTCAGTGAAAATCTAATAGACATCTAAAAATAGCCCAAGACTATTCGTCAAATAGACAGATTAGACAGACTTCATATGGGTAGTTATTCATTTCTGTTTATTTGATGGCTAGTCTTGTTTTGGTCATCCTTGTTTACAATATTATTACATATTTTATTTTTAATTTAATTTTTTTTAAATGAAGTTTTACACTCATTTCAACCTAAATTAAATCAAATGGAAAGTATATCCAGTTAAGTAATGCAAATGTCATGCATGACCTGTTTGTTAACAAAACAGAACGTTCAATCAAACTTTTTGGCTGCAAACAGCAGTCTGTTGTGAAGAACTATCAGCACACATCAGGGACTGTGATACAGCAAGTTTCTGATTGAGAGGCTATTAGGAAGTCTTAGCTTATCACTGCAATAATGAAAGTGAATAAGAGGAAGCTTTAGTGCTAATGAAGTGCGTCCTTCCTAATTAATTATCAGGAGGAGAGAGAGAGATTAGGGAGATAAGATATAAATGAAAAAAGAAGAAAGATGATTGAAGGAATGAGATTTATGAAGAAGAAACTGAAAACAAGAAGAAATTGTGGGGGGGGGGGTGAATGTAAAAAATGTGGGAGAAAAATCTAGATTAGAATTGGAAATTGTGGGAAATAAAAAGTAAGGAACTAAAAATCATGTAAGGAACAAAGTGAAAAGTGGGAAAATTAATTAACGACTTGTTAAAAAAATGAGAGAAAACAGTGAGAGAAAAAGAATCCGAAAGGGTGGTAAATAAGAAAAAAAAAAAAAAGTGAGATTTAGTGGGGAAATTATTCAAGTTGAAAAATGGTATAGAAGATAGTGAGAGAAATGAGTCTAAATGGATTGAAAGTATATAGGAAATTATTTTTGCATTTGTTTATGTGAAACAAAGCCAAGGCTGCACAATTTGGGGAAATTTTCATATTGTGAGTATTATTAAGATTAATATTGTGATATGATAAACATGGCATCATGGAACAACTTGCTTGGAAATAAAGGAAAATGGAGAGAGAAAGACTACAAATCTGAAAAGTTTCCTGCACAAACAACCTATTCGATAGTGTAGCTAAACTAAACAAATAGAAGAGAAATAGAAACATATTCATATGCAAAAACCTTTTGTCCAATCAAACAGAGACATTAACACATAATTAATATTATTTATAACAAATCATGTCAACAGTGTCACAGTAAGATAAAGGACAGTACAGTAAGGGATGTGCCAGATTACCATAGCTCTGCTGCCAGCAGCATCATGCACTTATTTTAAAGTGGCACAGTGAGAAAAAATATGCAGAAATAAGCTTTTAATTACTTTTTTATTACTGCATTTGTCTATTATCATTGTTTGCTATTGTGGTTTAAAACGTAGTCCAATGTCATATAGAAATTTTTAACTCTATAAATTATTGAATACTGACTGTTACATGGTACTGTTTATTCCAGTTGATTAACATAAAAACTAGGCTCGAAAATCTGACGAAGCACATGCATGCTTTGGTTTGAATGACTTTTATGACAGCTAGAAAACCATAGCTTTGTTTTTATTTGGAACACATTGGAACACATATTTTCTTTTAGTTTACATTTGCAAATTACATTTCACGATTGCTGAATTTAATGCAAAATCAAACATATGTCGCCGTTTTGTGAAGCTCAAATAATTTTTTAAGTGCTGCAGATTTACCACATGTTTTGGGCAGTCAGCAAGACACATTTCTGCCGCACCGCAGAGCACATCTGCATAGTTTTGCCACCAAAAGCAATATAGTATTTGCAAATAGAAGCCTCGAGTTTGTCACCTTGGAATTATAAGGTTCTATCTGCGTTCTGACTGATTTTTAAATATTGAACTTTAAAGTTTTTGCATTCCATAGCAAACAGTATGTGTGTAACATTTTTTTAATTTTTTATAAAAAAGTCCTAAAATGTAAACAACTTGTAAAAAAATCCCATAATGTAAATAAGTTGTCTTTTTAATAAGAACTCAATTTTATCAGATTGAACCTTATAATTCTAAGGTGACGAGTTGTCAACACACGCTTCTTGTAGTGTGTGATTAGCATCATGTGAAGTTATTGCAATGTGCATTCAAAGCCTGTTTGAACTAGGCTAGGGTGAAACGGTGGCGCCGTGGGTAGTACAATCACCTCACAGCAAGAAGGTTGCTAGTTCGAGCCTTGGCTGGGTCAGTTGGCTTTTATGTGTGGAGTTTGCATGTTCTCCCCGTGTTCGCATGGGTTTCCTCCGGGTGCTCTGGGTTTCCCCATAAGTCCAAATGAGTCTGACTGAGTGTGCACAGGTGTTTTCCTGTGATGGGTTGCAACTGGAAGGACATCTGCTGCGTAAAACATATGCTGGATAAGTTGGTGGTTCATTCTGCTCTGGCGACCCCAAATTAATAAAGGGACTAACCCGAAAATGAATGAATGAATGAACTAGGCCAAATATGTTTCATTGACCACAAACCTTCTATATACTGTATATATGTATCTGTCATCATAAGCAAAGACGTCTCTCATACACACAAAAACACAAACAGACACACAAGCATGCATAGCAATAGCTGTCAAACAACACAAACAACTTAACGTCTGTTTTCAAACAGTTGGTTTAATTTTGAATAGTGAGCTATATTCTTGATTTTTCTCTGTCTCTTAGTGCATGTTTACTTTATATAAATTCCAGAGGTCAACAATAACAAATTAAGATGTGTACATTTGTGCATATTTTCACAGCCAGAAAATAAAGGAAGTGCCTCAAAAAAAAGCTAATTGTCATTTTATTTACAAAAATTAGATTTTTTTTTCTGAAATTCTGGAAGAATTTCCTTTGTCAAGTAAGTTAATTAAAGTTTTTTAAGTTGCCACAGAATAATAATAAAAAAAGAACTGTTTCATGTTGACTTAAGTGAAGAATTTGCATATAATATTGAGTTTGTAACTAATAGTTTGATGTTCATTTATTATAATAAAGCAAGCGTATCACATCAACAATAGCCCCTTTCACACATACAGACCTTTCCGGAAAATTACCGTCAATTTTTCGGAAAGGTCTGTATGTGTGAACAGGTCCCTTTTTGAAAATACCGATAAATTTGTTCCGGCAATTTTCCCGGAAAGAGAAATTAACACTACCTGTACATTACCATTCACATCCGCACTGTTTATGAAAATAAAAGCCTTTGAATATTTTTCCAAACACATTTAGCTTCCAGATGTTAGTCAGTAAACGGTTTCACTGTATGTTCCTTCTTAATGCCAACCGTGTAAAAAAATGCTCAAAAAATGCTCCTGATAAACCGCTGTTTGTTTACCTTCAAGCTCTGTTTCAGTTGCTTGACGCGTGTGCAAGTGAAGGAGTGTTCCAGTGATTGCCAACACACACATATTGTGTACGTCTCGACATGCGAAAGTGTTCCTCTAAATGTTTTTATCGAAATTGTTAACAATACTTATCCATCCACAGAATTTGTAATGTGTAAACATTTAGCTGGGGTACGGGCTTCTGCCATTGGATGTCTCTGGGACAAAACAGCTGCATGAATGCTAAAGCTTTACATAAAAGTGAAACCATCAACAAAAGCCCAACCCCTTCTATGTTTACAAATACAAGCACAGCCGTTAAGAGGTAATTTCTGGTTAATTATGTCAGAATTTAGCTGTATTTTGGAATGTTGTGTGAATGGATTTTTAAGAAAAAATTCCAAAACATCCTTGCCTGTGTGAACTATGCTTTATCTTAAATTTACCGGTAAAGTTGTTCCAGATATTTTCCACATATTTACCATATCACTGTGTGAAAGGGGCTATTGTTTACAGCTGTATGTTTGACTTAAAGATTACCCATTGCACAGTGATGCTGAGGCTGTGAGATGGAAGTTCGATTAACAAATTATATTTTGGATATTTATCTAAAATAAATCACAGAATTTTGCCATCATATAATCGCACAGGCTGACATTGTGGATGTGAAGTGATTCATTGTGCAGAACTTGTTGTAAAGCCAGTGAGAGTGTTGACAAGATATCAGACGTGTTTGGAAAATGTGTGAAAAAATAAATATTTGGAAAGTGAAAGTGGTAGTGTAAAGAGAAAATCATGTAGAACGTTGCTAAAAAAAGCAAATCCGCACAGTGATCAGCACTGTCATTATTGTTTGATTCAATTCTAGCTTGTGGCTTTGGTAAATCTATTAGCCTTGCTGTGTTCACAGTCTCAGCACTAGCCAGCACATCACAGCCTAGAGATACTTCTGTACCTCATAAATGATGGAAGCCCCTTGAAAATGGCAAGAAGGAGTCTAATGATGCCTGGATGTAACAATAAAATAAGCCTGTTATACCAGTATGACGCAAACAATGTTATCGATTTAGCGATATATTAATGATAGTAATATTTTCACAAATAAATACTCATTCATTATAAAAAACTTTTCACTTAAATTCCTTATTTTTATACATGATCAAAAATGACATTTGAAGACATTAAATGTGATGTTAAAGTGTAATGTTACATAAAATAATGCTATTTTGAAATCACAATGACTAAATAATCATTATTAACAAATTACAATGGAAACCAAATGTTTTAAATGTTAATATTATTTTTACTGCAATATTATTACTAAATATTATTCTTAATACAACAGATTATTGTTATACTTTTTCTTAAAATAATTTTCTTGTATAAATGCAACTTCTATTCACAGTTCTATTCACAGTTCTATAGTAAGAGATCTGTAATATGGATCTGTGGAGAAAGGTATTTTATGTCAGACTTAGTAAATCTCAAGGATTTTGCCGCATCTTTTAGAAATCATCTTGCATTTGCTCAGACCAGATATCTTAATGTAATTAGTTATTAGTCGTTATAGAGATGTCAGATCTGTTCAATGCCAATGCACATTTCAAATTTCAGTCTACTTCAAACTATGCAATCCAATTAAGATGTCTATGTACGATTTACACGTACTCCACACATGCCGTGAGACGCTTGTAAGCTGTCAGTGGTCCTGACAGAGATGGCATCCCATTGCATAATTAGCATATCTAAAAATGTTCCAAGTAAACTTTTTTATTGCTAGGATTGCTGCTGTGTCTCATGTTCATTCCTCCCCAAGACCACTCTCCATGACATTATACAGCAAAGGATGTTGTAGATTGTTGTCTGATAGACAATGCAACATTTATGTATCTAAGGTATCTTTCAGAAAGGATAGAAGTGGACTTAAAAATACACATATTTATGGGTGAAGCAGTGGCACAGTAGGTAGTGCTATTGCCTCACAGCAAAATGGTTGTTGGGTTGATGGTTCAAGCCTCGGCTCAGTTGATGTTTCTGTGTGGAGTTTGCATGTTCTCCCTGCGTTCAAGTGGGTTTCCACTGGGTGATCCGGTTTCCCCCACATTCCAATGACATGCTGTACAGGTGAATTGGGTAGGCTAAATTGTCCGTAGTGTATGAGTGTGTGTTTGAATGTGTGTGTGGATGTTTCCAAGAGGTGGGTTGTGGCTGGAAGGGCATCCGCTGTGTAAAAACTTGCTGTATAAGTTGGCGGTTCATTTCGCTGTGGTGACCCCGGATTAATAAAGTGACTAAGCCAACAAGAAAATGAATGTTTATATATATATATATATATATATATATATATATATATATATATATATATATATATATATATATATATATATATATATATATATTTATTTATTTTTTCCACAATATGTACATGTTCCTTTGCATTATAGTCGGCTATACATTTAAACCACTGGATGCATATTTAATTTTATATCTATTGCATTTTACATCAATCTAGATTTGAGCAAATTCCAAACTGTCTAGATGTGTGGTAGATGTAAAAACAAATATATGTAGGCATCACGGTGGCGCAGTGAGTTAACAAGTCCTTTTACGTCCCTTAACAAGTGGGAGGCACATATGCAATCTGTTGTAACTCCTACAGCGTTCACCTGATTTGGATGTTAATACCCTCAAGTTAAAGCTGACAGTCTTCAGTTAAAGCACATCTTGTTTGTTTAATTTCAAATCCATTGTGTTGGTGTAAAGATCCAAAAAAATTTGAGAATTGTGTCAATATCCCAATATGTATGGACCTAACTGTATGGGTGGCCTGTGCATAGCTAAGAGTAATATTTATATGGTGACACTAATGATAATCATTTCTAAATTCTCAATCCACAAAATAGTAGTTCACTGAGGACAAAGTTGTAGTTAGTAGTGTGTGTGTGTATGTTCCCTATACTAAATTGTTATATTGTTGGACTGTATGTACATTATACAGGGGTGGAAAGAGTACTAAAAAAAAAATCATAATCAAGGTAAAGAATCATTACTTGCCAAAAAAACATATTGCAAGTAGAGTAAAAGTGCCTGTTCTAAATGCTACTCAAAATATGAGCAAAAGTAGCCCTTTAAAACTTCTCAACAGCAGTGAGTAGAGAATATTAAACTTTATAATATTACACTTTGAAAATTACTCCACATTATACCCTGCCAATTAAAAATGTAGTGCCATTCCTAAGTTCAATGATCATGATCTAGACGCTTAAAATGTGAGATTAATTTAGTGTGAGAACTCATTGAATTAACGGATTCATCTATAATAAGCTGACAAAAAGCAGGTTGACGCATTTAAATGTGGAGCAAATCTGTGTGACCTAAGGTGAAAAAAGCTATAACTATACATTTACACTTAGGTTATCTAGGTTATGAAAGAACTCTAATAGGCTACAAGTGTCCTACAATTGGTGCTGCAAACCAAGTTTGTGCTGCACTGAATTTGACTATTGAAAACATAACATTCTTTAGTAGATGTAGTTATTGTTTAGGGCTGTTTTGTTATTTCAGTCATCATAAAGTAAGCATTCTTTGTCTTCTCATCAGTGACATGTCTTCTAAACAGTTGATCATTGCGTATAAGAATTTAGATTCTCCTTGGACACTTTAAATGCTTACAAACTACATATTTGCTGCATTTATAAAGCGTATATGCCTTGAGGTCAGTCTGTCTGATGTGAATTGTCTATGCATTGGATGTGAATCACAGTGTTCACTATTTACTTGGCCAATCAGTGCAGACAAAAAATAAATATATGAATAGAATAGTGACTAGAGATTCATTGTAAAAATCACAGCAAAATATGCTTTTCTTACTTTTACTCTTTTTTTTGCCTTGTTTTTAGTCCAAATATCTTAAAAATCTTAAATTAAGAAGCATTTTTAGACAAGCAAAAAATCTAGCAGTTTTTAAAAATGTAATGTCAAAATTAAGTGAGTTTTTCCATAAAACCAGCAAGATGTTCTGCAAAATAAGCTTAATAATCTTGTTTTTGCTTTGAAATATTCAGTTATATCATTTATATGCATTTTTTGCAGTGAAGGAAAATATAGGAAAAGTACCAATACAACAATAAATTTTACAGTACACATTCTTAAAAGGCACTTATGGTGAAAAATAAATTTTTTTCAAGCTGTTTGGACAAAAATATGTGTAGGTTTAGTGTATAGGTGGTCATATTGGGGTGATATAAACATACAGAGTTCTTTTTTTTTTTTTTTTTTCAATTTAACAGCATAAAAACGGTGGACCAATTGTCCCGATAGTCACGTGTATAATCATATCAACAAGAGAAGACGAGCACAAAGCAGCCAGGAATAAAAGCTCTGTTTAGTTTGCTAGGATCATCAATTATAATCAAATGTGATCAAGAAGCGTGTGTTTCACAAGTTTAAAATGTTTTAAAACAGTGCATGTATGTAATGAATTACAGCGACATACTTTAGCTTTACTTCATCAGCACACATAAGTGTCAGAACAATTATGAAAAAGAAGACGCTTCCATCCCCCGTTTTGTGGACGTTAAATCAGGTTTATTTTATACAATAGCATAACAGATAACCATACAGTCGAGATTAACCTAAATCCTGTCACATTTGCATGCAAAAAAAGAGCAAAACTAAACACGCACGCTGTCTGTATGTTTGTGCGAATCGTGTCCATGCTGGGTATGTGTGTGTGTGTCTGTGTGTGTGCGTGTAAACTTTGTAATGACTGTGTGTGACTCATCGTTGTAACTTAACACAGCAAATGCATCAAATACTTATTGGTAAATTCTTATTGTATTCTTATTGTAAGCCAAACAGCAAAACCGCCACCCAGTGCAAAAAAAAAAACAAAAAAAAAAACTGAATCTTATAAAAGGTTTGATAAAAAAATGTGATGGGTGTTTGAGATGAAACTTTATAGACACATTCTGGAGACACAAAAGATTCATAATAAATCTGAAAAAAGGGGTAACCTAGGTGCCCTTTAAAACTACTTAGTAAGGTAAAATTCCTTACAAAACATCTGAGTATTTGTTTACACCACTGAAAGTGTTATATTGCATGCAACCCTAGCCAGTGTTTCATCTTACAGTCAAACTAAAGTTTTGCTCTTGTTAATTTGATGAAAGTAACTTCAATAAAACTTATTTGGGCTCCAGCTGCTTTAAATCCCTCAGAGAAGTCAAGAAGTACAGAGCAATTGCTGAACGTTCACACCTTTCTATTGCTTTCTCCAATTATCTCACTATCTATCTTCTCATTCCTCTGTCCTTTGCTCTCCACAGTGGGACGCCATCACAGAGATGGATGAGCTTAACCGGCCCATCCACACCTTCCAGGTGTGCCACGTAATGGAACCAAACCAGAACAACTGGCTCAGAACAAACTGGATACCCCGTCAGGCTGCGCAGAAGATCTACGTGGAGCTGCGCTTCACCCTGCGGGACTGCAACAGCATCCCATGGGTCTCTGGCACCTGTAAGGAGACTTTTAACCTCCTCTATTTGGAGACAGATGAGCCACATGGAGCCAATGCTCATTTTCATCCCAACGACTATGCTAAAATTGATACCATCGCTGCAGATGAGAGTTTCACACAGACAGACCTGGGCGATCGCGTTTTGAGGTTGAATACTGAAGTTAGGGAAGTGACGATAGCTCGTAAGGGTTTCTACTTGGCCTTTCAGGATGTGGGCGCATGCATCGCCTTGGTGTCCGTAAGAGTTTATTACAAAAAGTGCCCATCTACCCTGAGAAACCTTGCAGCCTTCCCTGACACTGTACCGAGGGTGGATTCATCTTCATTGGTGGAGGTCAGAGGCGCGTGTGTTGAGAACGCAGAGGAACGTGACACACCCAAGCTGTACTGTGGAGCTGATGGTGATTGGCTGGTGCCGCTGGGCCGTTGTGTCTGCAGCATAGGCTATGAGGAGAGTGACGGTCTTTGCCTTGGTGAGTCGAACATTAAATACTGCTTCATTTTATTTCTCAAAATAAAATAAAATGAATAACAATAATAAATAAATAAAAATTTTTAAATACCAAATATAATAAAATTAAATAAAATAACATTTAAAATATAATAAAATAAATGAAATATAATGCAAAATACAATTATATATATATATATATATATATATATATATATATATATATATATATATATATATATATATATATATATATATATATATATATATATATATATAAAATAAAATAAAAAACAAAAATAATTAAATAAAAATTAAATAAAAATTAAATAAAATTAAACACAAAATATATTATAATAAAATATATAAAAAGAAATACAAAATATAATAAAATAAAATTATTTTGTTTATTTTTTGACCCATATGTTATGTTCACAAGTCTGGGGCAGATAAGATTTTAAAATATGTTAAAATAAAATAGATGCATATGCTCACAAAGGCTGCATTTATTTGACCAAAAATACATAATTTTTGTTGCTTCTTACTATGTACCATCTTGCTGTTTTAATGTATTTTAATATTCAATTTAAAGATGTAAAGGCAATTATAAATAATGCTTATAAATCATTATCTTAATATTAAAATAAAAAGGCTTAAATAGTTTGTTGGTAACACTTTATTTTGAGGGTCCATTTAAGCATCAACAGACTGTTTAATAGCTGTTAATATGCTCATTCAACAGACATTTAACTGACTTTAAGAAACTTTGCAAGTACATGTCAACTTACACTAACCCTAACCCCAACCCTAATCCCAACCTAACAATTTATAATCTAATGAGAATTAGTTGACATGTAGATGCAGTGTAACGTAAATTCAAAAAACAAACCATCAAAATAAAGTGTTACTGTTTAGTTGGCAATACAAAGTTCTGAAACAGGCTGCAATTTTTTTAAAAGATTTTAACATTATGCATGACAGTTTTATAATATTTTATTAATTTGATTAATTCACATTGAAAAATATTGAACAATATATAATAATTTCACATTCACAAATCTGTTATGCATCTGTTGCTTTTAATTTTTAAAAGCTGTCGCCAGTCAGAAAACTAAAGTGTACTTTGCAAAATGCACTGTGGACAGATCCTTTCAGTGCAGCCCTTGTTTATCATAAAGGGACAGATTAATTTTGACATGTTGTGCCACTCGTGTGCAGTACGGATGTGGTGTAAATCCAGGTTGTCAGTGGATACCAAGCTTGTCACATTATTATAGAACTCACCTGATGTGTGGTCAGAGGTGCGAAAAACTGCTTGCAACAGCTTTTAAAGTGGCTCAGAATGAATTACAATGTGTTACTTTCATTTCAGTTTTCAGTTCAGTGTCATGTCTCACTTTTTCACTTTTTATACTGCCTTGCGATTTATTTGTAAAAAAAAAAGAATAGCACATTTTAAATGAGTATATATATATATATATATATATATATATATATATATATATATATATATATATATATATATATATATATATATATATATAAAACAGAAATTAGCTCATTTTATGAATATTAATAATGAACAATAATGGTTTATTCTTACTTATAAATATTCCGGCTTAAGCTTCAGTCAGTTTGGTCAAACAAACATATGATTGTATATGATCATGCTCGCGCGACCGAGCGGATTCCCAGATTATGAATATTAATTATCAACAATAACGAATTATTATTAATTATTAATATTCCGGATCAATTTATTGTTAACTTGACCAAACAAACACAAGCAGAGCCGCCGCTCTTCCGAGCGGACACGGTAATGATCTATTCATTTAGAAAAAGGGAATTTAATTGCTACTTCTTGCGAAGTAGATTAATCATTCAAAAGTTTTTAACAACTTATAATAGCTAGGCAGGGGAATCTGTATTTCAGTGACGTTTTCTCGTGAGGCAAACAATGCAATTAACTTGATTATAATGGAATTTATTGACTAGTCGGACATAACGAACAAACAAACGCACAAACATACATTAAACACGGAACAAAGGTAAACCACGTGGAGATATCGGGTCTATACGGGACTATAAAACATGTACGAACAGAGAGAGATAGCAAAGCGCCAAGATATAGATTTCAGATAAAAGAGTGACAAAACTTTCAGTTCCACACGCACCATTAAGGACCACCAAGATTATAAAAACACCTTTTTTGATAAAAGGGGCACAGCTTAATCGCATAACTAAAAGTACCTGGACTTAATGTCTGGGGTCCCTCTCTTTATGCTTCCGTCCTGATGAAACTCCTTTGATGTCCTTCTTGATGCGTTGAGTTTGTAATACAGTTCTGAGGAACGCGATCGCAAACTTTAAACTGAGTTTACTTTGCCGGAAAATAAAGAAAGCGTGGCGGGAAAGTCCATGCGGCTGTGAAGAGCCGTGTGGCCCGAGGGCCACCGTCAATGATGTTCTTTTTCGAGGCTTTCTCTGCAGGATGTTTGGGGAGAAGTCTGGTTATACCTGCAAGTCACGTGACAACCCGTTCAGCATTCTGACCAATGATTTCAGGGGAAATTGAGCGCTCGAACCTTCCTTTGTCTCGAGGCTGCTCCTATGCAAATTTTAGTGTCCGCCCAAAGCATGCGGACAGGCATTTAATACAGGGCTTTAATGAATAAAGCAATGCGAGTTATGGTCTTGCTCTATGCATCATGTGTTGTAAAATGTCAGCAGAAACCCATCGGTACCAAACATGGGGGGTTTAAAAGTACATCAACATGATTTTTCACATCCTCATATTATTTATGCTTTAAACAGGCCTAAAAGAAACAGGCATACAGGTAATAAGAGAGGTTACACAGGTAAGAAAAGTCAGAAATGAGATACAAAGTTTACAAAACATAACACCTTAGTTTTGTGCTGGTTCAGGATTTGATGAGTTCATTTTCTTTTATGTCGGAACAGCCTCGTGTGTGTGTGTGTGTGCGTGTGTGTGTGTGTGTGTGTGTGTGTGTGTGTGTGTATTTGGGCAGGAATGTCTTTGAAGCTCCCTGCTTATCTCTCTAGTCCCCCTGGACAATTTAAGCTGTCACGAAAAATCCAGACTTCTTGATGCCAGGAGTCGTAAAACCCATGCGAAATTCTCAAATCAAATAGTAAATATCAAATACTAAAATCAACAAGTAATTTTATCTTTGGACTGTACGCTATATATATATATATATATATATATATATATATATATATATATATATATATATATATATATATATATATATATATATATATATATATATATATATATATATATCATTCATTTTCTTTTCAGCTTAGTCCCTTTATTAATCTGGGGTCGCCACAGCAGAATGAACCACCAACTAATTCAGCACATTTCAGGCAGCGGGTGCCCTTCCAGCTGCAAACCATCTCTGGGAAACATCCACATACACTCATTCACACTTATACACTAAGGACAATTTAGCTTACCCAATTCACCTGTACCACATGTCTTTGGACTGTGGGGAAAACCAGAGCACCTGGAGGAAACCCACGCGAACGCAGGGAGAACACGCAAATTTCACACAGAAACGGCAACTGACCCAGCCGAGGTTCGAACCAGCGATCTTTCTACTGTGCCACTGTGTCCCCGCATATATAAGCAATATCACACAAGTAGCAGGGTTTTGTGGCTCTACATCGGCACTAGTGAGAACGATATACAGCCCCATTGCACTGCTACAAGCAGGATATTGCATTCATACAACAGTTCGACGGCATAATCATACATATAAAAGCATGAGAAGCTACTTTCTTAGCTGACGTTAGAACAGCAGAAACCATTGCTAAGTAACCAATGTCACTTTAGAGCTAGTATTTGAATGATGCTCTAGCATAATATCAAAAGTAATGACAAAGCAGGTGATTTTGCGCAAATTTCAATATTATAAGGCTGAAGGCATGAAATGACCTTTAAACCCTTTATTTATCAAGCATAGATTGCTAGTAACTTCTAGTAGTTCTAGTAACAGAGACATTTCATTGTTTTTATTTCTCTATGCTTGTCTGTATCCACTGGCCACTGTTTAATTCAGAGCAGACTATGTGAGCCAGGGGGCAGATATTTTATTTATTTATTTATTTTGTTGAAAGTTACACTGCCTGTATTTTCGCCAGCTTTATGTTTGCTTGGAAAAGGCAACCCAGAGTGGAGGTACAGCAAAGTGATTACAGAATGATTTGAGCCGGGAGGAAAAATTACTGTCACTCCATTCCGTTCGCATATTGTATTCCAGACGCAAAGTTGCTTGCCAAAGCTCAAAGCTTGATACTTTACTTTCTTTGTTTTTGGAGCTGTGCATTTTAGTGGAGCACAAGCATATGCACTTCCAGGCCAGAATTTTGTGATCATTTGATATCAGCTCCTGTGTAGTTGTATAAAAGCAATATCAAAGTGAAATTCAACAGCACTTGCTGGTAGGATATTGCTTAAATATATCGTTAACAAGGTATAAAATTACACATATTGAAGATTATTGTCATACCTCCCACCTTAGCTCTGTTTTTTGATTGACTGAGAAAAGCCCCGTTCCTGACAGCAGAAGAAAGGAGAAGAGAGAGTTCTGCTGTGATCCAGTGATGCAAGTAGATCTCCTGTATGGAAATGGAAGGGACAGTCGAGATAGAGACATCAGTGAGTGACCCGGTTCACGCTGCGCCAGCCTGTGGGGAGGTTCTCTGCACATGTGAGAGAATAGGAGATGGCAACGGGAGTCAAAGGCATCATTACATGCCTCTCATTACCATACAGAAACTGAGCATTTCAACCATTCTTCAACAGCTTTAAAGATTCTGTAGTGTGAGGCGTACTTGCTTTCAGTCTCTTTCCCAGGATTTGTTCGATGCAGCAGACGAAGTATTACTCTTATGATAAAATGCTGTCTGCGATATGATTCAGGCTTTAGTGAGTACATCAAGAGTAAAGCTCTGCTGTCACAAGGCAGTTCAGTACATCTCTACTACCTGACTTCCCCCCGTTCCCTGCCACCTCTGTCTCTTTCCTCTTTTTGCACATTATCTAAGCAGATCACTCTTCAGATTAAGGCTGCAATCGCACTGGCACCTGTCAAAGCCCTAATCAAATCCCCACCGTCAGGGCGGCTCCCGCTGCAAAGTGAATCCATAATCAGCTCTCCCCTGCCCGTCAGAGACCAGTTACTCAGCGTGGTGTTTGCGTGTGTTTCAGGGACCCAAGTAGAGGAATCGAAAAAGATGAATTCTCATACTTTGGGATTATGTATCAAATTTAATGAAAAACTCCCTTGACTCTTGGTGGAGTTTGCTCGTTGAGGATGTCATTCCTAGTTTGGCATTGTCACATAGTAATACAGTAGTAGTAATACAGTTTAGTAATAGTAATAGTAATACAGTAATAGTAATAAAGTTTTCTTGTCTACTCTAGTCCAGTCTAGAGCTTTGGTCACTGCAGTGAGGCTTTCAGTTTAAATACTTTTAAACATTGAGACACCGTATGCTGAGACAGACCTCCCCCTGTTCAGCACTGAACTGGCAAGCAATTCCAGCTGCAGTGTTGAACTGAACTGTTTAGATCGTCTGTATTTTTCGTCTTGATAGAAATTTCTTCTGCATAGGATTTGTTTTTAAATGCATATGCATAACTGAGTAGGATACATTTTTTATCCAATGGGAAAAAAAATGCATAAACTACGTTAGAATGATGTTTAGTATGAACATCAAAAAGCTGTGTAATTTTGTTATAGCAAGATCAGGTGATAAAAATGGTTGCAGTGAGACAGCAGACAGACCGGCAGATTGGCCACATTGTAAAACATCTGAAATGTTGTTTTGCTCCTTCTAAAATGTCTTAACAATCTTAACTGTCCTCAAAGTGGTTTGGTTTTATTACCTCCCAGAACTCTCTTCAGCGGCTACACTCACAAAGGGTGATTTCACATCTCCAAAAGCCACAGCTCTTCCATTGTATTTTGTTATTGTCATTTGATTCGCAAGTAATTTATTATGTAAGAAAAAATTTGTCACAACTTTTGCTTTAACCATTCTGTGAACAGATTATTACTGGCCTAACCATATCCTAGCCTTATCAAACACAGGGGCCTATGTTTTTCACCTACTTTCTATTGCTTTGAGTTGTTTTTGTCAATGATTTATTATCTTTTTTTTATTTTATTTTATTTATTTTTTTTACAACAACATTAATAAGTTAATAGATTAACTCACCATTTATGTGTAGTTAACAGGTGATCTGAAAGATCTAGCCAATATTTTAGATACATGCCTATATATATATATATATATATATATATATATATATATATATATATATATATATATATATATATATATATATATATATATTTTTTTTTTTTTTTTTTTTTTTTTTTTTTTTTTGACACATTATTTTAAAATTGTGGCTAAGAAATAATTATTTATTTTTGGTGTGGTCAGAAAAAATTGTGGTAACATTTGAGAAAATAAATCTTTAGTGTTGAACCCTGAAAAGTCACGTGAAGTAAAACTCCACTCAATTGCTCTTTAAAACACAGCTTCAGCCTCCAGAACAAATTTAAAACTGTCACGGAAAGTCGACTTTCGAGGCAAAGACACAGAATTTAATGATAACTGCCTCTGCATCAGTCTCTCTTGATGCGTTTGATTACTCACAGGCAAGCACTAATAATTAATTTATTTTATATTTGCCATGATGACAGTGAATATAATTTTACTAGATATTTTTCAAGACACTTCTATACAGCTTAAAGTGACATTTACAGGCTTAACTACGTTAATAAGGTTAACCAGGCAGGTTATGGTAATTAGGCAAGTTATTGTATAATGGTGGTTTATTCTGTAGACTAAAACAAATATATTTATAGCTTAAAGGGGTCAATACTTTTGACCTTAAAATGGGTTTAAAAAAATTAAAACTGCTTTTATTCTAGCTGAAATAAAACAAATAAGACTTTCTCTAAAAGAAAAAAACAAAAAAAAAAAAAAAAAAACATCAGACATACTGTAAAAATGTCCTTGCTCAGTTAAACATCATTTGGGAAATATTTAAAAAAAGAAAAAAAAAAGAAAAAATTTTATAATTCTGTCTAAAACTGTATATGGCCAGTTTATCAGTAGCCAGTTTATCAGTTTATCTTTGGATTGGATAGAAATAGTGCTTTACTTGCAAAGGTTTTGTGTGATATTCAAGGTTTGTGCAAACGTTTAATCCTTATCTTTGGATGTAAGCATACTGTACTGTAGTTACTGCCTCTTTAGCTCTGCCCATTGATGCATGCATGCTTTAGATAAATGAGAAGAGAGGGGGATGCAGGTCTTGACAGAAACAACTGATTAAAGCTTCGATCAGATTACTTGTTTTTTCTCAATTGCAGCACAGTTTTCTTGATGTTAGGTGTCATGGAGATTCATAAACAACAAATGGGCATCAGGACACAAGATTCTAACATTTTACTTGTGTAGTGTGTCATAGTGCAAAACAACCAATGTCATGTTTGCAATGCTTCAAGATGCAGTGTAGAAAATATAGCATATTTATTGTTTTTATAGAAAAAAAAAAAAAAAACGTTTACGGAAATGCCAAGACACACATACATTTTGAAAATGTGCATAAAAAACATATGCGTATAACTGAGTAAACTTTTCAGTCTCTTAGAAAAGATGTGCATAAACTACAATGGAAACACTTTTACTGAACACATTCCAGTATGGGCATTATAAAATCATATGTGATTTTTTTATAATAAATTGTATGTGTGTGAATGGACAAACCAGCAGGCTGACTGCACTGTAAAACATCTGAAATGTTGTTTTGGTCAATCTAAAATGCCTAACCATTTTAGTATTAGTGTTATTATAGTATTAATTACCTTCAGAACTGTCAAGAGTGTCTGCGCTCCGAGTCTCACGCCTTTAAACACCACCCCGCATTCCCTGCCATTTATTAAATAAGGAACAGATTCACGCAGCTTCTCCTACTGAAGCAAACTAGGTTTTTACTTTTGATCTTTGGTGCCAGTTAATCAGCAACTGACGATTTTGTACTCTTTGACTCGTTGGATGAAGCGCTGCTTTATACACACATCTTTTATGCAATATTCCAGTTTTGCGCATAAAGTTAATATGCATTTTTGACCGATGTATTTAGACCAATAGGTTCACATAATCTCTTTTGTACACTGCTTTTAAAAAGGGCATAACAAAGGGAGTGGACTGATTCCATTAAGCTATGGCAACAGCATGCTTGATGTATGACATGTCATCATGAAACTGCCATTACAGAATAAAAATATAATTGGCAATTGATAGCCGAGACAGTTGTGGGGTGTACTGGAATTAGCATGTAAACGAACAAATCACTCATTGTGTTTTATTTAAAATATTGTGTGAGTAATTTTATAAGATGCAAAATATCCTGGAAAAAAGCTCCTGCAGCTTCAAAAGCACCTCTTGCTGGCACAGAATGAACCTGCCTAACTACTGTTTGCATTCAGAAGACAGACAAACACATATGGGGGAAACTGCCATCTGTCAGGAAACTCTCAATTGACAATTACAGAGACATTTGTAGTTTATGAGGCTTCTTGATGACAGAATAGTCGTAGACATCATGCAGAGATTGATCACAATGCAGCATGCAGTCGCACACTATAGCTCTAGTGTCAACCCATGTATAAGATAATCTATAGATAAGACTATTTTTTTTAAAGGTGCGGTGAGTGTAAGGGGTGTTTGTGAAAGTTGCGTTATGTTTTATAATGTCACCAAGTGACCCTGGTAGTACAAAAAATACACATACACCCAAAAGGGTCTGTCTCAGTAGTGTTGCAATGCATGAAGCACTACTCTCAGAAAGGTCTCTATTAATGCAAGCAACTTTGTTTGTAAACATTGCAAAATCACTTGACTGACTTGAACCTGTTACAAAATCTATGGTAAGAAATTATCATTTAAAAAGTGCTGATAATGCAGATTCATATTATGTATTCATATTATATATCTTTCAGATATATGAATTTATATATTTCTTTCTAGCTTTATAATATATTTCTGTTATTTTAAATAAATAAATTTGAACACTAAATCTTGAAATTATATCAGTTATGTTCAGTTAATGGTAAATGTAATTTAAAAGGCCACAACTGAAGGTGTTTTCACAGCTCTAGTTTGAAAAAGTCAGGAAAATGGGTGAGCTGTGCTCACCCATATATATATATATATATACATATATGTCATCATCTCAAAAAATGTGTGTTGGTGTTTTGTGACACTGTAAATGTAACAATAGGGTAAACAAGCATTGTTAAATATCCAATATTGACATATATGAGAATAAGAGAAAGAAAGGAGAGAAAAAAATACTTTTTCATTAGATAATACACTATTTGGTGAAAACATAAACTCTGTTAAAATAAATCATTTCAATAACATGTAGCTTCTAAGCATATTTGCAAACACATGCACAAGTCTACCCAACTTAAAGTTATCCGCCAATTTTTTTTTTTTTCTGAGTCAGATTTCTCCTCAGCTCCTTTAGAGCATTACAGGACAGCAGAAGCATTCATTGTTTACACACTTCAGAATCTCAGCAGATGCAGTAAGTCGCCAGTATATTGTTTGCTTAATGTCTCACAAATTATTTTCCATTCAACTCATCTGACACTGGCCTGGAGAAACTGTGTGTATGGTTGCTGGGCCAATGCTTTGGGGTGCCTTCCACTGCTGTGGCACTCTAGAATCTTGCTGCCCGCTGATTGCCTCAGTTTCACAGCTCTAGGAGAGACTGTAGCCTTAAGGGTTTAAAAAAAGATTGTCACAATCTCTTTTTGCTCTTTTTGCTGAGCAAGTTGCTCAACTTACAAGACAAGAAATAAGTCAATTGTGCTACTGTATAATCTCTTAAAGATAAAGTGTTTAATTTCAAAATGCTTTATCATATCACAGTATAATTCATAGAGACAACTACAATTAAGTCATTTTAGGGTGAGCACTGTGCCTTTGTTATTCTTTCACACCTTGTCATGTCTGTTTTAGCAATAAAACACTTCAACTTTTGAATCAACTATTGGCATTTGTCAGATTGGCAGATGACATAAAGGGTAAACTGGGTGGTAGGAGTGCTTCAGAAATGATTTTGGAAACTAAAATAGCTACTGAATGTTTAGAAAGGGATACTAGCATAGTAAAGAAATTAATTACAAAGTGCAGATTGGTACAATTACAGAATAGGTTACAGTAGATTGTCCTTATGATGCTATTCGACATTGGATTTTAATAAATAATTGGATTGGATTGTTTTTTTATTTTATATAATTTATTTAATTAAGTTATTTGATTGACAATTTAAAAAGAGGCTGGAGGGAGAAAATTTTTTCACACACTGAGGAAGTTGTTGAGGTGATATTTCCTGAAGAATGTGAAACACCATTCTCTACACTTACTGGGTCTGAAAAAAAACACACTCACACACACACATCTTTAAGCGTGCACTTACGCACACTGAACTCCTGGAGACTCGTCTCATCATTGTTACTGAATACACGTTTATGCTGTCTGGGAAAAGATGATATATACTGGCCAGTAGGGAGGTGGAGCAGAGGCACAACAGGGGGAGAGACGGAGGGCCAGGACCATGCAGCGGAGGTGTGCCTGAAGCGTGGTAGTGGCAGCTCTGGCAGTAACAGCTCTGGTGGTGGCAGCAGCTCTGGTAACTCAGGTGGCAATGGCTATTCTTGTGACTCAGGTAATGGTATTTTCAGGACGGGGACCATGGCAGGAACTTAACAAGACAAGTCTCAGGACAGGAAAACCACCTTCTGATCCAGCGTTCGACTGGCTGTGACCATATTGTAAACTGGAGGGCTGGAGGCAGCCATCTTGTGAACAGTCTGGGGTCTAGGCTTGTCAACAGATGACAGGAGTATGGAAGATGCCAGCATAATGGTGTTACTGGGTTGGGCAGCAAGCCCCGTCGCGTGCGGGTCTTGCTGTTTATTGTCTCCCAAATCCCCCCACCCCCACCACCCCTGCCCCCCCAAAAAAAAAAAAAACATTTAGAGGTTTCCTCCATCTCACCTACGGTGAAGGGAGACCCACTCAGTTGCTCAGCAAGATCAATGTACATCTCTAGTGTCCAGTGGGGTTCATGCAATGGCATACATGAATAAAGGGACTCAGATAAACCACCGCAAAATATCATCATGCATAAATTGTCCAAAGATGTTAAATAAACCAGATAAATATGCTCATCCATATACTCCCCTATAGACTGTACCCCCTGACGAAGACGCATGATCTTAATGCCTGCTGGATCCATTCTTGGCCGAGTCTTCTGAAATGTGAAGCGGAAGCTGACAAGGGAGTATGGATTTAGAATGAGAATCAATTGAGAATCAAAAACATGGTGAAGCAAGGCAAGGAAAACATGTTGTAATGTCAAAACTGTAAAATAAGACTCAGCACAGACGTGTGTGTGTGCTGTATTTAAAGTCCAAGTAATCAGACTTTGACAATCCTCTGGCTCTGTGGTTGTAATCAGTCTAGATCAGGAATCAATGTGAATGTGTGTGATGCATGACTGCAACTTGTAGTCCATGTCATGGTGGATTTGTAGTTTTAAGCGATCTACACCGCTAGATAGATAGATAAATAGATAGATAGACATTTTCACTAATAAACTCGTAATGTTTTTTTTTTTTTTTTCTAATCAGGTATTTTATACAGATAGCAATTTTGCACATTACAGTGAATGTAAGTATGCAGTTCAAACATTTCCAGCACAGTGATATTAATGCGAATAAATTCCTTAATTAATTTTAGCACATTTCTAGAACACAAGCAGAACATCTTATTAACACATTAGTAAAGATGTTAACACGTTTCTTAAAGTGTTGACATCCATTTTATCACTGCCTTTGAATGAACGACATACCTGTTCCTTGATCATAAAAACATGGGATGTTCTCTTATATGCCTGGGGAATGTAATCACCAGCTTTTGAATTTACTGTATATATCTTGATATGCTTGATGGAAAACACAAGCTGAGCTGATTTTTTTTCTCCCCAAAGCCTGTTGTTTACATGGGCCTTGGAAGGAGCTTTCTTGATCCTAATCAACACTGACTGCAACCGGAAAGTACGGCAAATATTGTTTCATCTGTATTGCATTTATACAGCGGTGTCCTGTATCTTTTTCTTATCCACATCTCTGATCCATAAGCACAAGGCTTCTTAGTGTTTTTTTCTTTTTCTGACAATTCTCACCTACACGTACCAGTCTCACCTATATGCACAAATTTTTATTCTTTTTTTTTTTATCTGTTAAATAAACACCTGTCTCTGTTTGCTCTCTTTCCCTGTCGTGTTTTTATTCTCTGCTGTGTTGCTCTGTTCTGCTAGCTGTGAGGGATTGCTGGAAAAGTACATACTGAATGTGTGTGTTCTGACTTTAAGTTTACTTTGCCCCAGGACTGAGAGAGACATGGAGAGATTGAACCGATCAAGTAAATGCAGCAGTTTATTCAAATTGTGCTGCAGAGTGCTGGACTTTCTCCCAGTGTAAGTATCAGAGCATTTCCCTCATTTCCATGTGTGTCACAGTGACGCTAGATTACTTCCAAATAGATCATTGGCAATATAAAATATTTTCTTTACTTTCTTTACTTGATTGATTGATTGATTGATTGATTGATTGATTGATTGATTGATTGATTGATTGATTGATTGATTGATTGATTGATTGATTGGCAATCTGTTGGATTATTTGGTCGCTTTTGCAAAGTAATTTTAAAGTTATCCTAGTCTAAAATGTAATTTATCTTTTGATTTGATCTACCATTGTCTATTTATCAGGACACAGTTGCACTCTGTCTTGGTTTATGTAAAGCAAATTATTATAAGGATCAGCTGGCTTCTGTAGGTGATCTGAGAAAGATTTAGTAATTGGGTGTGACAGGGCTGCACGATTCTAGCTAAAATGAGAATCACAACTTATTATTATTATTATTTTTTTTTGCTTAAAAAAGGTACCCATTTTCTCACGATTCTGTAGATGTGAAATAAAAGTTGATATGAGAAGGCTATTATTACTATTATTATTTCTCACAATCCCCAGCGATCTAATTCTGGCAGATCGCTGGTAAACACGCAGATTGTTAATGGACTACAAGTTCCAGTCATGCACCGCTCACACACACCTGTTCCAAATTCCACTATTGCACACACTCACAGACGAAGAATCATTATGGACTGATTACAGGGACTATAAACACAGCACACATGCACACTTCTTTGCTGAGTCCTGTGAACAGTATTGTGAACATTACAACGTGTTTTCCTTGCCATGTTAGACACTTGCCTTGTTTGTTTGTTTTGCCTTGATTGCTACAGCCTTCTCACCACTTGCCTGTTAATTGTTTAAGACTATGGATTATCTGCATAAACCTGTTTGCCCCTGTAGTGACTGTTGCCTGCCCGACCATTCTTGAAATTAAACCTACATTTGGATTTGCACTCCTTTGTCAGCTTCTTATAACGTTACAAAATAGTAAAACAACAACAATAACATTAGGTCTATGTGTAAGGCATAATGACATCACAATACAACTTTTCATATTTATAAAGTTAAATTATTATGTTCGACACATATGCTTGTCATTTGTCATTGACAACATTTCTAGACCATTTTTTTAATGGTAAAATGAGACATGTGTCATAATTAGATTCCATCTTGCATTATATTCAACATTACATAGGCAAGAGTAGCTATACAGACACTGTAAAAAAATATTTTCATGCATAACACTTTGTGAATCAAATTCTTGCTGTAATCAAAACTCTAAAATGTGATATGATCATCTAAATAATTTGTGCACTGGTTTCACTTTCATTGCTGAGTGCGGCTCATGCCATGGCTGCCGCCACTTCATGAAAAAAACACAACTGAAAATCATACTTCACGTGTGGCTCCCAAACGATCACTCTGTGCAACAAACTGAATGTTATCTACAACTTTATTACCTGTTATTCACAGCTTATGCAGGTTCTTTTCACTAAAGTAGACATCAGTCGTGGGCACGCGCGCATCCTCTCGGTAGTAAACAAACAGTGTGTCAGCTCACTTGTGATCTCGCAGCCACGTATACATGATTACATTAAGACAGAAATTAGATATTTTGGGGGGTCCATGTTGCTGAGCAACATAGGCTTTATAAGACAATATGAAGATGTGTGTGACTGTCTTTATGCTTCTCTCCTGACCTTGAAAATATAATTGGCTGAATTGTAGAAAAGCAGAATTAAAATCATGTGTAGGGTCAAATCAAGATCGTGATTTTTTTTTTTTTTTTGATTAATCTGGCAGCCGGGTATAAGCTAGACAAATACACACAAAAAAAGTGTGTCTTGGTGTGTTTTCACTCTAATACAATCAGTTAAATTAAATCAGTCATGCATCAATCAGTCATATTAAATGAACATGAATAGGAAAGCAATCTAATCAATTGTCAGTATAGTTCTATTTAAATATATAGTTCAGTTGCAGTTTGCTTAAAATGTACAAAGTCATAAAATTTACATGAAGCTGCATTTTTAAATCTTTTTTTTAGACTAACATTCACTGATCCCCAAGTAGACAACAACTGCAGCACACAACTTATAATTATTTTTCATAGATTCACACGGACATCATAGGAACACTCACTTGTCTGACGATTGTCTCAGGCATGTACAGAATAATGGCCACTTACTGCCAGATAGTGCCAACACCTCCCACAGTGGCATTGTTTCAGTGATTCCTTATAAGGACATGGCATTTGTGTACTTTGCATAGATTTTTTTTTTTTTTTATGACACTTTTCTTATGCGGAGTCCTTTTCGATATGACTCACTTTTGGGCCTTTTTCCACTGTGTACATTAGCTAGTACCTGGTGCAGTTTTTAGTACCACTTAGTTTGAGATTTCAAGTGAGCCATACTGCTGCCAAAACAAGTAAACACTACAGATACTGATTTGCCTAAGAGAAACGCCACTGCCTGTGTCATTCGATTTGCTAAATAAGACACCATACCTGCTAGATTTAAATAAACAGTCAACAACACTCATTGCAGGATTATTTAATGAACTGTTACACATAAATTAACAATAATGTATAGTGTTAGCAGACAAAGTGCAGGTGTCCCTCTCATTGTGAAGCATCTGTTACGAGTTTCTATAATCTGCCCAGGTGAGATGTGAGAAGTCAGAGGAAAAAGAATTAAGGCAATTAACTGGTAGCATCACACATCTTTATAGTTGGTTTGCATGAGCCCAAAATACACATACATGTGAAAAGCAGGACATGTGTGAGCTTGCTCTCCTTGCATCTGCATTCACACACAAAACTGTGTTTGACCTCACAATATATTGACATGCAATTTAAAACTCATTTTGACAATCATGAGGAAAATAAAGCAATACAGAATATAATGACAGAAAAGGCAATGTAACTGTAAAGTATGTCAATAATCCCACCTTTTATGAAGGGCTACCAAACTGTAGTGAAATGAAGCAATCCAAGATCAGCCGAGCCACACCAAACTGAATAAAAGTCTCTCCGAGCCAAGTTATACCACGCAGCAGAAAAGTGCCAATAGACTTAGACTCAAGTTTATTATCCCATTTAGGGAAACTAAAATTGCAGCAAGGTGCCATAACACATACAAAGTTCCATGTAAACATTAACAAAATATTACCACTGCATACAATACATAATTTTTTTGGTGCATTTTCCTCCTCGCTGGACTCATTTTATGACCCAATGGCCACCATTATAAAAATAATTTCTAATTCTATTTGTACTTCAAATAGGAACTCTAAAACAATGCCCTAAAGGCAGCAGCTGAAACAGAGTATAATGGGTGATCCAGGGTGCATAGGATACTCTGAGATCTCTTTAAATCATAATTATGGTGAATTACCATTGGACCAGTTTGGTTAAAACCGATGATCATGCCTGCCACCTTCACTAAGCTACTCAACCTGTTCTTGTTTGACAAACTCAGATTACCATACCAAGCTAAAATTTAATATTTATATATATATATATATATATATATATATATATATATATATATATATATATATATATATATATATATATATATATATATATATATATATATATATATATAAAACATTATAGAGGTACAAACCCGAAATGATCTTTTGCCCCATTTACACTAATATGTTTTAGTTTTAAAACCCTTAAGTTTTGCTACGGTTACGCCATCCGTCCACACTACCCCAGAGTTTTTAAGTGCCGAAAACAGAGCTGTTTGAAAATGCTGAAGAGGCCATTTTCATTATAAAATGCTGCTGCTCTGTGTCAGTGTGGATCGGTGAAAACGGAGGCATGGCTGCAGACATTTGCCTATTTAATTGGGGCTTTTTTTTCTCAATATTAAGTAGCCTACACACAGTTCAATGATATGGAAAAGAAACTCACGAGGACATGTCGGGTAAATCTTCAAAGGGAACAGTGTACTTTATAACCTTATTCACATCACCCTGGCTACATTGTTTCACTTTTTTACAATAAAATATATATATATTTTTTTTTTTACAATAAAATGAAAACATGACATAAGGAACTGCTAATTTTATTTTGATATTAGCAACTTAACAGAGGCCAGAAATGTTGAGGCATTGTGTCGCTACATATTTATATGACCGTCATCTTGGCTGTGTACATATTTATATCAAAACGGAGCCTATAACACACTGCCTCTTTTCATGTTCATTAAAAATAGAAACATACCCTCTCTTTTGCTGAATATTAGTTTTAATAATTAATAATGACCATTATAAAAGTATAACATACAATAAGTTTATACATTATAGAAAAATAATAGCAAGCAATCAGTCAAATGTGCAGAATCAGTGTACGTGGTTACATTAATTATTAACTTATCTTTGCGCTCAGACAAAACATGTTACCTGAGAACAAGTAGTAGATTCAAAAGACCAAAGTCAGGGAATATGTCATTAGATATAAACAACAAGAATAATCAAATATCAGGTTTAACAAATATAGTGAGATTAGATTCAGCAGTAGATCCTTGATGAACTGTCCGATGGGCACACCTCTCACTGCTGCAGTGCATGCCAGAGTGTGCGTGTGTGGTCACGTGATGTATGTTTTCAGCTGGGTAGTGTGGACGGAGAGTTGTTCAGAAACGCTGGGTGAAACGCTAGTGTTGATGCGGATCGTTTTCATTTTAAAACGCTGTTTTAAAACTAAAACGTATTAGTGTAAACAGGGCCTAAGATTCCTTAGAAAAACTTTGTTGGACTTTTTTATTGACAGCTTGGGTGAAAGGTTGAAAAGTCAACATATCGTCAATAATTTTAAGGTCCAAACCTTTAATATTTGTTTTGCTGGGGGTAAAAGAAGCCTTCCTGTAATCTATCACCATTTTATTTACATTCAACTGAAAAGAAAATCACACCAGGAAGTAAATTCTTCCACAACAGGCCTTAAATCCTGATAGTGGAGGAGCCTCACAATCACAGAATCATCAGCATATTTTAACATATGACAGTTCCCGTACATACTCCAAAAACCATTAGTATACATGATGAACAGAAGGGGTGAAAAGCAATGACCTTATGGAGACCCAGTGGAACAATACTGAAAGTCGGAAAGAGCACCATTGACTCTGACACATTGCTGACGTCCTACTAAAACATTCAGAATCCATTCACAAACATTAAAATCCAACTTAAAAAGAGAGCCAACAAGTGTGGCTTTATAGTATTTTAAGCTGAAGAGAAATCAATAAAGAACAATCTATAGACATATCTGGCTTTGGTTGCAGTCAAGAGCTTAGAAAGACTTCTGATTTATCTCTTTATGCTATTAATGATTGTTTGCAACCATGCACCATTTCTAGCTGAATATAATGGATATCCATGAGCAGGATAAAACCTTCCAGCTAGATGCTCTGATTTCACAGTCTGGGTTGTTTAGTGATGCAGTACCTTCTGCAGTTGACAAGTTCCAGACAGTGAGGCATCAATCAGCAGTATTTCTCCTGCTGAGGGCCGTTTCTGATGTGTTAGTTCAAAAACACACCCCCATTGGAGAAGTTTTGTAAAGCGGATTTGCCTGTCTCCTCACTGACCTCCAAACATTGTTCAAAGGAAACGCACATGTATTATGTAAAGTCCTTTACATCTGCTCATACTATATTTCCGAACTGAATGCTCCCTGTCATTTGTTTCATTGCTTAGTATCAGAAGGTCTGCCACAAAATAATTCAATACAGCTTATATCTCATGCAATTTTGGAGAAGAGTTCCATGTCTTGGGGCTGTCATGCCACAGATCTAGATGGTCAACTGACTCAGTTCAATCAAAGCTTGTCTGTGCCATGTTTGATGCCTCTTTTAAATTATTTTCTTCAGTTAAATACATCAAGCTGGATGCTGAATATACTGTATAATGAAATATGCAATAGGGGGAACACTAACTAGTTTAACATTGTCTGTTTCTTTTCAGTAAACTAGTCTCCACACTGTTTGAAGATTTAGATTCTGATTTTGAGGCAGAAAATGTTCCCTTTTTGGAAACATTATCAATATAAAATTCATAACATATTTACTACTGACATATCAGACATTGTTTTGTGTTTAGTGAGCCACAGCCATATCACCCTGAAGCCCAAGAGCGGTTACTTACTGAAGCTAAGCAGGGTTAAGTCTGGTCAGTACCTGGATGGGAGACCACATTGGAAAACTAGCTTGCTGTTGGAAGTGGTGTTAGTCTGTGTGGGTCCTAATGCCCCAGTAAAGAGAAGGGGACACTATACTGTCAGTGAGTGCCGTCTTTCAGATGAGACGTTAAACCGATGTCCTGACTCATTAAAAATCTCATGTAAAGAGTAAGGGTGTAACCCTGGTTTCATTAAAAATAGAAAAATACCCTCTCTTTTGCTGAATATTAGTTTTAATAATAATAATGACCATTATAAAAGTATAACATACAATAAGTTTATACATTATAGAAAAATAATAGCAAGCAATCAGTCAAATGTGCAGAATCAGTGTACGTGGTTACATTAATTATTAACTTATCTTTGCGCTCAGACAAAACATGTTACCTGAGAACAAGTAGTAGATTCAAAAGACCAAAGTCAGGGAATATGTCATTAGATATAAACAACAAGAATAATCAAATATCAGGTTTAACAAATATAGTGAGATTAGATTCAGCAGTAGATCCTTGATAAACTGTCCGATGGGCACACCTCTCACTGCTGCAGTGCATGCCAGAGTGTGCGTGTGTGGTCACGTGATGTATGTTTTCAGCTGGGTAGTGTGGACGGAGAGTTGTTCAGAAACGCTGGGTGAAACGCTAGTGTTGATGCGGATCGTTATCATTTTCATTGTCTGTTTCTTTTCAGTAAACTAGTCTCCACACTGTTTGAAGATTTAGATTCTGATTTTGAGGCAGAAAATGTTCCCTTTTTGGAAACATTATCAATATAAAATTCATAACATATATACTACTGACATATCAAGAGAGTAAAAAAAGAGTAAGGGTGTAACCCTGGTTCCCCTTCGGGGGGAACTTCAGCACTATAAGTGGATTTGATTGTAAAATCCACGCATTGGGAGGTTCGGTTCAGAAGCTACTCGTCTGAAAGAGTATTGAACGGGCCAATTAAGAATGAATTGCAGCGCAAGCCTGCGCAGGTGAGCGGCATAAGCAATCAACTGAGTATATAAGCTCACCTGGCGCCAGCAGACGCTATCCTTTTCGCTTCAGAGACTTTCTGATCGAGTCGATGAGGGTTCCTCCTGCTGTGACCAGCGATTCTGAGCGAACGAGAGCATTCTCCCGGTCCAGAGTGTGTACACGCAGTGGCAGACGGTCGAGCTGGGTTTCTCCCTTGCCTGGCGTTCTTTGGGTCCGGTCCTCCAGAGCGGTGCGTATAAAGTTGCAAACTTCACAGAAAGAGCAACACAGTCGTGCAGCACGTCCTTATCAGGACGGCGCTCCGACTGTGCGTTTCTGGATGCGGTGGTTTCCTGTCCTCGGATGATGGGCGCGGGCACTGCGTTACATGTCTGGGGGTCCAGCATGTTAATGCGCTGCTCGCGGGCAGTTCATGTCGTCATTGCGATGCCATGACTGTTGCGCAAGATCGCGGTTAGCCTTTGCAAAAGGGCGAACCACCCCAGTTGTCCCCTGCTCTGCAGCGGGCACTCGGGCAGATCTGAGGGTTTCAGCGAGAGATAATCCGTCGCCCACGGGCCCGCGGACCTCCCGCTCCTCTAAGCGCTCCATCCAAGCTTCGGGCGGGGGAAGCGATCCGTCTAACAGATGGTAGCCCTTACGCCCGATGACACCGGAGACCAGATGTCCACCGCGGCATCGGAGGGTGGGCTTTCATTGTCCGATGATGATCCAGACCCGCTCGCCCCCTTCGGGCTGGTGAGCGCTGTCACTACGGATCCTGAAACGGACATGTTAGCCGTGCTTTCCCGGGCTGCTTCGGCCGTGGGTTGGAGATGGTTTATCCCCCAGCTCCGCGGCCGGACCGACTAGAGGGGCGTTCCCTTCTTCCCGGAGGTGCACAGTAGGCTCACGCGGTCTTGTAAAGCACTTTTTTCTGCTCGTGCTGCGTGTCCCTCCACCCTAACCACTCTTGACGGTGAAACAGCCAGGGGGTATGTGGCGATTGCTCAGGTTGAGTGCGCGATGGCGGTAAATCCGCGCGGCGCCTCTTCTTGGCGGGGTCCGCCTCGTCTCCCATCCAAAGCCTGTAAGTTATCTACCTCCCTCGGAGCTAGAGCTTACATAGCTGCGGGCCAGGCTGCTTCCGCCTTGCATGCGATAGCCACCTACCAGCGCTACCAAGCGCAGGCGCTGGCCGAGCTGCACGAGGGTGGGTCCAACCCAGGCTTACGAGCTTCGCACCGCCGCCGACTTAGCTCTTCGGACTACTGAGTCCGCTGCGTGTGCGTTGGGGAGGACGATGTCCACATTAGTGGTCCAGGAGCGCCACCCCTGGCTGATATGCGCAAAGTCGACAAAGTCCGCTTTCTTGACTTCCCCATATCCCCAGCCAGGTTCGGCGACACTGTCTGTGAATTCACCCAGGAATTCAAGGCGGTGAGAGAGCAGTTGGTGGGTGATGTCTTATCGGCGGTCCGTAGCCCGCTCCGCCCGCCGTGCCATTCATACCTGCTCCTCGCCGAAGGCGCCCGCCTACGAGAGCTGCTCCGCCCCCGCACACGCCTCCGGCGAAGCGAGCGCGTCGGGCACCTCGGAAGCAGGCAGCCCCCCTGCCCAGAACGCCGCTAAGTCCGGCAACGGACCGCGAAGCGCCCCTGGGACAGGCCATCTGGAGAAGAGGGAACTTGCTCTTTCCCCGCTGGAGGGCGGGGCCCCATTTCCAACGGCACTTTTTACTGCCATGAAAACATTATGAAAGGGCACTTTTCACTTCCCCAGATGTGACAGCCCGAAATCTGCCAGTCTGGGACGCTATGCTTTCTAGCTTGCAGATTCGGTGCGTTTCGCCAGTGGCTCACGAGCGCTGGGAGGACGGTCTCCTTTCTCCCACCCCTCGAGCCTCCCCTCCGGAGCTCGGGTTTGGAGTGAGAGCAAATATCTCACCTCCAGCTTTTCCGTGGGACCCGCGAGCTTCCCGGATCAGCACACCCACTCCGCGCTGCCCCACTGCTGGTACGTCAGCGATTGTAGCGATGAGTCCATTAGCGAGAGCTCTGCCTGCCTGGTTAGCGCGGGCCAGCTCTTCGCGGTGGCTCATACGCACAATCGGACTCGGCTATGCGATTCAGTTCGCGAAACGGCCCCCCAAGTCACGGGTGTGTATTCACCAGGGTCAGCCCCCTGTCCGCCCCTGTCTTGCGAGAGGAGATTGCTGTCCTCCTGGCGAAGGATGCAATCGAGCCGCTCCCTCCAGCCGAGATGGAGAGCGGGTTTTGCAGCCCACACTTCATTGTGCCCAAAAAGAGCGGTGGGTCACGGCCAATCCTAGATCTGCGCGTTTTGAACCGCTGCCTGCACAAGCTGCCGTTCAGAATGCTCACGCAGAAGCGCATCCTCCGGTGCGTTCGTCCTCTGGGTTGGTCTGCAGCATTAGACCTGATGGACGCGTATTTCCATGTCTCCACTCTTCCTCGCCACCGACAGTTTCTGCGGTTTGCGTTTGAAGGTCGAGCTTGGCAATACAAAGCCCTCCCCTTCGGGCTCTCTCTGTCTCCGCGGGTCCTCACCAAGCCCGCGGAGGGTGCCTCAGCGCCCCTTCGGCTCGCGGGCATCTGCATACTCAATTTCTTTACGACTGGCTGATTTTTGCCCTCTCTCGGAGCAGTTGATTATGCACAGAGACAAAGTGCTCTGGCACTTCCACCTGTGGGGGTTTCAGGTCAACCGAGAAAAGAGCAAACTCGCCCCCGTGCAGAGGATCTCTTCTCTCGGGCTAGAGCTGGACTCGGTCACCATGGCAGCGCGCCTCTCCGGAGAGCGCGCTCAGCTGATGCTGTACTGTCTGAGAGAGCTCGACAGTAAAATAGTGGTCCCACTGAAACTATTTCAGAGGCTCCTGGGGCATATGGCATCCGCAGCCGCTTCATGCCGCTCGGATTATTCTATATGAGACCACTTCAGCACTGGCTTCACGATCGAGTCCCCAGACGCGCATGGCACGCGCGCGCACACCGAGTCTCTGTTACTGCGCTGTGTCGCCGCGCCCTCAGCCCTTGGAGCGACCCCTCGTTCCTACAGGCCTGGGTGTCTCTAGAACAGGCGTCCAGTCTTGTTGTCGTTTCAGCAGACACTTCCAATACGGGCTGGGGGGCTGTGCGTTGCGGGCATGCGGCTGCGGACCTGTGGAAAGGTACCCAGTTGCATTGGCATATTGCCTGGAGCTGTTGGCAGTGTTCCTCGCTCTCCACCGTTTTTTTCCGGTGCTGGAGCGGCAACACGTGCTGGTCAGGACGGACAGTACGGCGGCGGTGGCGTATATCAGCCGTATAGGGGGTATGCGCTCTCGCCGCATGTCTCAGCTCGCCCGCCGTCTGCTCCTCTGGAGTCATCCGCGGCTGAAATCGCTGCACGCCATTCATATTCAGGCAAGCTCAACCGTGCAGCCGATGCGCTCTCACGGCAGCCTTGCGTCCTGGAGAATGGAGACTCCACCCCGAGTCTGTTCAGCTGATATGGGCGCGATTCGGGAAAGCCCAGATCGATCTGTTGCTTCCCCCGAGATCGCTCATTGCCAGTTGTTCTTTCCCTGACCGAGTGCTCTCGGCACGGATGCACTGGCTTACAGCTGGCCTCGGGGCACGCGCAAATACGCGTTTCCCCCAGTGAGCCTGCTCGCGCAGTTACTGTGCAAGGTCAGGGAGGACGAGGAACAGGTTGCTGGTTGCGCCCCTCTGGCTCAACCGGACCTGGATGTCAGAGCTCTCCCTCGCGATAGCCCTCCCCTGGCAGTCCCTTCGAGAGAGCACCTACTCTCTCAGGGACAGGGCACCACCTGGCACCCTCGCCGATCTTTGAAGAGATTTTTAGACGCGAGGAAGACTTAGGTAACCTCCGATTGCGGTGGCTAATACCGTCACTCGGGCTAGAGCCCCCTCCCCGAGCGCGCCTATGCCCTGACGTGGAGTCTATTCACTGAATGGTGTGTCTCTCGCTGAGAAGACCCCCGTAATTTGCCAGATCAGCGTTGTGCTTTCTTTACGCCGAGAGAAGTTGGAGAGCAGGCTGTCACCCTCCACACTCAAGGTTACGTGGCTGCCATCTCCGCTCTCATAACGCGGTGGCTGGCAGCACCGTGGGAACGCATAACCTCATCATCCGGTTCCTCAGGGGCGTTAAGCGAATTAATCCACCCCGCCCCCTCTCATGCCCTCTTAGGATCTCGCCCTCGCTACACAAGCCGCGTCAGATCCCTTCGATCCTCGACTCAGTATCTTTCTGTCCCTGAAGACAGCTCTGCTGGTCGCGTTGATATCGATTAGAGGGTCGGGGACCCGGAGGCATTTTTCGGTCAGTGACTCGTGCCTGTAATTGGGCTGGCTTCTCTCACGTCCTGAGACCCCGCCCGCGATATGTGCCCAAGATTCCTACCACTCCGTTTTAATACGAGGTAGTGAGCCTGCAAGCGCTGCCCTCGGAGGAGGCAGACCCAGCCCTTCTTATTGTCCAGTTCGCGTTTTGCGTATTATCCGGACCGCACTCAGAGTTTAGATCATCTGAGCAGCTCTTCGTCTGTTATAGCGGTCGGCAGCAGGGAAGTGCCGTACCGAAATAAGTTCCCACTAGATTGTGGATGCCTTTCTTTCACTATCAGAGCCGAGATGAGCCGCGTCCCCCGAGAGCGCGTGCGCACTCCACTCGGAGCTTCGCATCCTCTCGAGCGCGCGCACGCGGCGCCCCTCTAACAGACATCTGTAGAGCTGCGGGCTGGGTGACACCCAACACATTTGCAAGGTTTTACAATCTGCGAGTGGAGCCGGTTTCCTCAAGGGTATTAGGTAACCCTTGGTAATTGAGGAAACAATTCGGTAGGGTGTTGAAACACGCTTGCTGCGCCATTTTCCCTAACACGGAGATACGTGCGCCTTTTTATCTGTCAGTAAAGTTCCCCGTCAGGTGAGCCCTGCAGATTCCTCCGTGGCCCCCAGCACTGACTCAGCGGAGGAGTCACTTGCTGGCCCACTACGTTGTAGGTCTGCCCGCTGGTCAGCCCGCGTTTTGGGTAAAGGTGCCTGCTATGCGTGATCCCCACTAGGCGATCCCATATGCTTATTCCGCCACGGTTAAGTCCCCCCCCTGAGCGGACCCGTGTCTTCCCTCCCCGCTAACCACTCTTTTGCTATGCGTACTCCCCCTTTTTAGGGCTAGTCCATATGTAAATTCTGCCATCTATCCCCCCTTGGGTAACGGATGGCCTCCGCAGCGTCCTCCCTATCGGGATTGCACGCTTCCCAACGTACTGTCGTATTTTCCTAGAATTATCTAGATGCTCACGACTTCCCAAAAAATATATATAAATCCGTAAAACTTCTGTTGAAGTAGGATAAATTAGGGCCAGGGACACGTTGGAGGACCGCGCCCCCCATGATGTGGGTGCGTCACGCTTGCTTGACTATCTCCTCATCGGGGGTGTTGGTAAGGTGCATTCATTATGGCGCTTTCAATGGGCTCCCAATGCGTGGATTTTACAATCAAATCCACTTATAGTGCTGAAGTTCCCCCCGAAGGGGAACGTTCGAGGTTACTAAAGTAACCCTTCGTTCCCCGAGGAGGGGAACGGAAGCACTATACTCCGTCGCCATAATGACTGTCCCTTAGCTGTTGAAAGTCTCTTCAGCTTAAAAAGGATAGCGTCTGCTGCCGCCAGGTGAGCTTATATACTCAGTTGATTGCTTATGCCGATCACCTGCGCAGGCTTGCGCTGCCAATTCATTCTTAATTGGCCCGTTCAATGCTCTTTCAGACGAGTAGCTTCTGAACCGAACCTCCCAATGCGTGGATTTTACAATCAAATCCACTTATAGTGCTTCCGTTCCCCTCCTCGGGGAACGAAGGGTTACTTTAGTAACCTCGAACGTTTCCTGGCCAAATTCCCTCTAATGGTCTTTACTCATCATGGTTTCCCAATCATCCCCATCCCCTGAATTAGCATAGCTGGTCTGTGGTGTGCGCATTGGAGATGTTGTCCTGTGGCTGCCGTCGCATAATCCAAGTGCTGCACACTGGTGGTGTAGTGGAGAGTCCCCCTGTCATAAATGTGAAGTGCGTTGGGTGTATGGCTATAAATGTGTAAATGTGCTATAAATACAATTACATTACAGAAGAAAAGTCATCAATCCAGCTTTTAAAGACAGTATTTTGTGAAGATTTTGTTTCAGGCTGTTGATGGTGAAAAATATTCAGATATGCAAGCATCTTGCTCAGCGTAATCAATCTGACATATGATTATATTTACATGTGGATCAAAACAAGCATAATTATTTCTCAAGTTCACATTTTAACTTTTTACATCTAGCCTCAAACTCATGACTCAAAGTGTATGGATGCTTAATTAAAGCTCTAATGTATGTGAATATACTGAGTTATCACAAAAGCAAAAACATCTGGGATTGATTTTGGGCTTTATTGTAATACAAGCATACTTTCTTCTGCTTATGTTCAGACTTTTTATCTGTGTTTGAATCATCACTGAACAAGGTTTGTTGTAGTTTACTGAATATCCTGGTGTCTCTGAAATGACCACTGGCTCCACTCAATATGAGGCCATTGAATGCATTGGTTCAGATCCAACAATGCTATTCCCATTGTCCTGATCATGCTTGTTTGGAAACATGCTTGGTTTTTAGCACAGGTAATTCCCTTGTGTTGTCGTTAGTTTCACAATGATTTTCAACCTCTGCATCTCTGGTAGGCTGGGGTGCACTTTTTACTTTAACCTTAAATTACTTACTCTTAGCTCTGCGGGGCTGCTGTAAGGATGAACCTCTTTCCCAGTATCTTCCCTGTTGGTCAAAAACAAAATCTCTGTCACCCGGGGAGTTCATTAAGTGGACCATTGTGTAAGGCACAAACTAAAGTCTGGAAAATGGAGGTTGCACCCTTGGGTGGTCGACCTAATTTGCCAGATGCTCAGCAGTGTGGAGGTGGACTTGTTTTTTTTTTTTTTTTTGCCCAAAGAGTGTACCCTCTGGTTCACTCTGTTTCCTCCAGCACCTCTGGGAATAGATGTTTTGGAGCAGGTGTGGCCTAAGGGCAATCTATATGCTTTTCCACCAGTATGCTTGCTTTTGGCTGTTATCATCAGAGTTTGGAATGAACAAGACTGTTATCTTGGTGGCCCTGCTTTACTGATCTCGCATGTGATTCCTCGATGTTGTAGAAAACCAAAGATCAAGTACATATTCAATCACCTGTTAGAATTTGTTTACATGGACAAAGATAATCCAATTTCAGTACGATTAGTAGAAGACAATACTCTGATTAAGAGTCTACCATGAAAATAGCTATATTTTGATTACCTTACTCCGACTGAAGTCGAACTTAAATAAACTAAACAGAAATTGAATTAAGACATGTGGAATATGCCAATTTTAGTCACATTATTAAAGTGCAATATAGACATGTAAACGCCACAATCAAATAGATTTGTATTCCATACAAACACGGCTGTTTGACACTATTCTCTGTACCTACCGAGTCAGTAAAGAACCACAGACACCTGCATTACAAATGCAGAGAGTTTTTTTCTCCCACACAGCATGCGGTATCGAATTCAATTAAAGCTACACTCTTCCAACGTTCAAACTCGCATCAAATATCTCGTTTGACTTGGGGGGCATGCATGGAATGTCCCTGAATGAAAGTAAAACTGCCAAAATACAGTTAAAACTCAGCAAATTAAAAATGAATCACCAAAATTATATGAAACTCCCGGGAGGAAATATGGATAGCGTGATGACGCAATGATGTTAATCGAATTTATGTGCTATAACATGTCAAATAGGATCATGAAAGGAACATTCAAAAAGCAACCCATGTAAACATCTTAATCATAGTGTTGTCTGATTCAGATTAAGACAAATAATTTGCTTAATGATGTCCATGTAAACGTAGTCATTCTTAGAGTGTTTGATTTTAAGTGATATACCACACAACTCCACAGATCTAGTCTCTCTAATTATTGGAGAATCCTGGTCACAGCAGAACCTTTCTCCCAGATTTTCTCTGATTCTTGCCCCCCAATGAATTTGGAGGCTTTGGTTTGCCCTCTGAATGAGATATTTTGATTCCTTGTCTGAAATTGCACAGACCATTCTAAATGCTAGGTCACATCTTCTACTGTTTTGAAGTAGGTTCCATCTACAAGGCAGTCCCATCTTCTACTGTTTTGAAGTGCAGACAAAATAAAGATGATTAATTTTGCTGCCTGGTAGGTCCAGTGTTGGAATTTCTTCAGGATTTTACTGCTGGAGCAGCATTTTTGTATTAAGGTAAATGTTTCATATATTCCAATTGAACATGTTAGTTTGTTTTTCAGTTTATTTACAGGGCATGGTGGATTAGAAGACAGCTTAATAGTCTTTCTATAAATAGTCTACCTATACTGACATTCAATGGGGTATATGCTCACAAACCCAGGGATTCCGGTTAACTGTCATCCCATACAAAATTGCCGCATTTAAGATCTGATTTCTTTAAAAAAAAACAGCAATCTTCACTGCCTGGCTGAGATATGAAATATAGTGGGTACCAGACCAAGAAGCACTGCATTAAATGAAAGCTTTCTGTGCCATGTCTTTAAAATATGGAAATTAATTTTAATTTCCCATTATTCTCAATGGAGTTTCCGCACTAGCTGCTGGCTATCTGCGCTATCTGCCGTCTCTTTTTACACTTTTACAACCAAATGGATGCTTACGTCTATTTTACTAAATGTATTGTAACTACATTACAACATCGATGTTGTAAAAGAAACCTTATGAAAGTGAAAATAATCACAAAAAGCTCTCATCGGAAGTTTACCATTGGCTGAAAAACACTGTGCATATAGGCCATTCAATTACTTTCCTGTTTACGCTCATTTAAGATATAACTGACCATGTTTGAGTGAAAAACACAAAGACAGACTTTTGTTGTTGCTGTTGTTGTTACAACCAAATCCCAAAGTAGCCAGCACAGTGCTACATCTCGCTCAGAGCTGTTACAGTGGTAATCATTTTTAGTATTTAATCTGTTTTAATCATTTTTATTCTTTGTTGTTCTTATTTTCTTGTTTCTTTTACTGTTGTTTATTTGAAGCACTTTGAATTACCATCATTTATGAAATGTGCTATATAAAGAAACTCGCCTTGCCTATAAAGAACATAATAGTAAGATAAAGCACACAGAAAATGGATTCAAACTATACCTGTTACTGTATCATAGTTAAGGCCCGATTCCGTAGCAGATTCCTTGAAAGTGTCATTGAACCAAACAACAGATACAACGGAACGTGTGGAATAATTTCCTCTCATTTGTTTTCAATATGGACTTAGGAATTGTTGTGTTCCAGTTAAGTTGCAGTTATAACTGGCCCCATTTCTGCATCTCGGCGTGCAGCTACCGGCTAATTACAGTCATTTGTTAGATTCACAGCTAATTTACTTTTTTTCTTTCTTTCTCTCTCTCTAACTTTGTTCCTCTGCCAGTCTGTCTCTGTCTCTCTTTTCCTCTCTTCCCCTCATTGTGCATTTTAATTAAACCATCTGCTAAATAAAGCCATTCCTGGCATTCAAGCACACAAGCTTGACCCTCTGAATCCTTTCCGCAGAAGGGAGCTATTACTGACAATTTTTGGGTTTTTGTTCTAGAGTAGTTTTCACAGCATCAAATGTCCTGTCCCTTCTCTCCATGTGAGGTCGCTGAGGCTAAAGACACAATGATGAATTGTGCAAAATGTGCTTAATTAAGTTTGCCACAGCCATCCGAGGCTGCTATATATATTTTTTTTTGTAATCATGTTTTTGTTTTCTTTTCCCTTCATCACTCTTCTTTTTCATTCCCTCTCTTTTTTTAGATCACTTTCTGAATTATGGATACTACTCCACATTATGCAGTAGAACAGAAGCAAAGCACAAAAGTTATATTTGTTAAGAGTTTTGCCTAATTGCAAATCTTTCCAACTCTTGTCACCCAGAGAGAAGCTTAACAGTAACAGACTGGTTTTATTTCTTATTTTTTTTCCCCTTCTGCTGTTTTTTTTCTTCTGTTTTTCTCTTACTTCTCCATTACTGAAACAGCAGATGAGTGGACACTCGCACAGCGGGAGATGCCATGAGAGTGTTTCGCTCCTTTCCTTTCACCTCCTTTCTTTTTGCTTAGTCATATCAGGCACATGAAGCTTCAAAAGCTCTGAATCTGAAGGTAGGGACGTTTTCTTCTCAACTCTTCTTCTAAACTTTTTTCTTTGTTTTAGCAGCCCAGCCAAGGTGAAGGGGAATGAGGGAAAGCTTACCGTTTTAGTAAGTGCCATCACTCTAGAGATCTGCAGTATTTTAGGTTAGAGAAAAAGAAGAAGAAAAAAACACATTAATATTCTGAGAATATTGCTTCTACGGGCATCATGGTGGCGCAGTGGCACGATCGCCTGACAGCAAGAAGGTTGCTGGTTTGAACCCCGGCTGAGTCAGTTGGCATTCCTGTGTTTGCGTGGGTTTCTCCCACAGTCCAACGACATGTGCTATAGGTGAATTAAATAAGCTAAACTGACCGTAGTCTAAAAGAGTGTGCATGGGTCTTTCCCAGTGTTGGGTTGCAGCTGGAAGGGCATTCATTGCATAAAACACATGCTGGATAAGTTGATGGTTCATAAATGAATAAATGAATATTGCTTCTACGTTGTGCCAGAGTACAGTAAGCAAACTAACCACATATTGTACTTTGTGCCAAATGCAATGAGGACGTTTTACTATCTTGTCTTTAGCAGGATGAAGTGCTCTTTATTAAAACTGTCACCCACAAATATAAAACTATAAATACTGCAAGAGATATAACTCCACTAACCACGGCGACAGTTATTACCTGGGTGTCTGTCAGTGCTAGAGAGGCTTGTACATTTTTTCAAGTTACAAGGTGCTCATAATTTAAAGTAGTTAAGCTTTCCGTACTGTACATTCAGGCTGAAAAAGCCTTGTCCTCTCTGGATGTAAAAACTGTGGAAATAATAAATACAGCTTCCAATGCTGCCCGTTGCAATTCACCTTGAGTGACACTTCATTTATCGTGCACTCTCAAACATCTGTAAAGCAACTATTTACAGTGCTCAGCATGAAGAAGTACACCTTATGTAAAAAAAAAAGAAAGAATAAAAATTGTTATCAATTTCTCAGTGAATATAGGTCATATATTTTGGTGATTTTGAACAAAAAAGATTTATTAATATTATATTTTAATCACCAAACATCTTTAGAAATATAAAGATTATACACTTAAATTAATGTGAAATTTTGCAATAACAAATATAAACAATATAATATTTACAAATATTTTATATATATATATATATATATATATATATATATATATATATATATATATATATATATATATATATATATATATATATATTTTTTACTTTTTTTTCACAGAGTTTTAGATTTGTTTTGTTTTGTTTTTCATAATTTTTGCTCTTTCAATTTTTTTTTTTTTTTTTTTTTGTGCCTAAAATATACATTTTGACTTCAGTTATTTAGTTAGATTTGCTCCAAATTTGGCTTCAGTACTGACTAATGTAATGTATATGGACAAATATAATATTGTAAAGCTTCCATTAGAAAATATTAATTTAAATGAGAGATTTGTGATGGTTGTACTCAAATATGCTAAGCACAAACAGTCAAATCTATTTATTACGTACTGTTTTTGATGACATTCACATCTTGACTCGGTTTTGCAAAATAAAAAGTATTAAAAAGACTGAAACTAAACTTCAGACTTCATTAGTTTGTAAAGCAAAAAATCAGTATTTTTTGTACTCGAGCAAATATGTCTTGGTCTAGCATTTGTTTAGTCATAGTTTACATTGTTTTTACTGTGTTAAAGACCCTCACTATAGCACTTCATATTATATAACATGAGATTTTTCCAAGAGACTACAGAAAGCTGCATTAAATAATATAACCTTTATATTGATGGAAAATAATACAATGCATTTACTGCCTTAAGGAGGATACAGACTGGATGTGCCAACCTGCACAACGACACAGCCTCTATGGATACAGCCATTTTAACAGTGGATAAAAAAATGGTAAAATAATTGGCTGAAATACATTTGACCATTTTTAATATTCTAGTGTGCGTGTGTTTTATGTCAACTGTGTCTATTCAAAAGACAGCTTATGGATTACTATACCAGTGTTTAAAAAATACATCCATGGATCAATGGATGGCGACACAGTGGCGCAGTAAATACAGCAAGAAGGTTGCTGGTTCGAGCCTCGGCTCAGTTGGCGTTTCTGTGTGGAGTTTGCAAGTTCTCCCTGCGTTCGTGTGGGTTTACTCCGGATGCTCCGGTTTCCCCCACAGTCCAAAGAAATGCAGTACAGGTGAATTGGGTAGGCTAAATTGTCCGAAGTGTATGAGTGTGTGTGTGTGTGTGTGTTAAAACCTGTAAACACTGACTTCCATAAAACAAAAGTAAATCAAATGTTTCCAGCTTTCTTTAAAACATCTTATTTTGTGTTTAACTGAAGAAATAAAGTCAAACAAGTTTGGAACTAGTGAAGGGTGAGGAAATGATGATAACATTTTCAGTTTTGCATGAACTATCCATTCAACCCTACGGTTAATGCAATAGCAGAGCCATCGGATACTGTATGTACATCAAATTTACATAAACAATCATTTATTTTTTAAAAGGTTGTCAACAATCTTCAGCTGGCAGTGTACTTCCTTGTGGGGAGGAGAGAATATCTTGGCAAGTTTGATAGGTGATAGTAAATGCTCCCTCTGGCTTACTGTTTAAAAAAAAAATAATACAAGCTGATTACTTTTAAAGGAGAGTCATTGCCGTAGGTAGACTGTCTGTTGCATACTCAGACTGTTTAATTCTCAGCAAGAGTAGTGTTGCATATGAAGTCAAATCTGAATTCAGACATTGTTTACCCACAAGCATTTGTTTGAATACGTGTGTGTATTCATATTTAACCAGACACTGTAGCTACAGAATAACTTGTTTGTTTTTGGTCGTCTTATCTATCTAACACCTCTGTGGGAAGCCAGACATACACAGATGCAGACACGCATAAATATACACACAGTCAAGACAACCCCCCTCAGATTTCTATACATTGTTCCCCAAATCCTGTTGAAGCCACTCTCATAAATCCTCTGTAAATCCATATGGTATTCGGATGTAGAATGTGAAGCAGTTCTGCTCTCTTTCAGAGCTGCTCGTGTTGTTATTCAGAAGACCCAGTCAGAACCCTCAGAGTGATAAACGGCTGGCCATAGGCCATCATAGCTCGCCCATCCATTATTGCCCCGTCAAACTTGCATCATTCATCACGCTGATCTGATGTGTAAATATTAGCAGCGGTGTTTAGGGATGGAGCCAGTGTGCCAAACAGCATCAGGAAGGAGATACAATAGATATAAACAGACAGAAAAAAATATAAATTTATATCAAAACTGTGATTTTTGAATTGTCCAGAGAGTCAGAACTTGATGGTTTATTTATGTTTGGTATTTTTGTTTATCATAAATAAAATAAAAATGAATAAAAAAGTAATTGATGAAGTTTTGTTAAAATATTATAGAGTAATTAAGTTCTAGTCAATTTCATGAGGTGGAACGGTCATGCAGAAGAAAAAAACACATAAAGCAACGTTTATATTTATGACAAGGCAGGGTTAGTTCAACTCGCATCGTTTAATGTATGCAATCTCGCAATGAAATTATATTTATGAAATGTAATAATAAGAAGAACTTAAGGTGAGCTGAAGTAGAAGACTCAATTGCAGTTGCTTGGAGAGAACAGAAAATAATATGAGTGATATGAGTAGAACTCAACAAAGCATGAACATGAATACTTTAACATGACTTCATCGTAAAACCTGTTCAGATTACTCAAAACAAAAATTACTACCCGAAACATTACATCCAAGGAAACAAACTGTCAGTTTATTAATTTTCTTTTTGGTCTAGTCCCTTTATTAATCCGGGGTCACCACAGAAAAATGAGCCACCAACTTCTCCAGTACGTTTTTACACAGCGAATGCACAGCAACCCAGCGACCTTCTTGCTGAGAGGTGACAGCACTACCTACTGTGCCACTGCGTCGCCACTGTTAATATAATTTAATTTTAGTTTAGTTTAGTTTAGTTTCAAGAGTTCACACTTAGCTGATGATTGATTATAAAGCGAGTTTGGAATGCTATCCAGGGAGAGAATCCTGAGCTCATAAGATCCTTGAGCCTGGGGCTTCCTCCCGTTTGCGGGGCGAAAGGGGAGTTTGAGATTAGGTAGGTCTCGTGAAGTCCCTGCTTATTTAGAGCTGATGACAGATTATAAATTGCTATATAGAGATATACTACTGGTTAAAAGCTTGACTTTAGGGCTAATTTAGATTGATCAATTCACTTATGACACGTGTTTTAGGACTTGTGGAGGGAACTGGAGAGCCCGGGGGAAACCCACATGAGCATGGCGAGAACATGTATACTCCGCACAGACATAACAACTGGCCTGTTTAGTATTTGAACCAGTGATGTTCTTGCTGTGTGACAGTCGTTCTATCCACTGGGCCTCCATGCCACCCTATAAAGGGAAAGGTGGAGGAGTAGGGGTGGAAGGAGGATTATTCAAGGCAAAAATAACTAATGTAAGAAACTCTGGTTATTTATAGTGAGTTAGGAATCATCTGATATCATCTGATCATCTGTGAATAATGGGTTAGTTAATGTGGTACCAGCTTTGATCAATCATAAGTACATGCTCCTCTTGAAATGAGTTTATAAAATTAACCACTTAGTTTAGTTTAGTAATTGGAGCATTGCATTTTTATTTTGTACTACATCAACATGTTTTTATTGTGTGGGGTGGTACACAAGTGTCTCTCATTAACACTTCACTAGCTCTTGACCCCAACCTACTCCTCTCAATGTTAATTTCTGTACAATTTATTACAAAAAGTAAATAAGCTATTTTGTTTGCATAAATGTCACATTAATTTAAACTGGCATGATCAAGTGTTATTCGATTAAATTCAATTAAACTCAATTCATGTTTATTTACATAGCATATTTACATGGTAGACTGTATCAAAGCAGCAAGTTCTTGTAAATTGAAACTGTGTCAGTCCAGTGTGGTTTAATTTTAACTCCTGAAAGTCCAAACACTGGTAGAATTAGTAGTGTTTGTTAATGTACTGTAATGTAGAGCAAATGGTGTAATTTCTGCATGTGCATGCATATTATTGTGGATTATGCAGTATATACAGTCTCAAATAATGTGCAGGTAGCCCTGCAAATTTCAACATAACATAAATATCTAAATAAAACCATAACAGAACATTTAAAGTGATAGTTCACTCAAAACATGAAAATATTTAATAATTTACTCTCTCTCTTCCCTTGCTCCAAACCTATTTGACTTTCTTTTGTTGAACACAAAATAAGATATTTTGAAGAAAGCAACCATTGACTTCCTATATATTGTTGTTTCAGTCAGTGATTAGATTTTTCCAGCTTTTTTTCTTCCAAAATACCTTCTGTAGTGTTTAACAGAATAAATCAAGGTTTAAAAAACTTGAGAGTACATTTTTATTCGTGTGTGAACTATCCCTTTAAGATTAATTTACACTAACATATTGCATGTTCAGTTATTATTTAATGGCAGTCCCATCAAAAAAAATTAACATTCAAAAACTCTTTGTATTTCCACAATAAAAAAAAATAAAATAAAATAAAGAATTATAGTGAAAATATAGGTTCATGTACCTAAACACTTTTGGTGTCCATTAACTTTCATTGTACAAGCAAATGCATGAGTGTACACACACAAACACAAACGCATAAACACATTTACTCAAAATATGTTTTTATATGTCATAAATTTGAAAAACATATCACCAAATTCCATTGTTTATAGCTTTATTGTATTATCAATATAGCCTGCAGTTATTGCTCCATTAGATATCATGAGTTTGTATTAGTGGTAGCACAGTGGCTAAATAAATAGCACAGTTGTCTCAGAGTGTTGCTGTTTTAGCCCCAGTTGAACCAGCAGGGGTTTCTCTGTGTAGTTAGCCTGTTCTTCCCATGTTCACATGGGTTTCCTCTGGGTGATCCAGTTTCCCCTCAGTCCAAAGTAAATTGGCCATAGTGTGTGAATGGCAGGGTGTGTTTGTGTTTCCAGCTGGAAGGGCATCTACTGTGTAAAGCAAATGCCAGTGAAATTATCAGTTCATTCCACTGTGGTTACCCCTGATGAAGTAGGAAATAAGCCGAAAGAAAGTGAGTGAGTTTATCTTTAATAAAAAAAATAAAAAAAATCTTCAAGCTTGCCCAGCAGGGCACTAATGGGACCCCCTGTTTGGGTAGATCAGAGGGGGGAATATGATCAAGACATACTAAAAGCACCTCACAAAAGCTCAACATGTCTGGAACACACGCGTTAACCTCCAATTGAGGTGATCTTGCATTTAATCAGTCTGGCTGTGGAGAACCTTTGCCTGAGAAACATTAGACTTCAGATCAGTTGAGTCTACATACTAAAATGTACTACCATTAAATTAACTTCTTTAGAGTAGAATCTAACTGAATAAAAGTGTGTGGGAGTGAATTTAACCTCGTATGGATCGATTTAGCATCGGATGCTTTTCCCGGATAGACTCGCACCGTCTGGCTGAGCGTCGTCTTCTTGCTTACAAGATTCAAAGCTCTGCTTTCCTCCTCTCGCCATTTGTACCTGTTCTGCACTCTCTGCTGTAGGGCCATCCATCACAGGCAGCGCTGCATTGCACAAACAAGCTGGAGTGCAGCTCCATCCTGCCCCTGCAGAGCTTTCATGCCGGTGAGTGGATCTGCGCTCCCCACTCGACCTTCCGTATTGAAACCACCGTGCCAGATCCTCCCGCCGTCTGACAGAACCCGAACCCTTTTTAACCGAGTAATCTCTCAGTTTACAAGGCACCTGTTTCCTTCAGGCGGTGCGGAGGCGGAAGAATCCTCTCGCTTCGGCTTACTCATTCGTTAAGCTCCGCCAGACTCTTCAGAGCCGCGAATGAAGATGTAGAGCTGGAGAACTTTCCAATGTGATAATTGCACACTGCAGGCATCCCTCCGCCGACGAGATGACATTGACAAAGGTGAAGGGATAAATGGAGGAAGCTTTAGAGCGATTCGTGCTTTCATGCTTCATGCTTATGGGAAGCAGCAGAATGGGGAGGATGAGCAGAAAGACCCTCGGTTTTGTCGGCAATTGAGTCCGAGAGCCAAAAAAACCGAGAGGGTTACGTTAAGGAATGCTCTGTATGCTATCGTGGCTGTGCAGTAATTGGAGGTGCGGAATAATTCACTAGCCAAGTTACCAGTGCACATGTCAGGCGGAGGAATGAGAGAACAGCTACGGCTCTAATTGAGCTTGGTGAAGTCTGGTTTTTAGCCTATAAAGTGGAGGAATTACTCAGCAAGTAGCTCAATTCCTGCAGAGCTCTTCTGCAAATGATCTTAAAGTCTTGTGACAGGTGAATATGCAAGCAAGGGGAAGAAACCGTATCGTTTATTGCAAGAAACGGATGCTAAAACAAGACAAAATCCAGACGTTTAGTGCCACCGAGGAACACAAGTCTGCGTGCCACTGATTGAAATGACAAACTGATGTATAATGTGTTTAATTTTAAGGTGTTTAATAAGAGCAAACAGTTTTTTTTCTCCTTCACCCAGGTGAACATATGCAAAAATATTCAGCTTATGCAGATTTGCAGTTTGCCAGCAGTTGCGTCGCACCAAGTTGAAGCCTGAACTTACGATGACTTCTGCTTCCCCCTCTTTTTTTTTTTTTGCTCTCTCTCTTTTTTTTTTTCCCGAGCGCCGCTTCAAAGGCCAGAGTGATCAAAGCAGTCTGAGCGAGAGAAAGGGAGGGAGGCAGAGGCAGGGATAGAAAAAACGAATGAAAACTCCCAAACGAACAGAAGAATGCGCAAACAGGGCTGTCTACACAAACAAAAGCATTGCACCACAAATTCGCTCCTTCTTTTTTCTCTTCAGAGCAAAATTTCTGTCAGACAGACTCAACATCTCAATTGACGCTCGCTCTCTCTCTCCCTGACGCTATTTCAATTTCAGACCCCCAAGCTGGAGTGCATAATATAGCAGCTCTATCATGACCCAAATAAGACATCATGTTGGCTGTGACGCATTAGAGATAAACTTAAAATGGTGATGTTTAAAAATGAGGATGAACAGCACTTACAGATGGCAGGGAAGCTTTCGATTTCCCACTTATTGTCAGAAACGAAACTCTGAAGCACAGGTTTAAGCAAAACAGCAACATGTTTTCTAACTTTTCACTGCATGTATTTATTTATTTATCTATCTATTTATTATTTGATAAATCAGATTATTCCAAACCACTATATATGTTTGGGAAAGTTCCTTTTGAAATTAATGCATTGCAACATTATTTTTTTATGGAAAGTAATGCGTTATATTACTTTTGAGTTACTTTTGGATTACTTTTCCTCACCTGCCAGAGGCTTGATCTCTTTCAGCAGGTGTTTTTTTTTTTTTCACTTTTTTTATCAAGAAGCATTAAACAACCACCTATATAACCTACACCTGCATTTACCTTTAAAAAAGTAGGATAAAATTATACTTTGAAAACTTTCTGAACTCAGAGCTATACATGCTGTATATACAGATTAATGAAAGCATGTAAAGAAATGTGTTTGGTACCTTTGAATATGTTGTGTTATTAGGTAAGTTAATTGACTATCTTTTGAGATAAATATTGCAGTTAAGCCTAATAGTACTAACAAGAAATAGGTTATTATAGCAAAAACAGATTTTCATTCTTTAAAATGTTTAATAACAAAATGAACAGTAAGATGATAAAAAACATCCCCAAATCAAAATAAATCTTTGAGCTTCATGCATTGAATAATTTCTCCACGTGGCCTTAACAAATGTATAAGTGTATAAGTGTAGTGGCTTCTTCAGTAATGATAGACAGTGGCTGAAATAACCATTTTTTAAGTTTAGTGGAATTGATTTTTTTTTACCTGGAGAACGTGAACTGATCAATCTGGTCAATCAATCATCTGTTTTTAGCTGGTGGTGGGGTGCATGTGTAGAGCTTTTTTTTTTTTTTTTTTTTTTCAATGTCTTGTTTCATTGTTTTACTTACACATCTACACTTAACAACAATCCACTTCTTTTCTTTGATGAGTTCAAAATAACAAGAATTCATTGCAATAAAATTAAGGGTGCTTTCACACCTACACTTTTGTTTCGGAACGTATCTCGTTTACCCAGTTAGCGCGGTTCGATTGGCATATGTGAACAGGGCAATCGCGCTCTGTTTCGCACCAAAGTAATCGCTCCGAGATCGCTTGAATGAGGTGGTCTCGGCTCAATTGAAACGAACCCTGGAGCGGTTCGATTGCAGTGAGAAAGCGATCCGATCCGAGCGCGGTTAAATCACAGTGTTTTATGGATATGTAATAGGCTTACGGCTATATGAAGAGAGAATTATGAGTAGGGCGGGAAGTTTCGCGAGTCTCCGGATGCCCGCAAACGAGTGATGATCTCCCGGTAATCTCGCGTCTCTCTCCCAGTCCTCAAATAGGCATCGTCGCGCACCCTTCTCACCCCTCCCCACCGCGTCTCTCCTCAGACACGTCATGCGCGCGCACCCTGTCAATCACCACCAAACCACCACCTCTCCTGACAGCTGAGCGGGACGCTGCAAAATAAACCCTGACACTCTGACCAATTTAAGGAGAGTTTACTCGCACGTGACTTGTTTTAGCTCTTTTGGTCCGATTAGAAACTTTGCAGTGTGAAAGCGAACCGCTCCAAGAGGAAAGAGCAACAATGTAACAATTTTAATCTCTGTTTCGGAACAACTGAATCGATTCACAGGTGTGAAAGCACCCTAAGTCTCCTCGCTGACATTCTGACTGTCTGTAGTGATGTCTGAGTGTCTGTCAGGGGATTCTTGAATGAATCTTTTGTTTTAACTGGATCTTCTAAGTAAACAGGCCGAACCAGTTCATTAAATTGAACAGAGTTGTCATGTAATGGTTTGCGTCTTCAGTAAGTACTAACATACAGGATACTTCCTCTCACTCAAAATAAACCCATATCCTTAGATATTCAGTTACTAGAACAGTACACGGACTGTGTACATCTGCTGTGAAAAAGGAGAGATGATGATGATGATGATGAGTGCGAGTCGGCTGTCTGTTCCCTTGCAGCATTCTCTCATTGAGAGTCTGATTCAACCTGACTAAGATTTTTTTTTTCCGCAATATGTTTTTAAAAGCTAATCAAGCAAGTTAAAAAGTAACTTGCTTAATTTTTTTTGAAAAGTAACTCAAATAATATTTGTTATTTTTAAAAGTAATGCGTTATCTTACTCATTAATTTGGAAAAGTAATATTATTACCTAATTTAATGGTATTGGCAATGCGGTGGCACAGTAGATGCTGTCGCCTCACAGCAAGAATGTCGCAGGTTCGAGCCTCAGCTGGGTCAGTTGGCATTTCTGTGTGGAGTTGGCATGTTTTCCCGTGTAGGCGTGGGTTTCCTCCAGGTGATCCGGTTTCCCCTACAAGTCCAAAGACTTGCGGTACAGGTGAATTGTGTAAGCTAAAATTGTCCATAATGTATGTGTGTGAATGAGTGTTTCCCAGTAATGGCTTGCAGCTGGAAGGCTATCCACTGCGTAAAACATGTGCTGGATAAGTTGGTGGGTTATTCCGCTGTGGCGACCCCAGATATATGAAGGGACTAAGCCGAAAAGAAAATGAATGAATGAATATTACGAAATTTTCTATTTTTTTTCACCATTTTTTTATAAACCCTAGAAATGGTTGGGTGTGAAAAACCCAGTAAATCAGCAGTTTCTGAAATATTCAGACCAGCCCATCTGGGACAAACAGCCAGCCATATATATATATATATATATATATATATATATATATATATATATATATATATATATATATATATATATATATATATATATATATATATATATATATATATACAGTTAAAGTCAGAATTATTAGCCCCCTTTTGATTTTTTTTTCTTTTTTTAATATTTCCCAAATGATGTTTAACAGAGCAAAGAAAATTTTCACAGTATGTCTGATAATATTTTTTTTTTGTTTCTGGAGAAAGTCTTATTTGTTTTATTTTGGCTAGAATAAAAGCAGTTTTTAATTTTTTAAAAAACAATTTTGGGACAAAATTATTAGCCCCTTTAAGCAAATTTTTTTTTAGATAGTGTACAGAACAAACCATTAATATACAATAACTTGCCTAATTACCCTAACCTGCCTAGTTCACTTTATTAACCTAGTTAAGCCTTTAAATGTCACTTTAAGCTGTACAGAAGTGACTTGAAAAATATCAACTAAAAAAGAAATGTGCTGAAACAATCTTCCCTTCATTAAACAGAAATTGGGGGGAAAAATAAACAGGGGCGCTAATAAGTCAGGGGGGCTAATAATTCTGACTTCAACTATATATATATATATATATATATATATATATATATATATATATATATATATATATATATATATATATATATATATATATATATATATATATATATATATATATATATATATATATATATATATGTGTTTAATGTCTATATAATATTTATGTGTGTGTCCATCAACAATTATTTTTGCAGTCAGAATCCATTTTACTTTTTACATTTGCACACAGTTAAAATTTGTGACTAAACGAGTGGGCTAAATTGTTTCATTTTAATGATATAAACTGTACAAATGTAAAAAAATGTGTTAAAATCAGAGCATTTTAATTAGAACATTGCTCACTTCCCAAGACTGTAAAACTCGATTAGGAGCAAACAAAGCTTGCAAACAATATCACTTATTTTCACAGACACACAGGCAGCTGTGAACAGTCATGATGTCTTTGATTTTCATTCTCAGGAGGTGAGAAAGGCTGCTGACAGAAAACTTTGAATACTAATGTGTGACTATTGGTGTGCGAGATTACAGGAAGGAAATTACAGCCAATTAACATAAGATCGAAGACACTCTGTTGTCCTTTAAAAGGAGCACATCTGGCTCTGAGCTCTGGAGTGACATGATAATGAGGGACATGACGTAAATTAAAAGATCTTGTTTTCACCGAGCCCACTGTCCTGGTGGAGTGTTAAAGCGATGATCTGACGTGAATATATGAAATAACTGTTTAGAAATATGAACACATTTAAAAAAATAACATTTTCTTTCCTTGCTTTAAGGGATAGTTGACCCAAAACTTAAAATTCACCCTTTACTTGTTCCAAAACCGTTTGGATTTTTTTTTTTTTTTTTTTTTTGACCAAGATAAAATTTTCCCTGGGTTATGGATTGGAGTATTTTTAAATACAATTTCCTCCAAATAGAAAAAAAGTTTTGCTTATTTATTTATTTATTTATTTATTTATTTATTTATTTATTCGTTTATTTATTTACTTTTCTACTGTATTGCTAAAAAAAGAGGGTTTTTTAAACTCCAACATTATTATAAATCATAAACGATTATTATAAATCATAAACCCAGAGAAACGGAGAAAAAAAACTTAGTTTTTACCTAATAATTTTATTTAGTGTCATTGTTTTTCAACCTTTCAACAAAAACACCAGACATTTGCCTCATTAAGTCAATCATCATTTGTGAATCAATAATCATAAGTCAATAATCATCATCGTCTGTCATCATTTATTCAATCACATGTTAATGTAAACCCTAATCTTCAAAGCACAGGCTTTTTGAGCTTCTATTGAACGTCCATTTATGATGAACATATACTATTTAGTGTTTACTGTTTGAAGATGTGGCGACGCAGTGGCCCAGTTGATAGTGCTGTCGCCTCACAGCAAGAAGGTCGCTGGTTCAAGCCTTGGCTGGGTCAGTTATTGTGCATGTTCTCCCTGCGTTTCCGTGGGTTTCCTCTGGGTACTCCGGTCCCCCCACCCCCCACACCCCACACCCCCCAGCCCCCCAGTCCAAAGACAAGCGGTACAGGTGAATTGGGTAGGTTTAAAATTGTCCGTAGTGTAAAGGTGTGAGTGAGTGAGTGTGTTTGGATGTTTCCCAGTGATAGGTTGCGGCTGCAAGGGCATTCACTGTGTAAAAACATGTGCTGGATAAGTTGGCATTTCATTCTGCTGTGGCGACTCCAGATTAAACAAGGGACTTAGCCGAAAATAAAATTAATGAACAAATGAATGAATGAATGAATGAATGAATGAATGAATGAATGATTTATGAACAACTAAACAAAATGCACACACAAACATGGAAGCTTGTGTGGGTTTTGTTCTATCATCTGACATGAGCAGGAGCCTCCATCTCTACAAAGTAATTTGCTCTAAGTATCTTTCTTTCTATGTGAATGAAAGCTTAAATAAAATCACTTGATTTTACAGTAAAAAGTGACTGTGTATCTTCACAAGACTTCAAATAAATAGCTTGATTATTTCATCCATTTTACTGTTTATCTGTTAAATGTCTAAATGCAGTTAAATGCACAATACTGAGACTTATAGTAAAATTTTCAGGTGATGATCAGGACTCATTTGAATCTGGAAAATATTCCTTTTTGTTGCATGTTGTTGCTTGTAGCTAGAATATGGTACAGGCTCAATAGTTTGCTTGCTCCTGTTGGTGTCATCAATGTGTGTTTTCATCAAGGTAACCTGCATTTGAGTCATTGGAGGAGGGGCCAAGTGAAATTTTTTGGGGGATTTTGTATTACAATACCTAGTTCAACCACTGGGTGTCAATCTTACATACTGCACTTTTAATGTCAGCATCAATGCTTCCAATTCACTTTTGATTGGGTGACGTCAAGCCTTTCCGAACTGAATTGTGGATCCGCTTGATTCACAAGCTGGGAGTTTCTCAACTTTTCAAGCGCCAACAGAAGCATTAGCCAATCAGTTCGCTTTATCCAAATACCCCCAGCTCAAACAGTAGCTGATTGCGGACTAATTTAATTGGCTGACACTGCTATGATGATCGTATTATCCCTAAATTCAGACACGCCCTCCGTCAAGCATTGACTGATACACCCTGTGGATCAGGTGTAACGCTGGATCTACCCGAATTCTATAACTATACTAGAATTACCATAGCAGTCTGACCATTTTCTTATACGACATCATATTGTTACATAATATTTACATTCAAAGCTTCTATTGATATATATTAAAATTAAGCTTTGAATGTCTGTTGTCAAATTTACTGAAGCCATTACCTCAAAAATTCAATCTTTTAGGTAATACAGCCTATATAGTTATAAGTTTGTGCCTCAGTTTTATTTTCATGTTCATTAGCTGGAGAGAAGGCTTCTTTGCGACACTAAATATGCTGTTTTAAAGACATATCTAAAGTAAAGTTGTGTTTTTGTTATCAAAAAATAAGCAGGAAGTTGCTAGGCAACAGAGACAGGCATATTCAGGTCACAGGTAAAATTAGCAGACACTGTAATTCATGCTGCCATTTTGACCTATGATAATTGAAGGTAGACATTTTTGTAGCTCATTTGTGTTTTGCAATTAAAAAAAACAATGTTAGAATAGAAAGAAATATACACATATTTATTAAATCCAAGACATTAAAGTACTGTGGACACTTGATGTTGTTTATAATTTAAAAGACAAGTTGGTCTGCTTCAAGCTCTTCATTTTAGCAGTGCATTGGCCAAACAGTAGTTTTTGGCGTTGTAGTCACTCTTAAGGCCGGCTCACACTGTGCGATTTTTACAATCCTGAACAATTGTAGCAAGTCAGACTGCACAAACATGGTCTTGGATTGACGCTCGTCGCAGCTGTTGCTGCACTGCAGGGAAGTGTCTGAAATCTTCTGACACTGACAGAACTTCATCGGAGGAAAAAACTGGTTGCAACGGGCATTAATCGGCTGTCTATGAACATGTCAAACCAATAACCAAAGACCACAGATTTTAGTCTTGGATTTCAGGAATCTTTTAGAATTTCTCAAATTTGTCTCAGATAACAAAATTGTGGCTGAAATCTCACATGATGAGCAGGGCTTTAATTAAATAATCTAGGATTGTATGTTAGAATTGACTGTCAGTGACCCATTTAATGGTGCTTTTGGGTGTTCTTTTGATTTAACGTTCTGACTCAATAATGCTATATACATTTACATTCAAATAAAATTAATTCCAATTGAAAGATTTGTTGAAGTGTTTTCATGACACACAGACAAGTTGTTACCACATAACTGATTTTAAATCGAAAAGAGCATTGCTTTATTATCTGGCTACCACTCCTCAATTCATAAACATTCTGATGTACATCCAAAAAGCCCACAAAACAATGAAAACTGTCCAGACATTGGTAGCCTACAAATTATGGCTGCTGATGATAATGACTTTAAAAGCCCAATACATGTTTTTACAAGGAAGGCTGTTGTGTTAGCAAGAAAAAGTGGGTGAGAAAACATGCGGCTCACCTTATTGCATGCATTTGTATGACCAATGTATTCATGCTTATAATATTCATCATTGCCATGAACAGCTGTTTACGCAATATTTAGAGGTGTGTGGAATACCTGGTAGAGCAAAATCATGACAGAGAAGCTAATTATTTGTACTAACATGTACATTAATTTCACCCCTGTCAAACTTACTTCATTTTTATTCCATGTGAGCATTTTTATTCAAATGTAAGTGTTTATATGAGACCTTTTTTATTCAGATTGGACTTTTAAAGTGATTAAAATGCTCCATGTAAACATACCTTCTGTCTTTTTGAGAGCGTGTTTGCTATAACCTGTATCCAGGGTACAATTTTTGACAGATCCAGATTTCTAATATTGTATCGAGCACATTTGATAGTGCATTACCCATCTTATACATTATCAAGTTGTATGCCGAATAAATCATTCGTTTGGTGAAGAAATAAAGTTATATAAATGTAGATCAATATAATAAAAGGCTTATATAATGAATGCCACATTATGTGAAATATACGGTAAAATAGGAGTAAAACTGGAACTACTGTACTGCCCACAAAAACCTAAAATGGAAGCGCCTACACAGCTTTTATTTTCCCTCTGGGTCAGCGCCGCAGAGAGATCTGTGTCTACTGGGTTCTTAAATAAGGCTCACAGGTCCCATGAGAGTAAAACGAGGCCTGGAAAGACAGTTATAGGAGAATCACTAAACACAGGTCACCTGCACCAAACCTGACCAATAAGCCTGTTGTGAACATGTGATTCTCATTTACTACAGTATTGATCGCTCGAGGCAGTGGCCTAGCATTTTTCTTTTTCTTTACTTCCTTTGGAAGAGCAAAAGGGAGAGCTTAAAGAGATAGTCCAACCTGAAATTGAAAAATCTGTCATCATTTAGTCACACTTCTGTTACCAAATTTTGTTACCATTTACTCAACATGTTGTTCCAGGGCTGTATAGATATCTTTCTTCTGTGTAACGTAAAAATAAGACATTTAGGTTTTTCTTAATTCTTTGTTTGGTAGGTTTTTGTGTATGATGTCAAATGTGTTTAAATATTATTTATTTATTTATTTATTTATTTATTTATTTATTTATTTATTTATTTATTTATTTATTTTTAACCTGATTTTACTTTTGAAATTGTGTCTTTTATATTACTTACAACAATTAGCATAATGCCTTTTTTGTGAGTCTGTTTGTTTGTTTGTTTGTTTGTTTGTTTGTTTGTTTGTTTGATTGAAACAATAAACAACAATTCAGTTAGATTGATTAATCACTTACAACATTATTGATTGATTGATATATTTATTCATTAATTTAATTTCTTGTTGACTTAGTCCCTTTATTAATCCGGGGTTACCACATCAGAATGAACCTTCACAGTGGATCCCCTTTCAGCCACAACCCATCTCTGGGAAACATCCACACACACATTCACACACTCACTCATACACTATGGATAATTTTAGCTTACTTAATTCACCTGTACCGTATGTCTTTGGACTGTGGGGGAAACCGGAGCTCCCGGAGAAAACCAAACTGAGCCGAGGATCGAACCAGCGACCTAGCAACCTTCTTGCTGTGAGGAGACAGCACTACCTACTGCACCAATGCGTCACCTTATTTATTTATTTGTTTGTTTGTTTATCTATTTATTTTGTTTGTTTGGTTATTTATTTATTTAGTTATTTATTTTTACCAATAAAAATGTGACACTTCACAGGCATACAAAATAGGATCAAAATCTTTCATCAAAGTTGTCCTAAACCTATTGAAAAAACGTTTTTGATCCACTACAACTGTTAACTATTGTAACTCCTTTCCGATTGGTCAACCAAGGATCAGTCAATGGCACAGTTTATTCTGCTTTTAATTATGACCATATAACACAATATATTGTACATGTAATTATGTTTTTATAAGGAGCTATTTTGGAAAATATTATACCTGAGTTTGACAGTTTCTCAGTCAACTGAAGCATGGTGTTAGCATGAATATTGGAAACATGACAAGTTAACACTTGCTTCTCTGAGAAACAATGCTTACAGCTGGTTATTCTATTTTTAAATGTGTTCCATGTAGCAATGTCTGTCTTTTTTTTTTTTTTTTTTGGTCTGTGTGATTCCGCCTGCTGTTGATTTACCCTAAAATATTTACACATTCTGGGTTGGCAACTGATAGAATACAGAGCATATTGCAGCCATGAAAGAAGTCAAACTATAAAACAAATACAAACCTTTATTTTACAGACTAAAACATACCAGTTTGCCTGCACCGAAAATGTGTAAGAGGATGAAAAAAACCTCCACTAAAACTCAATAGTTAAGTGGAAGTAAAAAGCTATTGTGTAATTTTCATGAAAAAGAGGAAGGGGTGTATTGTTTCGACTGTTACTGAAACTAACTTAGACTTTAAAGGGGTGGTCCACGGTGTATTTTTAAGGCTTAGTTGGGTTTATAAGGTGCAAAGCAATGTGTGCTCATGCTTCATTTGTAAAAAATCGCGTAATTATTATTATTTATTTTTTTTTGATTACTGCTACTTAGCTAACATAAAAACGGCTGTCATATTTCCTAGTTCCTCTGAAAGGCCTGTCATCAAGAGGCTCTGATTGGTCAGCTAACATAACATGCTGTGATTCGTGGGTTGGCTCGATGTCACCACGTCACTGTCCTACATGCACGTGCTTTTGCACTGTGTAAACAGTAGCTGTTAGCATATCAGTTAGTTATTTGAGATGTAGCACGCACAAAAAAGTGGACACATAGAGAGACGCTGCATATGCTGCTGAAGATTGTGGGTCTTTACATTGGTTTGAATAATAAATATGAATTTGAAGCTAAATTGTTACCAGTGCAAAACAGCATTACCCATTGTTTACAATCTTCTTTACATCCTCACTACAACATACCATTAACGCTAGACACTATACATGTGATCGATTAATTTTAACAAATAAAAATACTTACAGATTGTGACTTACAATCCACATCTTTGTCGGTTAAAGGAGTTTTTAGCCAAATTCACCACTGAACTGAGAGAGATTCTGGAAGCTGTCCTTTGTCAAATGCTATGGTTTGTGACCTATGGTTTGTAATCACACTAACCCTAAATTATTATTTTTATTTTTATTTTTTTTGTAGACCCCAAACTTTGTTAGCTGTATTGCTAAGCTAACTCTGCAAAAGCATGTCTTGCTTTGCATTGAAGTTTAAGCGTATTACATTCAAACATGTTTTTTTATGTTTACACAGCTACGTTGCACATGAACTAAAGTTTAAAATATTTTATCGTAGTGGACCACCGATTTAACCCAAACATTTGATATATGACACATACAATGTACTATTTATTGTAAGTGTCATAAATCTGGCAACCAGTATGTACCAGGACCAGCATACCTGGTTTAACCTCTTTCTGTCAATATCACATACAGTACTGTACTTTTAAAGGTCTCGTGAAGTGCTTTAAAATGTGCATTTTATTCGATGCTTGACGTAATCTCAACTGAAAAATAAGGAGAGGGTGGGACATAGAGAAGCTCCTCCCCTTTAAAAAACAGCCAATAATGCTTTTTTTTTTTTTTTTTAACACAGCTTGCCAGTTGTAGTGGTTGAGCTCAAGCACATCAAATGAAAAGCAAATGAGAAGTGTCTAGAAGGGGGCGGGGCATGTCAGATACTAAAGAGCATTTGATTGGTCAAGAATTGGTTAAGATTTTAAGAAACTGTAGTAGCAAAATAGTCACACATAAAAAAAAAATCTAAACAAAACAAACAAAAAAACTATTTGTCTAAATTCTGAAGTATAAATAATATATAGTGCTGTTGTTCAGAATATCACCATGGGTAGGAAAATTGGATCAGATTTATGTCCATTTTTAAATCAAATATAAACATATTTATGTGGCCGAGTGTACAGTAAATCCAGAGTGCACAATATATCATTTTGGATAGCAAATCGATCAAGGTGCATGAGTATACTGTAAATTGACTCAAACCCTTAGTTTTACAATCAGAGTGCAAAGTGGGAGATTTTTTGATGGAGAGAGCTAGAGCATGAGTGAATGGGGATTGAGAGCGATTTCTTAATTTTCTACTCAGCTAGTTTCTCGCTGCCCTTGCATCAGAGAGATAGAGCAATGACCATGATGTATAGAGTGACACACAGGATATAGAAAGATGTAATAGAAAAGAAAAAGAAAGCCACTATAAAGCAAAGATACATGGTGACACACTCATATGAGAAGGTAACGGGACACTGACTTTATAATCAAGAAATACTCTGTCCATAGCCAGGTGATCGCTGGCCCCTCCTCTATCTGTGTAGAGGTTATTTCAACCTTTTCAACTTCAGCTCCTTTCAGACTCCTGTTCCATTAACACTAATGCCCAAATAATTCCACTAATGCCTCTTTACTCATAGCTGAGGATTAAACCCAATAAATCTGTATCATTCTCCTAGAATACTGGAGACCTTTTAACACTGAGCCAATAGATTCCATTTCCCTTTTCCTCTCTCTCTTTCTCTCTATCTTTCCTTCTCCGTCCCCAGTAATTGATATTTGGGGATTGTTTTTTTTTTTTTTTTTTTTTTCTGCTCTCATGCAGCCTTAGCAGAATAAGTGTGTGAGTGATTGTGAAGTAAAAAACAGCTGAGGCTGGTAGAAAAAAAAATACAATTGGCTGTGTGCATGTACACGGTGACTTAGGATTAACCGCTGTGAATTGGAAGTTGAAAGAAAGAAAGTAAGAAAAATGAAAGAAAGTAAGAAGTTTGATTTTAGTTAAATATGGTCAAAATGGCTCCTTTTTTAGAGAGCTTTTTTACTTCAAGTGTTAACAGTTTGACCATTTTTACATTTTGTAATTGAATAGTTTTGTTAAAATAAAAAACATATAACTCTAATACTCTAACACTGTTATTATATTAACATGACAAAGCACAACCACGTTTTGTGTATTTCTATTTTGAATGGGCATAAGGGTCAAATTGACCGCAAAAATGTCAGCATCTGCTACCATTGTCTGTGCCCTTGAACAAAGAGAATCACTAAGAGGTGACACTGTAGTGCGATTTGGGAAACAGCCACTAAATGACACAACTTCCATTTTGGAATGAAAATTCCAATTGAACAACATCATACTATAAATCTGTAAAATAAACTATTAAAAGTGCTGATGATTGTGACAGTGTTGTATTGTCATCTTTCAGGTAGTATCTCAGCTTTTCTGCGCTTTTTTAATTAAAAAAAAAAAAAAAAAAGCAGCTGCTTGCCATCACAACAGCAATAAGATCCAAACGCTTTCACTCCAAAATCCAGGCAGAATCCAGGACTGTTGCTGGACGCTGCTGTTGCAATGGAATTCTATCGAGTGTCGCCTCTTGGTCATTCTAAGCTCTTTGCCTTATATATCCGTGCCTGTGCTGCCTATCTACAGTTTTCTGACAACAACATAACATTCTGATTGCAAAAACATAAATTTACTTCAGACATCTTCTTTCAAAACAACATTGTGATAAAAAAAAAAAGTTGCTTTCCTGCTTGCTGGACAAAGTGAGGTACGTACCTTCAGAGGCAGTCTAGTAGCTTGCACACAATTATAGACTCTATTGCAAAAAAGTTTTTTTTTTAAGGCAATAGATTTTTATAAGATGACTTTATAAGATATTACATCATCAATGGTAAAAATGACCGCGATGGCCATTCTAGTACAGTAGTTATAAAATTATCTTTGTTCAGGTCCTGTGAAGTGCTTTGAAATGTGCATTTTTTATTCAATGTTTGATGTAATCTTAAAGGTGCAGTAGGTGATCTGCCCAAATGCTACTATTAGCATATCTTTAAAACACAGTCCCTCCCCTGCTGTCCAAAGCCACGCCTCTTGATATTACGAATGCACACCAGAAAGATGATAGTAGACAACCCAACTGTTCATGTCATTTACCAGTTATAAAACTTTATAACTCTCAATGAAAAACTGTATTATATCTAGCACGTTTTTAGTTGTGTAGCAAGCAAAACTTGTCATAATGTGCAATTGTTCTTGCATGCAAGGATCACTGGTCTAACTGGAGGAGAGGAGAAAAAAATTGGCTGGGTGAAAAAAAAATGGGTGAAAGAAAAAAGTGGTTGGGAGGAAAATATATATTCTCCCATATTTTACCATTCTATCCCACTTTCTTTACATTAAATCTGTGTGTTGATCGTTGCCTTTCACTTTGCAACCTCTGAACCAGCGAATGCATGTATAAGCGCTGACTGACAGACGTGCTCCGTACAATAAACTGATCCCAGATCAGCGTCTGTACGCGCCATTTAAAGGGACACTTCTGTTATCAAACAAGTGAGCAGCAATGAATCTCATGTTTTGTTTAGTTTGATAACATAGGTGTCTCTGTAAGAATGCACAGATCAATAATGAAAGCATTCCATTACTTTAGAAACTGTTTGTGCTCATTTAAGAGAAAAAAAGCTGTTTACAATAAAACATGCAGGACGGAGATGTTTACATATTATTCAGTGTATTTGTCTGTTTAAACATACACCCGCTCCTCTGTGCTCCTCTGTAAATGGCGTGTACAGACGCTGATCTAGGATCAGTTTATTGTATGGAACACGTCAGTCAGTCAGCGCTTATACATGCATTCACTGGTTCAGAGGTAACATATGAAAGGCGATGATCGACACACAGTAATGTAAAGAAAGTGGGATAGAATGGTAAAATACGGGAGAATTTTGGCAAAAACGGGAGGGTTTACATGAGTGAAGTGAACAGGAAGTGTTTGTGGAGAAACAGTTTTGCGAGAAAACGCAAAACATCTTTGCGAGATAACACAAAACTTTGCGAGGTAACGCAAAACATCTTTACGAGAGAACACAAAACTTTGCGAGAAAACGCAAAAACCTAGAAATATATATATTTTATAAATATATAAATATATATTAAATATATAAATATATTTTCCTCCCACCCATTTTTTTCTTTCACCCAGCCAATTTTTTTCTCCAAAATTACAGTTATTTCCTTAAATTAAAAAATCTGGTAAAGTTCTTTAATTCAACTTCTGTTATTTTACAGTAAATTTCTGTAATTTAACGGCGGTTATTTTATGTTTTTTTTTTTTTTCACCCTAGCTGCCGGAAATAAACCATAAAATTACAGATTTTTTTTTTTACAGTGTATACGGGAATTACACTTATTTCTAAGCCATACTTACATGCTATTTTAGACAGAATATTCAAAATAGTACAGTAAACAATATAGGGAGCTCGTCACAAGTTGACATTTTTCAAAAATTAACCAATGTGAATATAAAACCAACTTCACCTCAGTGAAGCAGGCTAGGCGGAATAGTGATATTTACTGATGTTTTATGTTAAACGAAATAAAAATCTACTGTAAAAGGTCCTTATGAAAAACTGAAAATAGTCGCATCAATCTTTCTAGGAATTTTCTATCTGACACTTTATTTGAACAAAAACATTTTTTAGTCTTATGCCTTTCCTAGATTATAAAAATACATATAAATACATTTAGATAATTTACTTTAATCTATTGGAATGTTAAGAGACTTTTAACCAGCACAACAAAAAAAATGCTTCTGAAGACAATTACTTACTACAATCTTAAATGAAAAACAAAGAGAGTGTGGGACATAGCTGCTCCTCCCCTTTTCTAAAAGCAGCCAATAGAAATTTGTTTTATCACAGCTCTGCCAGTGAGAAAGGTTGAGCTTGAAAGCATCAAATTAAAAGCAAATGAGAAGCATCTTGAGGGGGGTGGGGCATGTCAGAAACTGCATTTGATTGGTAATGATGTGATGAGAAACTGAAGTATGATGAGATGTGAAATAAAAAGTTGATATATTTAGGTGGAAATGACAAACTACAAGCTTTACATGTTCATATCAGTTTTCTAATTTCAAAACCATTTTGTCACTAATTTGTACCACACTAGCTTATAGATATCTTTAAAGACTAATATACTGATAACATATAAAAATCATTATTTTAATTCCACTGGACCCTTAAATAGGTAAATATAAAGAAAGTTGTAAAATGGTAACTGACTGTGAAAATATTATTAACACTAACTTTTGCTTCAGTAACAAACTTTTACATGTTGAATGTAGATTAAATATAAAACAACACAGTTGGTCCTACCTGGATTTCTAGATTTGAGATGAGAAGTAAGATGAAAGTAGAACACATAACTTACCATTATCTGTAAGTAGACAAGGTCTGAGGGAATGTTTGTTGACTGTTTGTTGTTGTACAGTCTTTCATGCCTGTAATAGGGTTACAGATGTAATGCAGTGTATAACAAGTATAAACCGGCTTGCTGATGAAGATAAAGTATCTCAGGGCAACTGTGGAAATAAAATTGTCAGTTTTTTTTTTTTCCACACCTATAGCAAATAGATTTAAGCTCTTATCACAAAAGTTTAGAGTCCAAGCTTCTGATAAATATTGCTATATATCTGATGGTAGAAATCTGTAAAATAGAATGACATTACACACACAAACATAATTCTTTTATTAATTTTCCTTCTGCTTATTCAGCAGGGTTCACCACAGCACAATGAACTGCCAACATATCCAGCATATGTTTTACAAAGCGGATGCCCTTCCAGATGCAACCCAGTACTTGGAAGCAATTTAGTTTTATCCAATTCACCTACCACATGTCTTTGGCATGTAGGGAAACCTGGCGAGAACATGCAAACTCCATACAGAAATGCCAACTAGCCCAGCTGGGACTCAAACCAGTGACCTTCTTGCTGTAAGGTGACAGTGCTAAGCACTGAGCCACCAGGTTGCCCACAAACATAATATTATTCATTATTCATTTTCTTTTCAGCTTAGTCCCTTTATTTATATGGGGTCGCTACAGCAAAACGAACCGCCAACTTATCCAACAAATTTTTTACACAGCGGATGCCTTTTCAGCTGCAACCCAGTACTGGGAAACATCCACACACATACACTACAGACAATTTAGCTTACCCAATTCACCTATAGCGCATGTCTTTGGAGCATCTGGAGGAAACCCACACAGACACAGGGAGAACAGGCAAACTCCACACAAAAATGCCAACAGTGACCTTCTTGCTGTGAGGCAATTGTGCTACCACACTGTCCCTCTTTATCTTGCACATGTGTCATTATGTGACATGAACCTTATGTTCCAGAATATCACAAATGCTCTCAAGATCATTTGCAGAGGCTGTGGAGAGGCAATAATGCTGTAGGAAATGTTCAGTTTCTTATAAAGATTGACATCAATGTATCATCAACAACCACATTAATAATTAGTTTTTCTGTTGACTTGCATTTTGTAAATCACTAGGAACCTAGCAGACATTAACATTTCATATTATTGTTTTCATATGAACTAATGCTTAAACATCCTTTGATATGAACCAAAAGAGAAGTTTTTAGACATGTCATCTAATATTATTATGCATATATATATATAGTAAAAAAATCTTAATTCTTATCAGAAGAATTTTGTTCTTGAACTTTAATTACAATAATTTTAAGCTTAAGCTGTTGATCCATTAAAGTTTTGACTATGAAAGAAAGATTTGTTAGTTTGGAAGGACATGAAAATTAGTAAATGACAGATTTTTAAAATCAATAACTTGAAATACTTTAAAAACGCCAAAATACTCACTGTTTAGAAAACACTTTTAAAAATGTTGTTGAATCTTCAGTACACGGGGTCATCAGACTGCTTCTCCACAAAAAAAGGAGCGGGAGAAAATCACAAGACATTGTCTCAGAAAAAAAAGAATAAATTGCGGAAATTTTATTTTGCATGATATTATCATCATATTCAAAACATATACTCAGGAGATGTGCATCTTTTGACCTACTACTAATCCTGTATTGATCCAGGACTAATTTCATATATTAGTTTATGAAATAATAAAATTATAATAAAATGTTTAATGCGGTGCACATTTTTTGCATTACTTAAGCATTGATAACTTTTTTTTTTTTTTTGTTCTGAGCATTATAAACTCTAGATGATGGGTAGTAAAGTTTAAAGTGTCTTCTTTCTAAAGATACATTAACTGTGAATGTAGACCAACTAATTTACAACTGTTACTGTTTTAGTTTGAGATGGTCAATTTTAAGAAAATGCCTCTGACGGTGAGGAAAATTAGGACACCAATATAGTCTCAGAAACTTTTTACAGAAATCTTATTTTGAATGCTATCTTCATCAAATTTAAAATATAAGAGATCATGAGACACTTGGCTTTTAAGGTTAATTTTTCTAGGACATTACATTAATGTTTTCCTGTGTTTGTATATCAAAAAACAAATATTAAACACAGTACACATTTTTTTCTTTCTCATTACTTCATAATGTTTTAGATGTTTTTTTGTTTTTTTTTGCATGAAACTTTCTAGATGGACCATGAAGCTCAAGGTATTTTCTGTCCAATGATACATTAATAATGTTTATAGCTCACTGGGCTCAAGAACTGTTATTATTTAAAGTTAGGTAGGTGTAAATCCCCAAAAAGTGAGTGCTGGCTATGCTGAAATTTTAAAACATTATGGATTCATTCATTCATTCATTCATTCATTCATTCATTCATTCATTCATTTATTCATTCATTTTCCTTCAGATTAGTCCCTTATTTATCAGGGGTTGCCACAGTGGAATGTATGACCAACTATTCTGGCATATGTTTTTATGCAGCGGATGCCCTTCCAGTTGCAACCCAGTACCAGAAAACACCTATTTCACACACACACACACACACACACACACACACACACACACACACACACACACACACACACACACACACACACACACTGATACAGTATAGCCAATTTTGTTTCACCCAATTCACTTATACCACATGTCTTTGGACTGTAAAGGAAAACCAAAGCACCCAGAAAAAACATGCAACATTGAGAGAACATGCAAACTCCACACAGAAACACCAACTGGCCCAACCGGGAATCCATCCAGCGATGGAGGCAAAATAGGAGAGAAATAATAGTCAAGTTCTAACAGAAGTTATCATGAACAAACTTTTGGTGATAACTTACTTTGATTGTAAGTGCCTTACAGTAATCTAATCAACACCAACTGCTGAAATGGTGTTGATTGAGTCTAACTCGCATTAAACTCAGAATATTATTTTAAAACTCATTTTAAAACAATAAAAGCAATACTTAGTGAGAAACATTGACCAGGATGTGTAAGGTTGCTGTTTCAGCTTGTAATAGGGATGAAGTCACTTCAACTACCTCATGCAATACTATATGGTCTGCATTTGCTCTCACTGCAGGTCATAGAAAGGCTGTAGGTCTTATCACATCATCTTGGAAATTCCATATCTCTCTCCTTCCTGATCTCACCATCCACTCCTTTGAATCTAACGCTGTGGCCATACATTATAGATGAACTTGATACTCTTCTTACCCTCGTCCCAGAAGACTCATCCTTCTTGGTGATCTTAATATTCACTTGATGCTCCAACCTACTTCAACGCTTCACATGTCCTTCAGACCCACTCTTTCAAACTCCTCTCCAGATTATGAGGAGGGCAACTTGATCTACTTTTTATGAGCTGCTTTACATCAGTAATATTGGTCATATTTATCTTATTCTCATATATTTAGATTCATTCATCATTGACATCACCATTGCTTGTTCCCCTTTTTTCCATTGACTTTTTCCCAAATTATGCAAATGTGTTTCAGGGTACAAATAAACAAATTATTTTAGTTATGAGGCTGCTATATTACAAAATATAAAAATGTCATTGTTGAGTATTGCTCTTGATATCATAGCATTGATCACTACACATCAAACTGTTTTTTTTTTGTGTGTGTGTGGGTGTGTGTGTGTGTGTGTGTGTGTGTGTGTGTGTGTGTGTGTGCGTGCGTGCGTGTGTGTGTGTGTGTGTGTGTGTGTGTGTGTGTGTGTGTGTGTGTGTGTGTGGAAACTGCACATAATTTTCCAGCTACTAAACAGTTTATGACATTAGTCTATCGTTTTCTCAAAAATAAGCTCCTGTTTTGAAAACAGAAGTTGTTAAATGATTGTCGTACATCATATCTGCAATTTGTTATTTATGATGAGAGAAGTTGCATCAGTAAGCAATTCAGTCAATGAGCACAGTAAAGAAACTTAGCACCTCGGATTGGTCATTGCATTCATAAATCTAACAGAAATCTTTGTGATTGGGATTAATGCTCACTGTGTTACACCATAACTATTTACTTGGAAAATATAAATAATTTTACTTGAATTGCAACTGGTAAGACGTATTTTCCCCTTGAATTTGGAGGACAGTTTTGTTTATTTTGGTGTCATTAAAGATCACATTTAATTCTCAGCCCAATTTTTTGTGTACATGGTTTGATCACACAATTTTAAGGTACAATCTCTCGCTATATCGCTATATATTTAACATTAACTATGACTTTTGACTCAATAAACTCCTATTTGCTGATTATTTATAGCTAAGTTTGTAGTTTAGTTTAGATATTTAGTAGGATTCACGATGTAGTATAAGATGCAGAATGCAAGTACTAATGCACTGACAAAAGACTTGTCAAAGTTTTAGGAACAACCAATAATAACTTCTAGTTAATTATTTGGTATCAGAAGTGGCTTATAACAGGCAAAGGCCTCTAGATTATGTTTATTTTGTCAAAATGAAATATGAAAATGCCTTGATTTTTAATAATTTAATTAGGACAGTAATGTTTGTCTTTCCTTAGACAAAAGTCTTGCCACTTAACAAAAATAATGTAAAGTATAAAATATAAAGTCATGGTGCAGTGAAAAAATAATTAATATGAGCTTGGAGGACTGCATCCATACATCTCTGCAATGACTCAAAAAACTTATTAATAAGGTCACCTGGAATGGCAAGGAAAGCGTTCTTGCAGGGCTCCCCGAGGTCATCAAGATTCTTTGGATTCATCTTCAATGCTTCGTCCTTCATCTTACCCCAGACATGCTCAATAATGCTCATATCTGGTGAGTGGGCTGACCAATCCTGGAGCACCCTGACCTTCTTTGCTTTCAGAACTTTGATGTGGGGGCTGAAGTATGACAAGGAGTGCTATCCTGCTGAAGAATTTACTCTCCCCTGTTGTTTGTAATCAGAGCTTGACATCCACTCTGCCTAGTAGATTTCCAACATTACTAGTCACTCGCCATTTTCACTAGTGACACTTTTGTTGTTGGGGAAATATATTCCATATGCCTACACTTGACTTTAACATGCTAAAATGACTTGATTTAGATTTTGTGTTATGTCCACATGCCTCCTTATTTATTTCACTTTTTGTGTGTGTTATGTATTAGCTTGCTCATGTAACGGGATGTGACCCTGACAACAGGGGTGTGGATCCAAATGCAGGTTTATTACAATGGTCAGGCAAGCAATGATCAGTGCATGAGCAAACAAATGTATAAGGGCAATCAAGAGTGATAGGCAAAATAACAGGCAGATGATCACAAGGCAGGCAGCAGACAATTAGGGTGCTTTCACATCTGTAGTTTGCTTTATTGGGTCCGGACCAAGGGTAATAAATGATGCATTATTGCATCTTCTGCCGTCTTTGGGTCGTTTTCACACCACACTGCTGGCTTTGGTCCGAACTAGTTGAAACAAACTAAAATGCAGTCATCTGACAAAATCCACATCTCTCATTGGCCAGATGTTGTTGAACATATTTCCTAAACTGCTTATTGATTGGTCAGAATTCACGTACGGGAAAATGCCAGTGAACTCCCGCAGGTAAACAAAACCTTTTACTCTGGAGGGACGACTGTGCTGGCTGATTGTATCCCTGCTTTAGACAAACTATACATTGCGAAAATTAAGTGCGGCCGCGGCTGGAAAACAGTGTTTTAATGCATCGCTCGTCACTTCAGGAGGAGCCGTGAATTAATTTAGCTAAACTGCGACATGGTCATCTTGCGGAAATATTACCAACGATCCATCAGGTAATGTTTTCCCCATTCTCTCTCTCTGTTGGTAAAGCGCTGTCAACAAATATTTTTCCTCTATATCCCATAATGCACAGCGCATCGGCCTACGGCAGCTGAATTAGTCCAAAACGAGCAGTACTTTTTGCGGTTGGATCTGTTCTAGTACCGATCATATTCTCACCACAAACTAACCGCTCGGGGTTCGTTTGAAAGCGTACCGAGACCACCTCTTCAAGCAGGTCTCGGTACGCTTATTTGGTCCGCTTTTGGTGCACACTCGAGTAAGAATGCTGCATTCTCACCTGCCCAAACGAACCATACCAAAAAGGGAAATGAACTCTAGTGTGATTCAATCGAACTAAATAAGGGTCTGTGTAATCAGTCCTAGTGTGTGCGCAATCAGTCAGGATTAGGAACATGGGTGTGTGAGCTGAGTGCATGTATGGAAGTGTAGTCCATGAATGGTGGATTTGTAGTCCGTTAGCGAATGTGCATGTTTTCTAGAGATCCATAGTGTTTTAGATTACTAGTGATTGTAATAGAGCCCCACCTCTAAGGAATGGATTCCAGATGCTCCTAATGCAGTTCAGGCGGGAGGTGGAGCAGAGGTGGAACAGGGGGAGGGATGGAGGGCCAGGACCATGCAGCAGAGGTGTACCTGAAACATGGAGCTTTGGAGGACCTGGACCGTGTAGCCTTGGAGGGCCTGGAGCATGGTGTGTCTGTCTAAACTGTCACAGCTAAAATCTACCCGCATTTGGTGGGCTGGCGGGTATTAATGCCAAGCCCTATTTGTAATGTAATGGGCAGCACAAATATCTTGATACCTCAGGCTGTTGATGTTGTCATCCACTCTGCAGATCTCTTGCACGCCCCCATACTGAATGTAACCCCAAACCATGATTTTTCCTTTACCAAACTTGACTGATTTCTATGGGAATCTTGGATCCATGCCGGTTCCAATAGGTCTTCTGCAGTATTTTTGATGATTAAGATGCAGTCCAACAGCTGATTCTTCTGAAAAAAATTACCTTCTGCCATTTTTCCAAATGATCAACTAGAGGTCAACTTATTATTTGTTATATTACCATAAGCAGTGGGAATTGGTCCTTAAACTAATGTGTTTCCATCACTTTTTATTGCGGTGGGTTAGGCTATTTATTTATTTATTTATTTATTTATTTATTTATTTATTTATTTATTTATTTATTTATTTATTAGGGATAATGATGTGAGTTTTTTTTACTAATTTGAATTTAAAACCCAACACAGAGTAACCATCTCACCAAATTGGTTATCAGAATTCTTTGCAAATTTCAAAGAGAAGCTTTAAAGACTCCCTTCTGTCTGTGTGTGTTTTTAAACTGAGATGAATATGTAATACCTCTAATATATTTCATTTCAAAGCAAAGACATCGAGACAGTCGTGAATGTTATGATCTGCTGATTTTCCTCCTACATTCTCATAATAAAATTGACTTTGCACACACATTTTATATCATCCTGAGGAGCATGTACTGTACATCTTTTTCACCCCTGATAAGTTTGCATCACTTTGAAAAACGATCTTAGCTGACTCTCCTTTCCTTCCTTTCAATCTATTTCGGCAACTAGCCTGAATCGCCTCGACGAATTAGGTTAGTGTCTGGAATTTGTGGTCCCTAAAGGACGTAAATGTATTTTGGGGGATTAAACGAAATGACATAACTGCTGTCTTTTCACAATAAGCCATGTTCTTGCTTTGGATAAAACGCTAAATAGATCAGTGTTAAATCAATAAATGTCACAGTTTGACTTGAGGCTATTGACTTAGCTGTTTGTTTTTCTTCTGTTCTGTCTATAGTTTTCATGCTATAAATTGAACGTTTCTACCGAATCATTAGGATTAAATATCCATGCGTCACGATATTGCTTCAGTTTGTTTACTTTCCCTCAGTAAGATGTAATGAAACAGTGAGTGCTAATGGGCATTACCACGGTGCCTAATTATCACCACACTTGTCCTGTCCTTTGAGATGTTAACAGCTACTATGGGCCTCCAGACAATGTTCTGGAGTAAAATATGACATGGAAGATAGCACAAGCAGGGTCTTTTCTTTAAATGACCTTCATAAAAAAGGGAATTCTGTCTTTCTCTGTGATTTTAATAGCTTCTGAACAATGCCTCCTAACTGCTTACAAAAAGCAGTCGGATTGTGGTTTTGCAAGAGGGAGAGTTGGAAGCTTCACTAGTGCTGTCTGTCTTGCTGTTCATTACCTCTGCTGCCAGATGGTTTATGTGGGTATTCCAGACTGATTTGGTTGAAGGCCTATTTAGATATTCTTTACGACATTTTTTTTTCTCCCCCCAGCCTCTCGCTAGCAGCAGACAAGAAGATAATTATGACCTGTAACTTTTTGTCACCTTTTCTCTAAAACATTTGATTATGCCTCAGAATCCATGTAGCTTATGATTAGAGGTGTTACAGACACTGCGGTTCACACTCTTGGAATGCTGAGGGTGATACTTAAGCGTAGTTTTAATCAGTGAAGCTTGAACAAGACAGCGACAAATTAGACATGACAAAGTGGCATCTAGGAGAAGAAAGTATTTTTATAGCTTAGCTTCCAGTACAAATGTACACTTTTTTCATTAACTTATGTAGTGCTACTAAAACTTTTTTTGGTTTGTTTGTTTTACTTGGACTAATTCTAACAATCATGAAGTCGGTAGGTTTACATAAACAACAGTCACTGAACTAGGTGTATTATCCATGCATGGAAAGCCTAGTAAAGGTGCTGTATGTAAGTGTATGGCTTTTTTAAAGCATAAAAATGCCACAATATGTTTGCAGATAGTTATGAAACATGCTAAGCGAACATTCTTGTTTATCTGAAAAACAATGCTGAAGTCAAATATTATGCTTTGAAAATATGAGTTACGATCCTGAGCACTGTCTTTGTTTTGGTTCTTTTAACCCACCCTTTGCCAGTTTAGCCAATTATATTTCAGCACCCCATGTTGCCTTGATGGAAAACAGCATATTTCAATAATTCATTCATTCAGAAAGGCTCTTAAAGGATGCACTCGTGACCAAACTGCAGTCTCCATTGGACATTAGCAGACTCTAAAATGAGACACAGATTCAGTTCCACATAAGGTTATTAATTAGCAGTAATTAATCCTAACAACATGCTGGATTTGTTAGGATGAGACGTAACAATATTTGCAGTGATAAGCAATTTGGCTTAAATTTGGCTTAAATTTAAATACAGCTATTTTTAAGCACAAAATGTTCGCTCACTAATGAAATGGTAAAGTTTATAATCTAATTAATAAATATTAAACCTCTTCACATTATTAAATGTACATGCTGAATCACTATGTGTTGGTTTTGAGTCATAGTTCTAAAGTTTCATTTTAAACCGTTTATTTTGTTTTCATGATCTGAGGTGATCTGCTGCTGCTTTCAGTATATGACAATAAATGTCATGGAAATGGCATTCAAACTCACATCATTAGCATTTAACACTAAAAAAAGCAGATGATGTGTACCTGAGGTGATTATTGTCTGTTTATCCTGTTGCAAGAAATAGAAGCTGTTTCTAAAATAGAAATTTTAGGTGTTGGTTAAGACAAAAACATTTAATATGGAAAATATTCCTATCGCTTTTTTAGGACACAATTGTCAGACTTGATCCTTTTGGTCCTGGATCTGGCAACCTGTGCTTGCGTTTGTTTTGATGTACTCTGCAGAAAATGCTGGGTTCATGTTGTGGATAAAGTCAGCTTAATAGTTTTTACAAATTTAAGGTTGAACATAAAACAATTAAGTTGTCCCCAAAAAAATATATATATAAGTATATATGGTTGAAGTCAGAATTATTAGCCCCGCTTTATTTTTTTATTTTTTTTGTAATATTTCCCACATTATGTTTAACAGAGCAAGATAATTTTCACAGAATGTCTGATAATATTATTTTCTTCTAAAGAAAGTCTTATTTGTTTTATTTAGGCCACAATAAAAACAGTTTTAAATTCATTATGAACAATTTTAGGGTCAAAATCATTAGCCCCTTTAAGCATTTTTTTTTCGATTGTCTACAGAACAAACCATCGTTATACAATAACTTTACTAATTACCCTAACCCGCCTAGTTAACCTAATTAACCTAAATAAGACTTTAAATGTCACTTTAAACTGTATAAAAGTGTCTTGAAAAATATAAAACTATCTAGTAAAATATGATTTATTGTCATCATGGCAAAGATAAAATAAATCAGTTATGTTTAGAAATGTGTTGAAAAAATATTCTCTCCATTAAACGGAAATTGGGTAAGAAAATAAACATATATATACAGTGTATATATATATATATATACTATTGAAAATGCAACTTTATCCTGCCGAGAATGTCAATTTCTGTCTTCCTTTTTGCTGTTTAGAATCATAAAAAGCCTATAAAGCAAAAAGGCCTGATTAAAAATAAAACCTAAGTATAGTTGTCTGACAAAAAAAAAATGTATATAACAGGTAACAGTTGACATTTCATCGCCCACTTTTAAAATGATGGTTACGCCCCTGCAGTATTGAATGCAAAGAAATAAAGCATATTTTTTTAAGTATCTTTGCAAATGCCCCTAAACTCACAATGTATTTTTCACATTCAGCAGAAAGATCCATATTCTTACAGTAGTTCACTAATTTACTTCAGAACTTGACAGTAAAGAGCTATTATGTGTGGCAAAAGCTTCTTAGATTCTATAAATATTCTATGTATAAAAGCACCACCAATTTTATCCTAGCTTTTGCCCCATTTCCCATCTTTGTATGTTTTGGGAGGCATTTTGGCCTGCACTTCTGTAAGTGAATCAGTTTACTTCAGTGTCCTATTCAGCCATGATGTGATAAGATTTCAGTGCCAGGCAATTTTGTCAGCCCACACCAAATCCAAAAAGGCATGACAAAATCATTCAAAAGATACATTCAGAAGTGCATGTGAAAAATTCTGTCTGTTTGTGTCTTACATTCACATCAAAATAGATTATGTAGAACTTAATGCAATTCATAAATATGAAACTTAAAAAAAAATGCATAGCCTAATAAATGACTGTTTCAATACAGTTTTTAGCATGTAATTGTTGACATAGAATTCACAGTTAATGATTATTATTTTCTTTTTTTTTCAAGATCAGTTATCTGTTGTTGCTTTCATTATGTCACAATGCAGTTAGTCCAAATTATATTTTATATTGTATAAAGCCCTGGACAGATAACGTGATTGTGGCAAGGTTTCCTTGACGTAGGGTGCCGTGTAGGGTCAAACGACAAAGAGGGATTGTGACACAAGCTTGAATAATATGTCATTATTTTGGCTTGAGCATCTGATTTTTCCTTGGTGCTGATGTGCTTTCATTTTCTCCTCACTCGCAGCAAACTTAGCTCAGAGGGAGTGTTTAATATGGCTGGAAAATTTGCATTTAAATTTCAAAGAAAATGTCTTAATATTAACAAGAAAATATATGTTTGATCCTATCAATGTCATAACAAATGCTCTTGAATAAATTAACCTAGTAGTCGGCAAGTATCAGTATTTACTGACAACTATCAATAAAAATTGTGTGATCTGACCAGGGTTTATTTATTTATTTTTAGAAATGTTTATTGTCAAATCCAATTTGGATGGGACCTGTTCAGATAGATATTTGAGAAATTTGCGTGTGACCTTGCAATTCTAATCATGTCCATATCAGCCAAGTTTGTGTAATAATTCCAGAGAGAATAACCTACTGTCGCCTATTGCAAACTGGGTGATCTCGTAAGAAGTCTAATGCCATCCAATTGTGAGTGTCTGCGATTTTGGACACAGTTTGATTTTTTCATTGTACATTTCTTTTGTGTTTGGCCAATGTGAAGAAGAAAGTTTGTTTAAATAAAATAAATAAAAAAATGAATGAATGAAAATATGAACGAATCAAATATAAGCTGTGTTACTTGCAGTATTTTACTGTATAAACATTAATACTGGCATGCTGCAGTATACCTTAAAGGTGTGGCCCACTACGATATCATATTTTAAACTTTAGTTGATGTGTAATGTAGCTGTGTGAACATAAACAGCATCTCTGAATGCAAAATGCTCAAAGTTCAATGCAAAGGGAGACCTTGATTTGTACATAGTTAGCTTAGCAAAGCCTACAATGACTGAATTTTGGGGACTATAAAAAACACTTCCGGCCCTTGTGAGATTACAAAGGTTCGTTTACCGTGCACACACACTGCTCAGCTAAGGGCCGTGGCCAGAGGTACTGTAACATTAAAGCAGAGAGAGAAATGCCATCCTGCTATTTCCACAGAGCTTCTCTGTTTCTGTATTTGGGCTTCCAAATGACACAACAAAAAGACAGAAGTGCTTACAGTTCAATATTAATTATGTTCCAGAGAATTATAAGACATAGCAACCATGATTTGACAAAACAGCTTCAAGAATCTCTCCCAGATCGTTGCTGGATTCAGCTAAAATCTCCTCAAAGTTGTAGCAACTACAAGGAGATACTGTGAACTCTGAGCCTTGACCTGTAAGTGTTTTTATTTGTTAAAATTGATCATGACATGTACAGTGTCTAGTGTCACAGTATGTTGTAGCAAAGATGTAAACAACGGTAAATGATGTTCGCCACCGCTAACAATTTAGCTACAAATTCATATTTATTAGTCAAACTTCTGTAAAAACACAAACACACAAACACATACACACACTCTTGATCAGCATGTGCAGCGTCTCTCTGTGTGCGACGGCAGTGTTTCTCTTTAGGCAGCTTTTCCATGCGTTTTACATCTCAGATAATGAAGTCACAAAAGATATGTGAACGATTTATGTTACTTACACTGGCATATCCCGGATATGTGTGAAAGACGTTGTGTAACGTTGATTTTTAAAAATACAGCAGAGCTCTTCTAACTGGTGTGTAGCAGAAAAAAAAAATCAATCAAGGCTCACACAGGTCTCATCCCACATCTTGTGCTTTATTCTTTCACCAGCGTCACCACAGAAAATAACTTAATCCGAGCATGAGAGAAAAATAAAAATAAACATCACTCCCGCGTACATGCACTTCTCGTGTTACAGATAGTTTATAGTATAAACACACACACACACACACACACACACACACACACACACACTCTCTTAAAGAAGCTGCATCCCATTTTCATTCGTTACAGACACTTGTTGACTGACTGTTTACACAAAACGTGTGTGACGTGGAGCCGATCTGCGAATCGCAGCATATTATGACAATGACCAATCAGAGTCACTTGAGGGTGGGCCTTTCAGAGGAACTAGGACATATATCATTCATTTTCATGTTAGCTGAGTAGCTGTATATAATCAAAGTAAGATTTATAAAAAAAATAACTTGATTTCCTTCAAGTAAAACATGAGCACACATTGCTTTGCATCTTATTAACACAACCAAGTCTTAAAATTACATTCTGGACCACCACTTTAATATGTAGAACTGTGTTTGAGAATAAAAAAAAAAATATTGGAAACATGCACTCATGTTTGTTTTTGACAAAGAAAATCTTACTCAATCATATGATTAGCTAAAAGCACTCCGAAAAAAATAAATAAATAAAAAAAAATTCCCATGAGTTGAAAGTCACTTAATTGCTTTTTTCATTCATTTTATTTCTGCGTTCTTTTTTTCCACCCAGCTGTCATCAGATTGAGAGATCGATAAATTAAGAGACATCCATAGGTATGTCCTTGGGAGATCTCCTCTATGGAAAAGACAAATGCATCCTTCGTCTTTCTTTCCATTTATTTCTTTCCAGCCGTTTGCCCTAAGGGTATGATGGATATTTCTCAGAATACATCAGGATTTCTTGATGAATGATCCGCTCTTCCTTCTTGTCCCATATGTTCTCTTTGTTTTCCGGATGGAAGCCTTGGCTTCGCTTCAGCCTTCACTCATCGCCGCCGACTTTTAAACTGATGATTGTGATTTTCGGGGTTGAAAGATAAACAAGAAATGCAATTTCTAAATGCATAACTTTCATCATACTCATATTCAAAATAAGCATCGATTATCATCCGCATCACCTCCCTTCCTGAAAAAACAGTTAAATTAGAAAAAGTGAAACCTAAAAATGTAAGGTTTTAGATTAGTTTTCGCTTAATGTTGTTCTCAGAAGAAATGGAATTGCTTTCTGTAAAATATCTATCTGGGTTGTGAAATGTGATGGGTCCGGGCTGTTTATGTAAATATAGACGATTTTTCCCTTCTTATTGTTCCTGGCCAGACAATATTTAGAATTCATATTGCAGCACTAAAAGCAGATGGAAGCGGAAATGATCCTGGTGCATGCCTGCATGCATCCAGGGTTTGGCAGAGAGGGTTATTGGGTAACCAAGTCCGACAGGAAAAGCCAGAAACAAGATCAGCTCCTAGAATTCAGAACCAATTTGAGTTGCAGTAATATTAACACACACGTAAAAAGGTTAAAAATGTAACTATATCTACAGTCAGTTTATTTATTTATTTATTCACTTTATGAGATTTCATAGAGGCTGTTGATGAATGGCAATTTTTACTTTTAGGTTTTACGTCTCTAAGCCACTTTTTAGGGTGATTGCCCTGTCGGAAGGCTGAACTTTTAGCCAATTCTGAGATGCAGATGTTTTGTACGAATTAGGAATATTTTGTATGTTGTTGTCCAGTACCTCCCTCTACAAAATGGCCCTGCACCTTGCTTCACCACTGAGACAGTATTGTGCAGGTCATCAGTTGTGCATAGTTTCTCCCAGACATGATGCTTGGGATTTAGATTCATCAGACCACAAAAATTATGATTTTTTTTGCAACTTTTATTTCTCAAATGTGCCCTATTCAGGATTATGCACTCCACGTGCTCTTGTTAACCTACAATGCAGCAGAATTGTTCTTCTGTTTAGTCTTCCTCAGATCTACATCTTAGCATAGTATTGTCTCTTAGCGCTGTTGGCAACTCTTTGAAACCGATGGCTTGGCTGTTGCTTTAATGTGTATATTCACTTTAAATAGACAGAGACATCCCTTTAAAATTCATGTCCAATTTATTAAAATTTGCCAGAGGTTAACTCCAGTCGACATCTTAAAGATGATCCAGCAAATCTGACATGAACTGAAGTACCATGTGATCAAATCATGCTTTCAATCAAGTGTTGATTAATGTGGAACAAAAATGTAATTTTAAGCAGTTTAACAAATGACAGCAACTTAAGACATGAGGGAAAATATAACATATGCATACTTTTGCATTGTATAGACCATTATGAGGCATGTAAACAAAAATAATGGGCCCAACATATTTCCTGTTTTACATTTTTACTTTCTGTAGCTTCCAGGAATCCAAAAAGAGAAATATGTTGATAAATAAAGTCATGAAAGCTGTTTTAACATTGAGTTATGGTTAAAATGCCTCTTGTTATGGTTATAAAATAGTTTGCTAACAAGCAGAAAATGTACATGGGCCAATGACATGACAACATTGAAATGGTCTAAATATTGATATTAACTTTCGCAGGGCGAGTAGAGGTTGAGCTCAGGTAATGTAATATAATGTAATTTGTATTTATATAGCGCATTTATTGTGTATGGACATACACCCAAACCGCTTCACAATCATGAGGGGAGTCTCTTTACACCACCACCAGTGTGCAGCATCTATTTGGATGATGCGACGGTAGCAACAGATGCCAGTGCACTCACCACACACCAGCTATTGGTGGAGTGAAGAGACAGTGATAGAGAGAATTCGGTGGATGGGGATGATTAAGAGGCCACGATGGGTAATTGCCTATTGAAGAACTTTGGCCAGGTCACCGGGGTTGCACCCCTACTATTTATCTAGAAGTGCCATGGGATTTTTAATGACTACAGAGAGTCAGGACCTCAGTTTAACGTCTCATCCGAAAGACGGCACCCACTGACAGTATAGTGTCCCCTTCACTTTCACTGGGGCATTAGGACTCACACAGACCACAGGTTGAGCACCCCCTGCTGGCCTCTCTAACACCACTTCCAACAGCAACCTAGCTTTCTTATGTGGTCTCCCATCCAGGTACTGACCAGGCTTAGCCCTGCTTAGCGTCAGTGAGTAACCGGTCTTGGGCTGCATGGTGATATGGCTGTGGCCGATCTCAAAACACTCCCGCTGCTGAGGCAGCTGAGGCAGAACTTCCTGAGAGTAAGACATTTAGAAAAAAAAAGGCTTATTTTTTCTATAATAAAGAGTATATTTGAATAGTGGGAGGAAACTGGGGAGCCCGGGGAAACCCACGCCGACACAGGGCGATTGTTTAAAATCCGCACAGAAATACCCGATAGCCCAGCGAGGACCCGGCACTATTAGTATTCTTGCTTTGAGTCAACAGAGCTAGTCACTGGGCCACCTTGCCGCCCATTCTGGATAAAGGTGGAAGAAGGGGAGGAGGGAGGTTTCTTCCAGACAAGATAGTTGTAGAAAGGAAATGTGGATTTATAGTGACTTGGGATCATTTCATTGTAGCATCGTGATTAGCTAATGCAGGCTAGCTTGGTCAATCATGAGCATTTGCTCCACTCGAAATTAGTTTAACATTAAACTTCACTTATCACACAAACACAACAATATATCAACCTGTAATGTTGTTGTAATGTTAGATTAGTGCAACATTAGTGTAATCCCTTAAATTAATAATATCTGTTTAGTGCTTCCCTCATCTGCAAAATTTAAACAATCCCCAAGTAAATTAGCTAAGTGAAATATGTGATTATTGTCAGCTATTTAACTTTAAAGACCATTAAAAGAACTTATTATTTGCTTAATATTATATTGAGTGAAATAACTGAACCTACGCACAGGAACCTTATAAAAATGTTAATTTTACAAGAAAAAAAAAAAAAACAGATGGCATTTAACCAATGCAATTATTGAAATGCTTACTTGCTAAAGCTGCGATCACACTGGACTTTTCTCCCCATAGACTTCCATTCATACGCACCCGAATGCGTCAGACCAGATACGCAAACTCGTGCGTCAAGTTTTGCAGTTCGCTGCATTGCAAAGTTCAAGCTTGGTAAACTCTGACCTGCAAAATCGCTTCACTTGACTTCATGAGACCAATCGAGGATCAAAACAAGACCTCTCTGGACAGAAATTTAAAATATGGACCAATCGCTTGCTTTTTAAAAGTCCTTTTCGCAGCACCATACAACAAACTTTCGCAAGCTTAAACTTGCAAAGTGTGACTGCGACTTTAGTCTCAACCTTAATACAGTCGGTCAATCAATGAATGAATGAATGAATGAATGAATGAATCAATCAATCAATCAATCAATCAATCAATCAATCATTTAATCAATCAATCGATCAATCAATCAATCAAATCATTTATTGACATAAGTTTATTGATTTAGTCATAGTTATATTTTATTTCCCACTAAGATCAAACAGCCAGGTTTGCCCTTTTTCTTGAAGTGGCATTTCTAATTAAAATAATGGGCGAGAACACATTGTTGCAGTATCTAATCTGTGGTATTTAGCATGGCTGAGAGCTCTTAGATCCAGCTTGAAAGAATATAAAACACTCTTTCATGAACACAAAGACAATGCTGAATCAGTGAGCTCTTCACTTCCAGAGACAATTGGTAATGAGGAAATCTGCATGCGTTTGTGAATTCACATTTAGATTCACTTAATTACTTGCAAATGACACCCAATTACCCTCCTCTCTCTCCTCTGAGTGGCAGTTCATCGCTCGAAATGATTATGTTTAGAGCCATTTCCATCCTTCAGTCTGCCGTCCTCTCTTCTCGTGTACCTTTACACAGGCGGAATCCCTCCATTTCTTTCTAATTTACACACACTGCTGACTTTTAAATCGCCATCTCTTGCTTCAGCTCATAATTGCCATGAAGACTGTATTTATAATGCTTTCTGTTGTTTGGCACTTTAATCTGTTTTTGCACAAGTATGCTGATGTCCATTCATCAAACAGGCTCTTCACAATAGCATTTTAAAGCTAGACTGTGGTTGTGGATTTGGTGTTGAGTGGGTGCACTTTTTCTGTCAGCATAAGTCCATAATAGTAGATCTTTGGTAATTGTTTTTCAAATAATTATTTTTTTTTTTATATGTGCTAAAATGAAGAGAAACAACAAAATGATTGTGCAGCAGAATTTACTCCCCTGTATTACATGCTGCTGCTTTTGCACTAAGGCAGTGATTACTGATTACAAGTCTTGGTTTAAGGCCACTTTTATTCTGCTTTTCTCTGACCAAAGCTGCTGTTGTCACATTTCGGTGTTGATCTGTGGAAAAATTCTGCAGTATGGATTTGAATATGCTAAAAAAAACAACATAACAAAATTAAAAACACGTTTTAATGCAGGAGAAAGTTCTATGGGTTCTTAGAAAGATGGAGGTACAAAACAAGTTAGCCAAATGTTAAAAAAGGAGAAAGATAACTTTATTTAAAGTCTAAACCTACACTTTCAGAAATAAAGGTTCGTAAGCCGTCACTGAGGTAGTGCCTTTTCAAAACGTACACATTTGTACATTAAGGGACCATATTGGTACCTCAAAAGTATATGTTAGTACCTAAAAATTTAACAGGAACATTTTTGTTTTTTTTAAATACTAATATGTACCCTTGAGGTATTAATATGGATATTTTAGGTACAAATTTGTACTATTTAAGAAGGCACCACCCTGGTGACAACTCGCATATTTATATTTCTGAGAGTGTAGAATATATATTCTTGGGATTTCAGTAAAGTTTAATATAACAAAGCAGTTACAAAGTAAAACTAAGAAGTAATTTTATTAATTCATATACTGTGTTCACACCAGATGCTGAATGCATGAATAAATCACGCTATTTGGCTTAAACAGACATTAAGTTTTGTTGGTTTATTCATCATAGGCAGAGCTTCTGTCTGCCTGGTGACTCTAGCTTTGTTGCTGAATGGCTAACATGGATTTTATTAAGAGATTAGCGGTATTTTATGTGCTATAAGGAATATTCATAAACAGTGTCAAATTCACACAGAAGTATGTATGACTGCATTTCATCTTTAAAACTAATTTTACAGAGTTTTACAGGATTGCTGGTCAATCGGTGCTTTTTAAAACACTATCGATTGGGTTAAGAGAATGAAGAAGGTGGGGAGATTGGTCGGTTGATCAGTCAGTCAGTCAGTTAACAGCAGCCTCTAGTGGATTTAAGTGAGAAGAGCAGGTGCGAATGGCCCTCGCGAGAGAAATTTGAGATCTAAAAAGCATACACAGTGGCCTCTGGTGCATTTTGTAAACAAAAGCTGCAAATATGTTTTGGATGTATTTGGCATTCCCCAGAAATGTATATAGGGCAGAATGAGCCTGAGCCAAATACACAAAAGATCACATTTGAGTTTTAGACACACCATGTTGTTTATTAGTGCTTCTTATCTATTGCAGTTTGGAGTGCTGCTTTTTTGTACCAATGGAAGATTATCTGGCAGATAAACAGTATTTGTGTGGACTCATTTCAGATGCCATCCTCATCTTGTTTCTCTGCTTGTTCTCTATGGATTGAGCCAAGCAGTAAAACGCACTGAGCACAGGGCATAAAAAGAGAGAACTGGGGCCCCTCAGACACCTTTGTTTCTCAAGGGAATTTTTGGGATTGATACAACAGTTATACATCTCACTATCCAGAGTTAGGTTGCTCACTTTTCCAAAAATAGAGCATGATGCAGAGTTCAGTGTACTGGAGAGAGAATGCTTCGTGTTTAGTGAACAACATCAAATATCATAGCTGTACAAAAGTTCATGCAAACACCTGCAGTATTTTTTATTATTTAAATAAAAACAGATCCTGAATATATCGTATTTTATTGATTATGTTTTGGTCTGTTTTAATCTTTAAACTTTCTGTAGCTTTCTTGTAGATTATTAGTGCACTATTACTCTGCGCAGAAAATTATTCTCTATATGAAAGTATATGCCAGATATTTACTACAGCCAGCTTTACTGACAAAATTTGCAAAAAAATTGTTGTTGATTAATCACCCATAGCCTAAAACAGGTTGCACACCAGAAGGTTGCGCCACGCAGCGCCATGCATTTTAGAATTCTAAATGTAGGTTTCTATCAGGATACACACACTGGCGCCACAAGTCGGCGGCGCCCAGCCATGGCTCAGGACGCAGTTAATTTTTCAGCCGCGCCACAGAGCGCCATCTGATTAGTTTCATGTTAAATATCATTCGAATGTGCGCGTCTGGTGTGTGATACTTTAAACTTTCATATGCGCGCCGTGTCGCGGCGCTTCTAGTGTGCGACCTGCTTTAAAGTCTGAATGATCTTCCATGCAGTGTGTAACACAGCTCTAAGTGAAGCGAAATATCCAGAAGAAGGCTTAAACCTGAAATTGCACCCATCTATAAAATGGTCAACTCAAAGTGGTTCGAATGAATTGCCTCGGTAACAAATCTTTAGCCGTGTCAGCGTGATGTTGACACAGAACTAAAGCCTCGCCCATTTGTTGCATGCACAGATCTGGGAAAAATAAAATCCCTGGCCCCGCCCAGAAACACTTCAGAAAGAAAAAGAAGACAAACCATCACCTTAGAATTATAAGGTTCTATCTGACATTCTGTCAAAATTGAGTTATTGACATTCTACATTATGGGATGTTTTATTTTTTTATTTTTTGTAAGTTATTTACATTAAGACTTTTTATTTAAAAACAAATGTTTTTAACACACACATAATGTTTGCAATATAGAATACAAAAACTTTGAAGCTCACATTCTCAAAATTGTTCAAAACACAGATAGAACCTATTCGAATACCAAAGTGATGAAACACTGTAGCAGGTCCCGATTGAATCATGTTGCAGAAACGCTGTGCTCTGAAGTTTGAGGGAAAGTTAGTGTCATTTTGCCTACCCAAAGATGAGGCTGTGAAGAGTCAGGGGTTAAAGTACATTTTTGCAAAAATACCTCAACATTATTATAATGAGGAGTCTGACACGGAGGGATACATTTGCTGTATATTTATTAAACACAGTTTAATCACAATCACAAAACAAGCACTTGCATGCGAACTCACATCAAACGTAGTTATGTTGGGTCTAAGGGCTGGCAGCTGGCTGTCAAGGAGTGTGATAGCAGGCATGGGGCAGAGGCAGGCGGCGTGGTTAAGAGGCGAGGTAACAAGCAAGGTTCAGGGCAGGCGGCGTGGGTCAAAGTCAAGGTTACAAGCATGGTTCGAGGCAGGCAGCAGGCAAGGCAAGGTCTAGAAACAGTCCAGGTAATACACGGGAGAACAGGCAAGGAGTAAATGCTCAGTTATGTCAGGCAGGGCAGAACAAGACCTCGCAAAGGAGTGAGTGCGTGAGCTGTATATAAATGTGTGCGTGGATCATCAGTGGGATGAGCTGCAGGTGTGTGTAGCAATCAGTGTATGAGCATGACGTAATGTTAAGAAGTCCGGTGATGGTGACCTCTGCTGGCCAGTGAGGGGAATGACTGGGACAGAGTCGGTGACATTTATAGCCCCAGCCTTGTGCTGTTTCCATAATTTTTCTGACAAGTGCTACATTAATCTACACGCTTATAACGCGGGATACGGATGTTAAAGAAAGGATCAGAAAATATTATTGATGTATGGGACTTTGTCAGAGCTCGACAGGAACTTTACAATACACAGTTTATGGATCAGTTTCCTCCTCCATTTCACAAGTGTAAGTAAGTGCGATTAAAATGGTTGCCTCCTTGTTTTCTCTACCTAGAAAACTATGTGTTCAATTGTGTTTTGTTACTCGTAACTGCTTGAACTGTATTTGGTTAACTCTTTATATTCTCAAATTGCATCTAAAACCACATTGAAAACGTGATGCATGCCGCTTTGTTTACAGATTTATATGCATTTGTGAACTCGCGATTCACTGCCTTTAGTTGTTGCTTTGGCCATCGTCAGCTGCTGGTCAGGTTTCAAAATATTTCAGCTTTTGTCACTATGTGGATTAATACTGAATGTGCGTCTTGTTTTTACCTATGGTTAAGAATAGAGCAGTATGCTGGGCTCACACATACTCTGCACTCTGACTACTTCAAAATTGTTGATAAGCATTTCTCTCTGTCTTGTGCTGATTGCAGTCAACCAATCACAACCGACTGGGTCAACGGACCAATCAGCGTAGATTAGCATCGGGCCAAGGAGGGGTTTGGGTACAAATTAATCGATGAACTAATCATATGGGAGTTGTCGGGATAATTAGGTAAAAAATAAATTCATTACTTTTCTTGTCGGCTTAGTGCCTTTAGTAATCCAGGGTCGCCACAGCGAAATGAACCGCCAACTTATCCAGCAAGTTTTTACGCAGCGGATGCCCTTCCAGCCGCAACCCATCTTTGGGAAACATCCACACATACACTCATACTACGGACAATTTAGACTTCCCAATTCACCTGTACCGCATGTCTTTGGACTGTGGGGGAAACCGGAGTACCCGGAAGAAACCCACACGAATGCAGGAAGAACATGCAAACTCCACACAGAAACTCCAACTGAGCCGAGGATCGAACCAGCAACCTTCTTGCTGTGAGGCGAATGTGCTACCCACTGCGCCACTGCGTTGCAAAAAATACATATTATAGGACAATAAAAGACAATAAAAGTGTTTTTGACCTTGCATGTATATCACACTTTTGTTGGAGACCCCAAAACCAAAATATGACCTTTTTAATGCATAATAGAGGCTCTTTAACAAAGTTGGTGCATATGAAGCAGAATTCAGTAGAATATCAGAGGTTTGGCAAAGAAAGGGGAGCTTAAAAACACAATTGAAACCACAAATGCTAATAAAGTGTAATTAAAAATAAAAATGTATTAAAAATAATATATGACAATTCTGTCAAAACAGGCACAAATTAAACATTCTCACACTCTTAACTTTAGCAAACAGAAAGACTTGCATGAAATCTGAGTAAAGAAGACTAAATTAACCATTTTTGTGGGGTGTAACAGAAAAATAATTTATTAAGTAATGTAAAAATGCTGTTGGGACTATCAAGTACATAAATAATACTACTTGTAAAATCAGTAGCAAGTAATGGGCAATTAACTCAATTTTTGAGCAACAAGACCAACACTGTTTACACAAGCCTAATGATGACTTTAAACATCTTAACAACATAAAGTTCAAATGCTCAATGCATAATACTAGCATTCTTAATTAGTAGCCTATTACACTCTCTAAGCAGGCATATATTTGATTGCACCATAAATGATAATTGAATCCAAATCGATTGAATGCCAGTATGTGTGGAGCAGCTCGTTAAGCCTAGTAGATGTTCATTAAGCTTGTCAGATTGGATGAACTTTGCGCCGCAGTGTGTTTTCTCTCAGGGATAGCATTTTTACTGCTAGGTCAGAGGTTGGCCACTAAGATAATTGAACTAATTGGTGGTGACTGCTGAGTAATGTGGATTACCTAGGGTTCCCGTCAGGGCAGTATTTACCCTGTCGTGTCTATTTAATCGCACACTTAGTCTACTTACAGTCCAGTGGCTGTCTTATATCCATCTTTCAAAACCCTGAAGCTGTCGCAGTTCTGCCATAAGACCAGAGCACTTCCTTGAACTGTCAAAAGCAAACGTCCAGCCTAAAGACCCTGCAGTTTAGCTTTAACTGATGGCTGCAGTCGAGCGTTTTGTCTTTCAGTGTCTGTCAGATGTGTTTCCTGTATTTGCCAGTGGCTGAGGACTTACAAGCAGAAAATAAATCACTGGGTTTGCTTTATTTGAATGTGTTCTTATGATCATCAATCAGGAGGAGGGAAGTATTTTCCCCCAGTGTCACCTCCAGCCACGGTGCTCCTCATTAAGAATTCATTAACTTTGTTTTCCTTCTCTTTAATTCTACCCAGCAAATTTGACTCATGGTCCAAAAAAAAAAAAAGATGGGAAAAATACAGTGAGAGCTTAAAGTTTAATGACAGAGGGAGCGCTATGGATTGGAAAAAAAATGGAGGGTAGTGCAGCGTGGGAGGCAGAAAAAGGGAGTGAAATATATAGAAGGGGAAGTCAAGGAAAAAGAGGTGATGAAATAAGGAAGAAAAAGAGGGACAGGAATAAAGGGAGAAAGGGCAAGTACATGTTTATGAGTTGAAGGTGTACAAGAGTATTGCATCAGAAACAATCTCCTGCCATCAGCATGTGCCAAAAGTAGCCGACTGCCGACATGGCCATTTTAGCTTTAGGAAATACATTTAGGAAATTTTTAATCCGTATTCATGCACAAATTAAAGGGGTGGACTATTAAAAAAAAGATATATATATATAGGTAACACTTTACAATAAGGACTATTTAACTAATGTTAACTATTTAACTAATGTTAACTAACATGAAAAAATACTGTAGTAAATGTATTGTTCATTGTTTGTTCATGTTAGTAAATGCATTAAGTAACATTAACTAATGAACCTTATATATATATATATATATATATATATATATATATATATATATATATATATATATATATATATATATATATATATATATATATATATATACATACATAATAGTGGTTGAATGGAAGATATTAATAAGTTTGTGAATGTTCTAAGAAATGCAGTTTTTTCAGAGAAATGCACATCTGTTTTCTGCAGTTTAACTATCCATTTTTATTGTTATTTATTTTGTATTGAACTGATAATTTTGAAAGGTTTAACTATCCTGATTTCATCTATTTAAAATACACCACAACTCTCTTTAAGGGCATTATTGCAGTTTTACCCATTGCTGTCTGTTTATTTATTTAATTTATTTGTTCATTTTTTTTTGTTTCTGTTTGTTTGTTCGTTCATCATTCGTTTGTTCATTTGTTTATTCAAATGTATTTTTAGATCTGTCAAAACTTAGTTTGTGATTAGTATCATGCATTTCATTTTAATTTGTACAACAATAAAGGCAATATCCTCAGTATTTAGATTTTTTTAACCTCTAGATTCCATATTTTATATATATGTTGTACTATCATAACAAATTATACATCATTAGTACTCTTATTTCATCAAGGTACAAAGAAGTCAATTATGTTCTTGAATAGTCCCCCTGCAGGAACCTGGTATTAAGCATCTTTCTCAGTGGCACATGGTGACAGAGCAAGACAGGGTCATTGAGAATACATAGCTTGTATACAGTTCTGGAGAGCAAGAGGTATAGTACGTATAGCTGCATATCGTCTTTAAAATGAACGCTACGAGGCTGTATGACTCTGTCGACGGCTTCTGTTACTTTTCGCTCTAATAAGCTGATTGCTTACCTCCGTGTGGATAGCTTTTCTGCTTTTACCAGTTTGCACAGTGGCTTTCTGTGTACGTCAGCGAGTGTAAGACAAAGAGTTGACCGCTATGACAGGGTTTGAGTCCAGCAAAGAAAAGCAGGTAAAACAAAAGGCAAGTAATAAAACAAGCAAGTAAACAACAGGGTGATAACGTGGAAAGATTTGAAAACGTGGTAAAAAGCAGGCAGCCATGACGACTTTTTTAGCATTGCTTTTGAAAACACTGTCGATTGGGTTTAGGGAAGGTGGTGGACAGGTCAATAGGTGGTTTTGAAAACACTATCGTTGGGGTTTAGGAAAGGAAGTGGGTGGGAGGATCAGTCGGAGCAGGTGTGAATAGCACTCCAAGATCTGATATGGTGTACACAGTGGCCTCTGATTGATTCGCGAAAACAAAAACTGCAAAACAGCGTACTTCCTGGGACATATTTTCTGCTCTTCAGAAATGTGTACAGAGTACATATACATGATGAGCCTGGGTTGACAAGATAGCAATATCTCCGTAGTACCGTACACACAGAATAACATCACACACAGAATCAAAAACAACTGCTGCATTAGCAAGCAGTTAAATGTACATCAAATTGGATAAACACAACCCAGGCTCATTGGAAATAAGTGTAGTGAGCTACATTTTTGAGAACTGAGAAATTTTCGACTAAATGTTTCGAGTACATCTTTTTGCAGTTTTTGTTTTCACAAAATCTACTAGAGGCTGGCGTGTACATTTTTGACAACCTCAAATACATTACTGGAACATTTTTCATCAATCTATGAGAGAGAAACCGGTCAGCTTGTCATGCATGATATCAGCTTGATATTGATTAATCCACGTGCCTCCTTCCCTAAACCCAACCGATAGAGATTTCAAAAGTAAACTATAACAGAAAAGCTATTGCAGCTGTGTGCTTTTCTAGAGCTGTCCTTCGCCATACTCGAACCCCAGTCCTGCTCTAGCTCCTTATGCTCAATGAGCTCTGGCTCATTATGAAAACCTACATCTATATTCTTTTCTGGAGAATTATGGAACCAGAGCTACGTATGGCTGCATTTAGTCTTTACAATGAACGATACGGGGTGGTATGATGTCGTTCCTTTTCCTACTCACCAGCTAACCGCTTACCTCCGTATAGACAGCTTTCCTGCTGTTACCAGTTCATCCGGTAGCTCAACACGTATGTCGGCAGACTTGAGAAAAGAGTTGACTGCAACACCCTGTTGTCAAGTCCAGTGAAGAACAGTTCTAGAAAGCAGGTAAGACAAAAACAAAAGCTAAAAAAAATAAAATAAAAAAATAAACAGGGTGAGTACGTGATAAAATCTGAAAACGTGGTTAAAAGCAGGAGGCTTTTCTTTGTCTTGATTGCTTTTTAAATTGCTTTTAAAAATAAGTTTAGGTTTAGGGAAGGGGTGGGCGAGTCAATTGGTGCTTCTTAAAATTCTATTGGTTGGGTTTAAGGAAGGGGGTGGGTGGGGGTATTAGTTGGTTGGACATTTAGAAAGTTACGTGAGAACAGCAGGCACGAATGGCACTCGTAAGAGTGAGATCTAAATAAGCGTACACAGCGGCCCCTGGTGGATTCGCAAAAACAAAAAGTGCAAAATATTTTGCCCTCTCCAGAAACTTATATAGGCTTACATAATCAGAATGAGCCTGGTTGCCTACGTCTAATGTCATACATTTTGTTTTTTATTCGAATATATGCAAATACATGTATACATTAAACAACATTTAAAACAAACACAATTTAAACTCTTGACTATTTCCAGTTAATTTCTTACAAAACTTGCTATATTTTGGGTGGAAAAATCTTATAAAATTCCTCTAATGTGTTCTCATTTTTGAAATATATACACAAGTTTTCTATATACCCTTATGTTTTTATTCTGAAAATTCTCCATACATCTATCACATTTTTTTTCGCTACAATCATTCTTTTCCACATAGCATTTTTCATCATTATTAACGCTGTATGTGGTGTGATACAAAGCAAAATAGTCACACCAGAAAAAAACGTTAATCACGTAGCATTTTTTTTACACACAAAATACAGCTATTATATCCCCCCGGCACATACCTCTCGGATCTCAAAAATGTAGCCCTAGGCACATATTCTCAATGATCTTGTGTTGCATAAATATAAAGCAGAATTACTTCAATGCATCACATGGAGCTGAAAATACACACACACAGGCACACATCCCTACACCCAGAGTTAGAAAATAACATTCATAACATTTAAATACCAACCTGAGATTAAAAATGAATCATTTGTTCTAAAACTCAATCCTTATAATTCTTTTTTCAATATTTGCTGCGGGCAGAGAGTCGCAGGACGGCAAGCACGCACACACTGGCAAGCGGCTGAACACATTTAGCAGTCTATTACAATTTTCACTATAGACCGGCCTTCCAAATTGAATAATGACTGTTAATACTCTGCATTTTGTAAAACTGTCATGTAAGGAAGCACTGAGTATATTCCAGCAATCTGTCACTCTACCCTTTGTGCGCCAACCGCTAACTGACAGAGATGATTAGCATTCAGCAACACCATTCAATGGGATTTGTATATCTAAATGCTGAGGGGGGAAAATGAACACGAATTAGTGGAATCAGCAGGATCCGGGGCTGACCGAAATGGACCTCTGATTGAATTTTTATATTTATTTATTTATTTATTCTTCTTTTTTTGCCTATCAAAGCTTTCCGATTTGTTTTCCCTCACACACCAAAGCTATTATTTCCAGCTTTTTAGCGTATTAAGTAATTGTGCTATCATGGGTCTATTTCCCCCTCTGGGGACTAACATACTGCTGGAGGCAATCTCCAATGCCCATTTCCATACCCAGATAGACTGTCAACAGAAAGTAGAGAGATACAGAGAGGGCGGTGAGCGGATGGAGGGACAAAGAGAGAGAATGAAGAAGAGAGATAAAGAGACCAAGAGAGAGGCAAGAGAGATGATGAGGCCTAGACTGCATTGCACCGTGGGGTCACTAGCTCCGAGTCCATTCATTAAAGGCGAATGAGAATTTTAAACCACATACGGATTCATAATTGCATTTTCTACCGGCAGTCCCGAGTGCTAACGATGAAATTGTTTACCTGTGGGACTACATCTCTTCCTCCCTTTCTCTCTTTCCCAAAATTCTGTCTCTTAGTTCCCATCTCTTACACCTCATACACAAAAACAGCGGCGACGCTTAGGAAAATGCCCTAAAACTGTCACGGAAAGAGGAAAAGAGACACAGAGAAAAGACGAGGAGAGAAAGGGAGGGAAAGAATCTCTAGAAGTATTTCTTCCACACAGACACTCTCTTGTCCTCCTGTCATAAAGGTCTTGTCCTCGGGGGCAAGCAAAGTGCCGTTGAGATGGGATGATTGCTGGGGGAGAAAGAAAGAGCGACTTACTCTCTACGCTGTCTGTCATTGTAACAATTCAGACACGCTCGGAATAATAAAACCCTCCACTTTCTTCCAAATGGACCACCTAAACCTCTTCGCAGTTGTTATTATGCGCTCCATGACCATTAAGCAAAACCTGAACCGGAGGTCGTGCAGAATAACTTTCCCGAGGTTCGTTCTCAAAGACGTTTTCTAGAAAAGTTTCAAGCGCGGTTGCAGGGAATTGGATCGATTTTCTAAATTACTGTCTCCTGTTCATCTCCCTGCTGTTCTAACCTCCTGCTCAGACAGTATGTCAGCTGATACTCAATACACGTCTGACTGAGGGGAAAAAATATATATTCATATTGACAGAGCCATTACGGAGTCCATTAACTGGCACTGAGGGTTGTATTTAATTGGCTTTTTAGAAGGTACAGGTCTGCACGGTGAACCTCGCTGAATCCAGCAACCGATTTAAGGTGAAAGTAGCAGAAATGGGTCTTTTACCACCTGAAATGCTGTATGCGTATATGAATGAGTAAAAAAAAAAAACATTTTCACAATATGAAGCCACATAAACTGTATTCAAAATGAAGAGTAATTAAAGGTGAATGTAGTATTGTTTTTATGTGTTTTTGCTTTTATTTTCCCAGTGCTCTCATACGAATGTTGTTATTTTTTTTTCTCTGTGTGTAATTACAAGCCTTGGAAAGAGTCATACCGGGAGTCATTTTACAATGTGAGCAAATTAAAATTGAACTAATTTCCTAGATCCAAACGACCACTTTGTTATCACGCCATGCCTCCAGCGCTGCCTCATCCTGCTTTGCATCCTTTGATATTGAGAGCTGAACCATTCTGCAGCATGGCTGCCTGTGGATCCTCTGGGGAAAGGTAAATGCTGCAGAATCGTACCGTTCTTGGTATCACTGGTCTTCACTTCACTGATGCAGATCTACTTCTTCCGTTGGCCTAATTAGAGTGGCTGTGGTAAAATGTACTATGATACAAGGCTCTGGTTAGTAGCCTTAATGAGAGTAGTAATATCAGTAGCAATAACACTGAGAACACAAATCTATCTATCTATCTATCTATCTATCTATCTATCTATCTATCTATCTATCTATCTATCTATCTATCATCTATATATCATCTATATATCTATCTATCTATCTATCTAACTATCTAACTATCTATCTATCTATCTATCTATCTATCTATCTATCTATCTATCTATCTATCTATCTATCTATCTATCTATCTATCTATCTATCTATCTATCGGTCTATATATCAGTCTATATATCGGTATGTCTGTCTGTCTGTTTTTTTGATTGCTGTTTTTATCCAGAAAGGGCATTAAATGTATCAGTTATACTAGAGATGTTTATATTTCTGTTTTAGCTTTGGTATGTGACTCATTCTGAAAATGCAGCCCTATATACTTTTGTGGAGATTATGGAGGGAGTAGTATGGTTGCATTTCATCTTTAAAACAAACGCTACTGGGTGAGATGGTGCCATTCCTTTTTGCATTTACCAGCTGACCGTTTTCCTCTATATGAACAGCTTTTCGGCTGTTACCAGTCTGTCGGGTAGCTTGATATGTACGTCGGCGACAGATCGGAGTTGACCAAAACAAAGGGGTTTGAGTCCGTTAAAGAACATTTCCAGAAAGCAGGTAAGACAAAAACAAATGATGAAAAATAAAATATACAAGTAAATTTGAATTAGTGGTAAAAATCAGGGGGCTTTTCTTGAATTTCTGGATTGCTTTAAAAAAATAAATAAAATTGGCGGTTGGGTTTAGGGAAGTGGGTGGGCGGGTTGATCTGTGTTTTTTAAAACACAATTGGTTAGGTTTAAGGAAAGGGGGTGGGTGGGGTTATTGGTTAGTTGGTGGAATACGTGAGAACAGCAGGTGCGAATGGCACTTGCGAGACATATTTGAGATCTGACAAAGTGTACACAGCGGCCTCATGACAAAAAATGCAAAAAATCGTAACTCCTGGAATGGAAATTGCTCTCTCCAAAAACGTATATAAGGGTACGTAGTCCGAATAAGGCTGGGTTTGGTATATATCTTTGATCAGAATTGAAATTATCAATTATTGTCACTTGTACACATAAATACTGGTATTTTTATTTATTTATTTTTACTTTCAAACATATGAATTAGAGAAATAAACATTACTTCATACTAAATACTGGGAGAATCTAAAAAGGTCATCTGCAACCATGTCAAATTGTGCAAGTGAAAAAAGTGGGGAATATATATATTTTTCTATCTGTAATACCAGTTCCTAATTGAGGAAATGTAACTATTTGATGTATTGTCATACAAGTATTTGTATTGTCATACAAAATCATACAATTTCATTCATACACAAACTTACAATTTTAAAAAAGATGCACACCCCCAAACCCCACATATACAACCAACCTTCATTGGGGGATAAGCAAGTCATACAAAAATGCATGAGAGGTAACACTTTACTTGAAGGGTTGTTCATAAGGCTGTCATGATATTGTCAATGAAATGTTATTCATGCTTGTGACAACCATATTTAAGTATCATTCTCTAAGTAATGCTATTTTAAATGCAAAGATGGCATTGACATGACAACTTGACATAAGAAAATATATCACAACATGTCTTTATCTTTGTCATGACGACTTGACATTACCAATATATTAATGCATATACCTAAATTGTTTTAGCTTTTGTTTGTTTTATATTGGTTTATTTACAGTTTTTCTCAGTCGCTTTGGTGCATTTCTCACAACACTAGTGCATTTCTGCATAACAGTTATGCATTTCTTAAAACAATTAGTACAATTTGCAAAACCTAGTTGATAACCTGCAAAAGCATGTCACTTGCTCAAAATGGATAGCTCATTCCTCAAAAGCAAGTATTGTTGTCAATGAAAGTGTCAGTGTCATCAAGATGAAAGATCCTGACACCATTGTTTATGAACAAGACAGTCAAATGGCTTTGTCCTGTTTTCATTATGACAGTTTACTCAAATTTATTTCAATGCAAAAAAGTCAGATTTTGGTGACACTTCCTGAAAATGCTCAATACAGCACTATATACTATTAGCACAGCCAATTGAAAACTACAGTAAAGTTAGACATCAGTGAGGTATCATTTAGTGAGGTATTTGAGTACAAGACACTGAATATGTATGTTTCACATTTTTACTGCCTTTGCTCTTTACAACTCTAATTTATTCACAGCATTGTGCAAAAGAATAAATACACCCTTATTTACAACAAACATAAACTCCCTTTGGTAGAGCTGTGCACTACTGTAAACAATATTGCAGAACATATTGGAACTGAATCTACAACATACAGAGGTCTGTAAATCATTTATGAAATTGAACAATTTTTAAAACATTTTCAGGAAAATAAAGATTTAAAACATTTTTATAAAATTAGCTTGACAGATTTTGACAACTAGTTCAACACTTTTGTATGAAATGACTCAAGTAATGAAATGAGGACTATTAGTTTTATATTGAGTGACTATTCAGCATTCACACAAGTTTAGTTAATTTTGACTGACATGACATAAGCAAATGATAATGTTATAAAACAGCAGAGAATTGTATGAAAGCAATTGATGCATGTCAAAGCATTTGCAATTTGTTGAAAGGAATGAGAAACTGCTACTATGATGTGCACAAATGACTAATTGTTTTGAGAAATGCATTAACTATTGTGCAAATGTAAATAGTGTTGAGAGAAATGCACCAAAGCGACTGAGAAAAACAGTATTTAATGTTTTTTTTATGATTATTATTATTATTATCTCCAATATTTGTAATTCTTTAAATGATTTCAATATAGCTTAGGCTATTTTATCTGGATCTATGACATTGTGTTGAGCCTACAAAAATGGATACGTAATATTAATTCTGGTGCTGTCAAAATTAGTGCATTAACGCATGCGATTAATTTGAAATATTTAATGAGTTAAAAAAAATTAACGCAGTTGCAGTTTTTTTTTTTTTTTTTCTTCCTGTTGTGGTGGACGTGTTCAACATGCAAAGAAATAAGGATAAGACCAAGAAAGCACTTTTTGAAGGCAAGTTTCAGTATAAAACAATTAATGTTGCATCACCGGGCTATCCAGAGCGATCATGCTTGTTGAATCTGAAGGGAGTCGCTCCGGCGCGTTGTGTGTGTCTGTCTGTGTTTGTGTCTGTGTCAGGGGTTGAGTGAGCGACGTATCTGAGTAGGGGCGTGTGCACGCGAGACGTACCTAAAGAGCAGTGGGGGTGAGTTGCGCACAACGTACCTGAAGAGCGGTGGGGGTGAGTTGCGCGCGACATACCTAAAGAGCTAGGAGGGATGCAGTGGAGAGGGGTGTGCAACGTACTGAAGGACCGAGCGGGAGACGCGATTTTCGGGAGATTATCATTTATTTGCAGGCATCCGGGAGTCACTGTGCATTTGCGGGATACTCCTGCAACTTCCGGGAGTATTGGGATGTCTTCACTGGACTGTCTTAGCAACTGTCTGAATGTAAAGGAGGACTGAGCAAAATTGTTTCTACTTTATATTAATGTTCTCAACTCACAGCAATACAACTTTACAATGAGTGCAATTTGTATTTAATACTTTATTATTATTATTATTATTATTATTATTATTATTATTATTATTATTATTTTCCATAACTGCAATGCCTGTATTTTGGCTTTTTTTTTTTTTTTTTGCAGTCCACCTAAAATCCAACTTGGAAATCATTTTTTTTTTCTTTATTGCTATTGATTGTTTTGAAATTCAAATAGCACTTACATGCCTGTGTTTTTATTTCTGTAATGAATATGGCTGTCAGCCCAGGATCTTGATGGTTATTGTGGGTATGTTGTTAACAAGAAGAAACCTGTTTTACGAGTTAAACAAAAATTCTAATAAACAACTATATTTTGAATTTAAATAGTTTTTGTCTTGCGTTTACATTAATTTTACATTTCATTAGCCAATATTACAAGTTTCAGTCTTTTACATGCGATTAATCACAATCAATTTTCAAAAAAAGTGTGATTAATTAGTTATTTTTTTATCGATTGACAGCACTAATGAATTCATTATTTCTAAAAGAAAGAAAGAAAGATAGAAAGAGTGGTTCATGAACAAACACACACAAATACATACATCTTTTAAATATGACAAAAACTCTCGACGACTGAAAGTTACTGGATGCTGTGTCTTTAATGTGGTGTAAAGATTAATATGAATTATTAAAACATCAAGGAGAATGCAGCAAAAAAAAAAAAAAAAAAAAAAAAACGTATTAAATTAAAACTCATTTATTATTTTACACCCTTAATTTAAAAAGGAAAAAAACACGGTGATCTTAAGGAAAAAAAGACCCCTAGCCTATAAGCTGTTTTATGGAATATCTTAAACTTGTTTTTTTACTTATAATTATTTATTACAAAGATGAAACTTGGGACCCTAGTCGGCTAACAATGGTTTTCGGAAATGGGCAGGTTGTTTGATTTGAGTGGCGTTCACTCGCACTGGCCCAGGAATGAAAAATCAGTTGTTCCTTTCGCCACCTGTTTTTTTTTTTTAATGAAAAGGTGGCCTTTGCTGCTGCAAAAATGCTGCTAAATCTGTCCTAAACATGAGGCATTACAGCATAAATATTGTTCTGTTTAGTATTTCAGTGGAACAAACTGAATTAGTCATTAAAATGTTTCCTTAAAAGTGTCATTTTGCATTTGAATAAATTTTAACATTGTCATTAATATGTAATGGCAATTTAATGACAAATTCAGCTTGTACCACTGTAGTTGAAATAAAAATTATTAATAATAATAATTATAATATTAATAATAATGGTGACGCATTGGCGCAGTAGGTAGTGATGTTGCCTCACGGCAAGTAGGTCGCTGGTAGCTCGGCTGGGTCAGTTGGCGTTTCTGTGTGGAGTTTGCATGTTCTCCCTGTGTTAGCGTGGGTTTCCTCCAAGTGCTCCAGTTTCCCTCATAGTCCAAAGACATGCAGTACAGGTGAATTGGGTAGGCTAAATTGTCCGTAGTGTATGAATGTGAATGAGTGTGTATGGATATTTCCCAGTGATGGGGTTGCAGCTAGAAACGTATGCTGGATAAGTTGGTGGTTCATTCCGCTGTGGTGATAGTAATAATAATAATAATAATAATAATAATAATAATAATAATAATAATAATAATAATAATAATAAAAATAATGATGCAGCTATAAAATGATAAATTTTTTTAATGTCTTCATGACAATCATGTTTATAACAGATATGTGACAAGTTTTTGTCATGGCAATGTCAAGATGTCATGACAACAATAAAACAACTCAGGCCAATTCTGATTATGTATCCCTATATACATTTCTGGAGAGAGCAAAATATGTCCCAGGTGCTAGGTTTTTTTTTTTTTTTTTTTTTTTGCAGTTTTTGTTTTTGTGAATCCACCAGAGGCTACTGTGTACGCTTTTTCAAATCTCAAGATTATCTTGTGTCATTCACACCTGCTGTTCTTATGTAAATCCACCAGAGGCCGCTGTCGACTGACTAACTAACTGACAGATCCCCCCCACCCTCTCCGTTCCCTAAACCCAACAAATAGTATTTTAAAAACCATCGATTGACCCGCCCACCAACTTCTCAGGTGTTTTGAAAAGCGATCTAGAAGAGAAAAGCCCTCACCAGATTGTTACCACATTTTCAGATTTTACCACATTATTTACTTGTTTATTTTATTTAATTGTTTTATTTTTTCTTACCTTCTTTCTGGAACCATTTTTCACAGATCTCAAACTCCGTCGTCGTGGTCAACTCCGCTCTGCATCTCAAATCCATGGACATACGTGTCAAGCTACCGGATAAACTGGTAACAGCTGAAAACATGCAGATAAGCAGTCAGCTGGTAAATGCAAAAAGAAATGGCATCATATCGGCCCATCGCCCCATTCATTTTAAAGATGAAATTCAGCCATACATAACTCTGGCTACATAAATTGCAATCTTCAGAAACATATTTAAGGCCTTGTTTTCAGAATGAGCCTATGTTTAGATAAAGACAGGTTTTGATGTACTTGTTCATGTCAAATTGTCATGAAAATCAATGGTAGTTTTGCATTTAAAGGGGCATAACTGAGAGAATGTTTCATGTCATGATTATAAAGGTTTAATGACAGTCAATTACACTTTATTTTGATGGTCCGTTTGAGTATTATTAGACTGTCTGCTTCATATCTGTTGATACTGCTCCTTCAACCAATATTTAACTGACTATAAGAAACTTTGCAAGTACATGTCAACTTACACCAACCCTAACCCTAAACCCAACCCTAACCCCAACCTAACAGTCTACTTATAATCTCATAAGAATTAGTTGACATGTAGATGCAATGCAACTTAAATTCAACCAACGGACCATCAAAATAAAGTGTGACTCTTATGAACAACCCTTCATTTAACGTGTTACCAAATGAAGTCACACAACTATATCACAAATTAGCCATTTAATCAAAAAGTTACAAAATAGCCTAATGCATCAGCATTTTATGTTGACTTTAATGTCCAATTCATGCAATATCATTTGTATTTGTACTTCAGTTCTCAGATCTGTATGGTGGCTCATTTTGTTTGACTGTTTTTCATGTGTATGCTTCCTTAAAATACACTCTATTCAGTAATATAGAAGTTGACTTTGTTTACAACAGATCTAAATAAAAGTAAGAACCCTCATCAATGATTTATCCAGTGGGGTTGTTTTCTTTGCTCGGAACACAGCCAAACGCCTATACCCATTTGAAAAGATGCTAGCACACACAACTCACTTCTCTGCATCACAATAAGGACGAAAGCGCTGTGCTGGGGAAGCTCCGAATGGCTCTCCGGGAATGGCCCTGTTACTGGAGAAGGTGTCTGGAGTCAGAGAGAAACAGATCAATGCCTGTAATGTTGTGGCTGTGGAGAATTACCAACCTCTGAGGAGCAAATTTAAATAAGAGTAAAACTAGTGTGTGTGTGTGAGAGAGACAGAGTGAGAGAGTTGCTAAGGAAAGGGATCTGCTATCCTACATCTGCTGTATGATGCTGTGTGTTAGTATGTGTGCTCATGTGTGTAGCACTTAACTCAGTCTCGTCTGGCTGCTCTCCTGGGCCTGTTGAGTCTTTTAGTGTGGAGACTAAGTCCAAGACGGGAAGTGTTTAAGAGCTGCTATGGTTTGTAGAATAGAAAAGATCAAATGAGCACACTAGAGAGAGAAGGGGGGGAGGAGAAAGAGAAGGAGAAGCTTTTAATGTAACTCTTACATTAAACAGACTGGTAGTTTAAGATTGAAAACATTACCTTTTACAACATTTTAACTGGATTTTATGACATATTGTAATTGGTCGTTTTTCGGGAAACAATTTAGATACAAGCAATTAAATGATTTTTATGTTACAAAATATATTTCTTGTGTAATGCTATTATGTAAACAAAATTAGTGTGGATTGTTACATAAAAAAGTGTAACTCATTTATTCATTCATTCATTTTTCTTTGGCTTAGTCCCTTTATTAATCAGGGGTCGCCACAGTGGAATGAACTGCCAACTTCCAGCTGCAATACAGTACTGGGAAACACCCATACACACTCATTCACACATATACACTAAGGCCAATTTAGGCCCAATATCAATTCTACCCTTTAGGCCTTCTCCTTACTTCCCATGAAGGGGTAGGGGTGTCTCTTTACCTTGCAGGCGTAGGGCTAAGGGGAAGGGACCACACTTGAAACCAAACCACACTAGAACCTCACTTGAAACCAAAGGTTAAGAAAGTTTCCCAGAATACACCATCTTCTGGGAATACACCCAGAAGTAAGAAGATCCACAAATTAGTATTGTTTGTCATTATTACGATAATTATTACGAAACAAATGTTTTAATATATTAACCAGTTAAACTCTGCTGTTATTTTGGGATTTCCGCCTGGATTTTGCCTACCCAAATTTAAAAGCTTCATAAATGTAAATGCAAAAAGTTGGTATCATTTTAAAGAAAACCCTTTGAATTTTTTATAAAACACAATTGAAAGTTTTTCAAATATTTGTATATGTTGTCTGTGTTATAATAAACACCTAAAAAAAGAGTTGCTTTTTGTTTTTTATTTTTATAAACTCGAATTTGAAAGTGTACCTTTTAGGTACAATTTTCTCTACCATAATCTGTGCAAAAGTTATTGTATTCCAACTGATGAGAGGTGCTATACAAGCCACAGGGACCGATCATTGTTTTCATATTTCACTATTCTTTTGTTTGATCAAACATAATTCGGTATCTTTGGACCACGTCAGACATATAAAAGGATTACTTATGCACATCACCTCAAAAACAGAGGAGAAACGGCCCTGAAGCGCACAGCGTAAGGTAAGAGATGAAAGATGTCTGTGCTATCTGGGGCTGCTTATTGATCATAAATGTATTGTTTTCACTTCTGCGCGGACCCGGTACCGGGTCCACGGAGTTTAACTAGTTTTAATAACCACATTCGTGTTTAACATCATGCTTTAAAAAAAATAAAAATAAATAAAACGATAAAATAAAAACAGCTAAATTTCGCAATCTATAATCCATAATCATAACTCCAGTATATAGCAGTCCCGCAACATTCTGTCACTTGATGACACTCGAATACCCTGCCAAAAAAGTCTAGTGGCTGGGACTGGGCATTTCACAGTGTCTGCTATAATGTAATGTGTTTTTGGTTTACATTGATGAATATGGCCACTGTGTAAATGCGCAGTATAGTTACGATCGTATTGCCACATTAGATCGTTATGATTACATAATATATGCCTTTAGTGATAAATATAAATATAGTTTGAATATATTTGAAGATAAATATAGTACCAAAAAAAAAAAAAAAAAAACACAACTGAAATAATCTCAGCAGTCGCGATTGTCTGATCTCATATGAAGCTAGAGATCACGATGACATCTGATAATTTGTGCAGGTACTATAGTGCTGTCCCATTTCTTAGGGGTAAATTTCGAAGTCCTTCCCCTTCACACTGGGTTTTAAAGGCCATGGGGAAGAGGTAGGTGTACAAAAATAGAAATGGGATTGGGCCTTAGTTTATTCAGTTCACTTATAGTGCATGTCTTTGGACTGTGGGGGAAAGCGGAGCACCCAGAGGAAACCCATGCGAACATGCAAACTCCTCACAGAAATGCAAACTGACTTAGCCAGGACACGAACCAGCAATCTTCTTGTTGAGAGGCAATGAGCCACTGTGTCGTCAAAAGTGTAATGGTATATTTACAATATTTTGTTCTATATTTAGGTATTGATGTTTCATTTGGGTATATATAAATTCAAGCATTATTAACCTTGTGTCACACAATGCTACAGAAAGCATTTTAATGTGCACTTTTTTGAGATTTTCAGAGATGTGTTGTACATCAATTAAGAAAACGTTATTCCAAGTTAGCTTTAATTGTGGAGAAAATAATTTTGAGCTTTTGTCAGCTAATTTCATCCTCCAGGTTTAAAATAATTGTTGTGGCAGGATTAAAATCGTTGACGTAGTTACGATCTGCCTGTCCAGAGATGACGTGTTGGTTTCTTATTATTATTCATAACTGAGTCTTCTTATCCTATGAACCCTGCTTTTTAATTATTCATGACAACATGTGCTTTCTGATGAAAATACCTGCCAAGCTGGGAGACTGTGGCTGCGCATCGCGTGCAATATTTAAAGATTGGAGATTAGTGGACTTTGTCTTTTATCAGTTGAGTTTGTAACCATTCAGACACATCGTCTATATCCATGCTGCTGTGTTTGCTTATGTTTAAAATCATACAGATTACAAGCAAAGCTAATGGTTGAAATAGATAGGGCAAGATACCTGCTGCACTGCTATCCACTCTGTCTACATTCAGACCCAGGGATTAAGGAGAGAAGTCCTCCTCATTTATAGTGTTTATACAAACATGATTATTACCAGTACAGTGAAATGGGATGCTGACTACAGAGTGAGGATCCAAATGCAGGGTTTATTAGCAGGATGGTAAGGCAAGCAATGGTCAACACAGGGACAAATAAATGTACACAGGAAATCCAAAGTCATAGTCAAATATCAGGGGAATGTCAGTACAGGCAGGAAACAGGCAACATAAACAAACAAAACAAAGCAAAGGTCAAAAACATAGCAAGACAAGGCAAGGAAAACACATCATAATGTTCACTAACAGTTCAACAAGACTCAGCAACAGTGTGTGTGTCTGTGCTGCTTAAATGGGTTATGTAATCAGTCCTTGACAATCCTACAGATGTGTGTATGCAATCAGTTAGGATTAGCATCTGCTGTGAGTGTGTGTGGTGCATGACTGGATCTTGTTGTCCATGAAATGGCGGATTTGTAGTATATGCAATGTTGTGTAATTATCATCAATCTGCACAGGCTGGACCACGGACAATCATAAAAATTATCTTTATAATGATATAACAAATTGTGGTAATGTGTATATATTATATGAAATGACAAATAACCCATCATACATGTAACAGGGCATTAAATTACTTACTGTTTATTTCTTTACATTTTAACTTTGTAAACTAAAAAAAAAAAAAAGAAATTATGGCACGCTCACGGTTTGTGTCTCGTTTTGTAAGCAACTGACAACAATTGTTGATGTGCAGATGTGCTCCCCTCTTTTTTTCCCTGCTTTGCCGGTCATACCCATACCCATTCCTTACTCTGCTCACAGTTCTCCACGCCCATCATCTGAGGTAGACTTGAAGAACTGAAAGAAGGGGGTTTCATGAACCTTTAAAATTTTAATTTATTTGATTATTCAATGAGTGTAGTGTTTACTTCGAATAAAAATCTGTTTGGAACATTATACACAATTTACTGTTGCTTTTATAACTGTAACTTGCTACCATTGAGCCCGTTACAGTTAAAACAATAATTTCCTATACTTACCTGATCTAAAATTGAATGCGTAGTCAAGTTCAAAAACGTATAAATTCAAAATTCATCGTGTGCCTCACCCCCAAGTGAGTGGTGTCAAGTTTATATATATTTTATAATTTTAACCATGACAAGTCAACTATTGTTGCAAAGGTCTGACAGTCATGCTTTCTTATGTGGTATTTGTTTTGAGATTGAAGTGATAATGTGAGAGAATTTGATGGTTTTGTTACATAAATACATAAAAAACGTAAAAAATTACATTAAAGTGGTTCATAATTGACACACAATGTAATTCAGTTTAAAGGTACAATTTTTTTGTTAGAAATTTTGCTAATTAAAATAAGTCTGTTTATCCTACCTCTAAAACCTAGAACACACTGACTTTAATTTTCTCTTTGGTTTTGTCCACAGCCTGCAGACCTGGGTTCTACAAAGCCTTTGCAGGAAACATTAAATGTTCAAAGTGTCCCCCACACAGCTCCAGCCACGCCGAGGGTTCAGCACAGTGTCACTGCGAGAAGAACTACTACAGAGCCAGCAAAGACCCTCCAACCATGGCCTGCACACGTTAGTCTGCCTAATGCTCTACTTTCATTTTAGTATTCTTTTAAAATGTAACAACAAAAACTGAACATTTCTAATTATACATTTTAATAGAAACAAATGTAAGCAATTTGCATGCTAGCATTTCAGCAGTATAAATATACAACTTACTCTTACAGTATAACCTTACCCAGTGAGTGTTACTTGTGTGTCACACGAGCTTCATGTTAAAGTCACATGTTAAACACAAATGAAATGTGCAGTTTTAAAACATTTCACAGACCAGACTTAAGACTTGTCCTGGACTAAGGGGGCAATTACTCTAAAACTGTAAACCTTGTCTGCATTTGACCTGTTCCTTTACTTCACATTAAAACAAAAAGCATATACTCACATCTTACACACAGAAAATTCTACATACACACCAGCACCAAGCCAAAAATGACATTACGTGACTTCTTTACAGGTAATGATTGTTAATAATGTAACAGCACTAAATACTGACTTGGCAAACATAAAAACAATGTTGTCTAGTAAAAATAGCCTAAAATGTAAATCTGGTCTGTTTCTACTGAAAGGAATTTGCACTCACTACTCTGAAAATATGCAAGTGTCTTTGGTTAAGTCTCAAGATGGACACCACCAATGATTTATTTTGAGGCAAAATTTAAAATGACTTCTAATTGAACTACCGTATGACCCAATCCTGGTTTAGTCTATGCTCTGTCTGTGAAACAAGGCTTGGCAGTTTTAGTTTAATCAAAACTGCTGTAATTTAGCTTTGTTTGTGTGGTCATTTTAATAAGTGTGCACACTTCAATCTGAACCTTGGCATGCACTAAAAGACAGACCAAGACATCTAAAAAGTTGATTTTGATCAAAATAAACTGTTGCTATTCAGTTAACGTATATAGATCAGGAATATTCAACTAGTTTGTCATGGGAGCCAGTTCATAATAGGCATCCCAAATGAGGGGCCGGAGAGATTTGACTTGCAATATAAGTGATGACACAACAGCAATATATGAGCCCATATTTTTGCTCCTTAAGACACCCACATTTGGCTTTTTCTACATTAAAAAGTTACTTTGTTGTATTTTGAAACTACATAACATCACTGCACTGTACAATGTGCCTTTCTTTATGAACATAATCAAATGTTGTCTTTCAAAGCACAACATCAGTGTAATGCTCCAGTGGGCTTCTTCTACATTTAGACACATTCATACGTTATGTTTTGAACTGCATAACAAAAGTTACTATTTTAGTCAGTTTGACTGATGTTGAGTTGAGATGACTAGAAATCATCTCTACTAGATGTTTAGTCCATTCATTCATTCATTCATTCATTCATTGAATGAATTCATTGAACACTGCGTTGCCCTTGATTCTGAGTTAAAATAATAAAATTAATTGGATTTGGTTTTTGAACATTTTTGTGTGTTCTGTGTGAACTGTTTTGAAAATGTTGTCATGTAATGTCAAACTTTTTTTAAATGCAAGGGATTTTTTTTTTCCTTATGGCTGCATCACATAGCATAAAACACAAGAGAACTTACTGTATATATAAAATAAGATGAAAAGTGAAGTTAAATTAATAAAATAAGTGGCTTTGCTAAACAAACACAAAAAACAACAACATATTTTTATTAGAATGAATTCATTTAAAATAGATTTGAATTAAGCAAGTAATTAAGACTAAATTTGGCAAAAACATAAATTCTTATAAGAATCAAAACAGACTTTAGTCAGATCACTCTTTATTTCTCACCATTCCACTTTGTGCTTCCTTTTATTACTTTTGAATCTATCGATCAGATTTTCTTTGATTTCAGTCTTCTGCTTCACTTTCCCTTCTTCTGCCCCCCATCGCGCTTCGCCAAATTATTCACCAAACTCAATCTTTTCAACACCAGCAGCAATCTGCATTAAAAACAGGAGAGGAGGAATAATTACTTCCTTGTTATTCACGAGTGGGTGCAATTATCATTAACTATGATAATCATGTCTAGGACATATTCTCATTATCATCATTAGCTGAGTCTGGGAAACTGCAGATAAACGCAGACTTTCCTGTATCTGGCTCTGAGCCGGCTTGCTATAGCAAGAGGAAGCAGGCTACTAGAGCAGATACATTTGTATATCAGCTGAACCAGAGGGAGGGACTGAAAGAGAGATGGCTAAAGCTCTCCTGTGATTTTTAAAGCATTAGCAGGATTCATTAGTTAATGCATATGCACCACTTTTGAGATAAAAATGTAAATCTGCATAATATTTTGCGTAAATAAGCATTTTTGTTGTTGCAGATGGATTTCTGTCAGCATGGTGATTATGGTTGTTAATGAGTCAGGTGTGTGTGTGTGTGTTTACAGGTCCGCCTTCCCCTCCTCGAAACTTGGTTTTTAACATCAACGACACTGCTCTGTTCCTGGAATGGATGCCACCTAGTGACACCGGTGGTCGCAAGGATATAAGCTATACTGCGTTATGTCTTCGATGCAGAGCTGATGGGCAGGACTGCGAGCCTTGCAACAGCAACGTGCGTTTCGTACCCAAACCAACAGGCCTCACAAGCACCTCTGTGGTGGTCCAGGACTTTGTGGCCCATGCCAACTATACTTTCCAAATCGAGGCGCTGAATGGAGTGTCAGGCTTGGGTAGATCTATGAGACAGATCGCCAATATCACCGTCAGCACAGAGCAGGCTGGTGAGTAGAGCTACTTTAACGCTGAAATGACGTAAGTGGATCATTGAAATTCTATGCGATGTTGGAAGAAATCATTGGTATTGCAATGTCTTTGGGATTATTAAATTTGTTTTAATACTACTCCTGAGTAAATGACAGCAGATGTTGAAATGTAATTGATCCTCCATGCTATTCCTGCCTAGCTTGTCACTTTGCTTCTGATGTAAAGGGCCCAAAAATGTCAGTTTGCAGCTTTTTATATATTTAATTGTGTTGACCAGCATGAATAAGTTATCAGGATGGATGTTTTGCGCAGATAATCTCCTCAATGGTCTTGAGCAAATGTCATAAGAAGGACAGATAGAGTGGAATAAGCTATTGTTCTATCAAGTGCAATTATCTTAACTTATCTTGATTGTTTACAAAGAGTGGCGCTAATGGGTCTGCATATGTTGATTGCCAGTTCCTAGAAACTGTTTGTGGGTCAATAAATGAAAAAAATAATGATTTTAATCATTCATTCATTTATTCATTTATTGATTGATTGATTGATTCATTCATTCATTCATTCATTCGGTCAGTACCTGGATGGGAGACCACATGGGAAAGCTAAGTTGCTGCCGGAAGGGGTATTAGTGAGGCCAGCAAGGGGCGCCCAACCTGTGGTCTGTGTGGGTATTAATACCCCAGTATAGTCAAAGGGACTCTATACTGCTCAGTGAGCGCCATCTTTCAGATGAGACATTAAACTGAGGTCCTGACTCTCTGCGGTCATTAAAAATCCCAAGATGTCCTTCGAAAAAGAGTAGGGGTTTAACCTCAGCATCCTGACCAAATCTGCCCACTGGCCTCTGTCCATCATGGCCTCCTAACCATCACCATATCATAATCGGCTTCATCACTCTGTCTCCTCTCCACCAACCAGCTGGTGTGTGGTGTTCGGTCTAGTGGAAAATGGCTGCCATTGCATCATCCAGATGGATGCTGCACACTGGTGGTGGATGAGGTGATTCCCCCAATGTGTAAAGTGCTTTGAGTGCCCACAAAAGCGCTATCTAAATGCAAGGAATTATTATTAAATTATAAATATTAATTCACCTATAACGCATGTCTTTTGGACTGGAAACCGGAGCACCTGGAGGAAACCCATGAAAACACGCGGAGAACATGCAAACTCCACACAGAAATGCCAGAAATGCCAACTGACCAGCAACCTATATATATATATATATATATATATATATATATATATATATATATATATATATATATATATATATATATATATATATATATATATATATATTCTCGACAAAAGTTCCCTTGTTGTTTCAATATCCAGTACGAAAATAGTATTGTTTTATAGTAATCATTTTAATTCAACACATCAAACCTTTATTTAAGCATGCCAAGTTTGTTTTGTAGCTTAGTATTTTACATTTAAGCAAAAATTTAATGTTTTTTTGTAATTTTTGCAACCATCAGTTATCCCCACATGTTCTGGGCCACAGACCTGTTACCATTTTTCTGTTCTAATAATAAATGATAATAAAAAATAAAAAATAAAAAAAACATTGGCACAATGTCTTCAGAGCTATTGCCATGCTGGCCAGACTCTCATCGTTCATCATGATAATGACGATAACGGCAAATTTCATTTCATCCTGGAGAGGCATTGTCTCAGCACATCAAATGCGGGATATCTCCTGGCCTGAGCTCAGTTTCACACTAATAGAGACGCACGGCTTTATCTAAAAGCCTGCTGTCTTCCTCTATCTGGCTGCCGTATCCGCGGATATGGCCAAACTTCATTATTAGAATCGGCACAAGTCTCCACAGGACAGCTCTCTCAACTCTCAGGACTTATTCTCATGCCGGATTTACCCATTTCTCTCCGTGTGCTTATTTCCTCTGTTTCTCTGACTGATGATTCACTGCTCACTTTCATCAGTTGGGCTGTGCTTCAGCTTCATTGCTTATCCAGATGTCTGCTTCAAAAGAACAGTGTGAAATACGCTTTGTTGCTTGAACTAATGAAACATGATAATTTATTTTATTTCTGGAAAAGGGCGAGAGGTCAAATGTCACGTTTGGACCAGGTGCTCTGATACTCTGTCGGTAGGGTCAGTTTCTTCTTTGTGAAGACAGCGGAGCTCATCAGCATCAATGTCAGCGAGGAAGAAAGATTGATTGATATGATCAATCTGCCTCATGAGCTGTAATCACACTGAAGAGCTTTACACCCTCAATCTACCACCTGCCGAGAGAGAGAGGGAGAGAGAGAGAGAGAGAGAGAAAGAGAGAAAGAGAGATTTAGGGAGGAAATTAATATGTACAGTATGTACAAAGCATCTAAAAATTCACAGCAGATTGGCATGGAGATACGTTTTCCTCAAAAATGTATTTGGAGACTGAAAATATATTTCTAGCAGAGTTTCTCCTATTTTACTCCTATTTTACTGCTTATATTAGCTAACAAGTGAGGTAAACTCTAAAAATGGTGCTTTTTTAAACCAAATGTGGGTAAAATATGGACAAAACCAACCACATGGAAAAATGTTTTAATTTAAATCGGTAACACTTTACTTAAAGGGGTGTTCCTGAGACTGCCATGACATAATAGATTTAACGCATTCTTATGATAACTGTTATTTTATTGTATTAGTTTAGTTACTATATTTCATTTAAATGCAAAAGGTGACATGGATTGAGATGTCTTAATGACAATTGGACATAAATACATCACAACCTGCTTTTGTCTTTGTAATGACAATTTGACGCAAAATAATGAGACAACATAACTTTATCATGGCGGTTCATATTGCAGTGGCGACCCCTGATAAATAAAGAAACTAAGCCGTAAAGAAAATTCATTCATTCATTCATTCATTCATTCATTCATTCATTCATTCATTCATTAATGAATGAATGAATGAATGAATGAATGAATGAATGAATGAATGAATTAATTAATTAATTAATTAATTATTTAATTAATTAAATCATAGTCATAAATCTGTTATCAACATGATTGTCAGATCATATTTTGTCAGATTTTCATATTTTTCTGATCACTTTTTTTTCAGTGGGGCAACAAGTATTTGTTATTAAAAAGTATTATTAAAAGTGTCAATACTCTGATGAGTGATTTATAACAGTGTCTTTAATATTTAAGGATATTTTAATGACAAATTCAATTTCTACCACTGTAGTTGAGATAAAAATTAATAATAATTTTAATGAAGCTTTTACATTTATAAAAAATTATGTTTTTAACCAAATATGACTTGGATTTATCCATATTTAGGCAATTTTGAGTTAGAACTTAAATCAGGAGTAAAGTTTTGGAATAGGATTAAGAATAAGAATAAAATACTGAGGGGCAGAATGTTGACGCAGTGGGTAGCACAATCACCTCACAGCAAGAAGGTCACTGGTTTGAGCCCTGGCTGAGTCAGTTGGCCTTTCTTGTGGAGTTTGCATGTTCTCCCCATGTTCACATGGGCTTCTTTCAGGGGCTCCAGTCCAAAGTCCTGTGGTGAATTGGGTAAGCTAAAATTGTCCATAGTGTATGTGTGTGAATGAAAGTGTATGGGTGTTTCCCAGTGATGGGTTGCAGCTGGATTGGCATCCGCTGTGTAAAACATATGCTGGAAAAGTTGGCGATTCATTACGCTGTGGCGACCCCAAATTAATAAAGGGACTAAGCCGAGAAGAAAACAAATGAATGAATGAGCACTGATGATGAAGACCTGATGTTAATAAGCAGAAACACAGAAGAGAAGTACTAAACTACAACTGACTTCAGTCTCAGCCTTCGATGAAATCAGCGAAAATATAAAACATTAAATCTCTCAAAATCTCAGAAGAAGATCATTAAGCAACTCCACAAACAGCAGTTTTCATTTTTACCAACCTGTTTGCCCATACTTAAAGAGGGACCAAATACTGTCTGAACTGAGTAAACTTTACTCATAGAATTTTACTGTGTATACAATTGAATTCAAAATTATTAGCCCCCTTGAATTATTAACCTCCCTGTATATTTTTCCCCAATTTCTATTTAACTGAGAAAAGATTTTTTAACACATTTCTAAACTTAATCGTTTTAATAACTCATTTCAAATAACTGATTTATTTTATCTTTGCCATGATGACAGTAAATAGTATTTGACTAGATATTTTTCAAGACACTTTTATACAGTTTAAAGTCACATTCAAAGGCTTACCCAGGGTAATAAGGTTAACTAGGCGGGTTAGGGTAATTAGGAAAGTTATTGTATAATAATGGTTTGTTCTGTAGACTATCGATAAGAAAATATAGCTTAAAGGGGCTAATAATTTTGACCTTAAAATGGTATTTAAAAAATTAAAACTGCTTTTATTCTAGCCAAAATAAAACAAATAAGACTTTCTCCAGAAGAAAAAATATAATCAGACATACAGTGAAAATTACCTTGCTCTGTTAAACATAATTTGGGAAATATTTAAAAAAGAAAAAAAAATCAAAGGGGGGCTAAGAATTCTGACTTCAACTGTATATATTAAGAATGTTTCAGCTGTTTTTCCATGTCTGATTATCATCAATAACAGTGTTGTAGTTAAGACCAGATCATTCAAGTGTGATTTTTGCCTATGACCTGTGTAGGTCGAATCAAAGTAAAGATGAGAAGAGGGTCAAAACTGAGTCCAAATCCTCTTAAAAGCATGATAAGACACTCAGAATGAAACTCCAGTAGTACTACACTTACACATAAAGTACAGTGATGTTTTAGACTCTATTGACTCCATTGGACTTTCATTGTGTCTCAAATATGGACAAGGTGTCTATTTTTACAATATTTGAATTTCTTCAATGCATATTTTAAGTTGTAATAAATTAAATTATGCATGTATATTACAATTTAAACATATATAATACATATTTTTTCCTGATGCCATTTATTTATTTATTTATTTATTTATTGCCATGCATCATAGTTTACTTTATGCTGTTGCAACAGTTCCATGTTCTGATGTGTTCCATATTTTGATTTATATTTAATAATTATTTATGAAATATAGATTACATTTAGGGTTACACATTTGGCTTGACCTGACAACTTGAGGTCTTACAAATGCATGTTGTTGTTTTGAATAACATGCATTTTTTATTATCTGTATGATTACAGTAGCAATGCTCACTGCACTTACATATTGAACATGCATCTACACAAACCTTAATGCCTTAAATTCACAACACTATTAAAACCCAAAGCTCATTATAACAAACCTCAGTAAGGTTTGCAGAGCAGCCAATCTTTCTCTCCGGTGACTATTTAGCCCTACATCAAATGTTAATGGAGGTTAGGTTGAGGGGAGTGACGCTGGGATTGGGTTGAAATCTGCGGAAAACCCCACTTGGGTGATGATAGGTCATAGGGCCAACAAGCCTCCAGTCCCTCCACCCATACTAACCAGAACCAGTGCAGTATTAATGAGCAGAAAAAAGCGGGAGAATAGCCAAGGCTGTTGTTAAAGCAGAAAACCGTCTTTCAAGAGATCCAAACAAGCTTTAATGGTGAATTCTCACTGCCATTCACTGACATGCATTTTACATCAAACATATCAGACCCTCAACTTCTCACAGAGCGATTGAAGCATGTTTAATAGATCAAAACTGTTTTATCTCTCAGTGAACTCTTACTAACCCAAACTGGTTAATGAAACAACAGCGTTGAGTCCACTTGTGAAGGTGTCAACGTGTTAAATATAGTGTTAAAAGATGGAGTTTTTTTCTTTGTTTCTTTAAAGTTAGTTTTATTTATCAATATATTTATGTATTTATTTATTTATTTATTTATTTATTTTTCTATTTTATTTATTCAGTTAAATTTTATTTTATTTTATTTTTGTTGTCAAGATGGCAAAGATGTCATAGATACATTGTCGCGGACGAAAGTGAAGAGGGTTGGGGAGTCATGGAAGAAAGTGAAAGTTAACAGTGGACGGGAGAAAGAAGGCGGTTGAGGAGGGGGATCGGTAAAATGAGGTGCTGGATCAAATTTTAGAGGTGCCAGATCCTGATCCGGCATGTTCAGGCACACATTAAGCCCTGGTTTACTTATTTTACAAAGTGCGATATACATCATAAATGACAGTCGCACATAAGTCAGTAGAGTTTATGATTTTGAAATGTGACATATTTTTGTTATAAAAATGCATTGATTTGCTTCATAAGACATTGTTTAAAACCCCCTGGCAGCATATGGGTTAGTTTTACAACTAATTTTAGTTCAAAATAGAAGCCACTATCCAATACAGGTACAGAGAATGGAAGATCCTAAATAAAACTACTACGTCTAACAGAAGGAAGTCATTTACACAGAGGATGACTTGAGGGTGAGCAAATTATGTGTTAATTGTCATTATTGGGTGAACTATTGATTTAAGTGTTTATTCTAAATCACAGAAGTCCATGTTCAAAAACATGAACGGCTCCAAACTTCACATATTATGGTCTTTAAATTACGATGAACATGGATCGAATGCAGAAAACACTCGCTCCTGCTAATGGCGCACTGCAGCTTTAAATAATCTCAGCCAATGGGGGCTCACAGCTCACAGTATGATGCAACTGTACAGTAATGTGAATGTGTTATGCTCTATGGTGGAGTTCTCAATGCATTTTACGGGCAACACACAATGCAGTCATTCACAGCACAAAAATAAAGCAGTATTGGTGTTGGCAGGTGTTGTTTGACCCAGCCGTGTCTTTAAGGAGAAGCCCACAGCCAGACTGAGTTACAGCACAAATATTCTGTCAGAATGAAATGTTGTGTTAGAAACAGTGGAGAACTGAAAGTGCTACAGACATTAATGCTGAACACACTGTCTATTTGGATGGGTGGGTGGATGCTATGTTTTAAGCGTGTGTGTTTGAGGCTTTCCTGGAGTGTGTGCGTGTGTGGATATCAGATGTAAATGTTCTCTCCGGGGGCTGAGAGGCTTCATGTTGTGCAGTTCCTAGCCCTGAATTATATATTTATTTCTTATTTTTAGGCTTTGGATAGAATCGTCAGAAGCAAGGTGTCAGAACGTTTGTGGGTTTGCATAATGTCAGTGGAGCTCTCAATTACACAACGCAGACACACACACACACATGCTTGGACACACTGATATATGCATGCATATCCATGTGTACCTGGTGCACATTGCTGACACATTGGCAGGCTGACAAGACAAGCACGCACACATTTCCCCTCGAGTCCTCCGGCATTTATACAAGTACGCTTACCACCATTTCTGCCAGCAGAGCGGCTTTTTAACAGGTTCATTCTCTGAAACAGCTTACTGATGCTGCCACTTGTTTCTTAGTGGGCTAATGTTTTGTTTTTCCACAGTATAGTTATGTAATGTGTCTGAAATAAGTCTTTATTTTCTTGTTTTAACTGGTCTTTCTGTTTGGCCCTGCTAATAAGTGCACATAAAAATTCTGGAAAGTTTGTTAGAAGCTTTTACAACCCCAAATCAGAATGGGATAGTATGGAAGATGCAAATAAAAAAGAAATAACAAAAACAACAACATTAACACAATATTTTTTTTTTTTTTTTTTTTTTTTTTTTTTTTGTCTGGTCAATTCATTTTTAAATATACATCCTTTCCTGTCATTCAGACCTGCAGCACATTCCAAAAAAGTTTGGTTCAGAGCAGTTTAGGGCTAGTAATCGGGTAAATTGGGTAAATAATGATTTGTAACAGGTGATGTCAACAGGGGATTGTAATTTTGATTTGATATAAAAGCAGCATCCAAGAAATGTCTAGTTCTTTAGGTGCAAAGATGGGCTGAGGATTGCCAGTTTGCCAACAAAGGCGTGAGAAAATTATTGAAATGTTTAAAAACAATGTTTCATTGACAAATGCCATTTAAAACTGTACTGTCCAAAAAGGGAGCCCTATGTTAACAGTGTCCAGAAGTGCTGTTGACTTCTCTGGTCTCAGAGGCATCTGGGATGGTCCATTACACGGTGGAAACATGTATGGTGTTCAGCTGACTCAATATTTATGTGTTGTCTGATTATTGTGTCTGTGTTTGTGTAAACCAAGTTCTATATGTGGCAAGAACCAAAAACATGTTTAAAAAACAATAAAAAATAACGAGGAACACTCGTATGTTTTTTGTATTGTATTGTATTAAATACAAGTCAAAGTAAATCACTTTCTCTTTGATTTGTGTTTTCCATACTGTCCCAACTTTTGGGAAAACGTTTGGGACAGTATGGAATTTGGGATTTCCATGCAATCATTAGTTTTCTTTCAGCTTTATTCCTTATTATCAGGGGTCGCCTGATAACTTTTCCAGCCTATATGTTATGCATTCAGGAAACCCACGCGAATGCAGGGAGAACATGCAAACTCCACAAAGAAACGCCAACTGAGCCGAGGCTCGACCCAGCGATCTTCTTGCTGTAAGGCGACAGCACTAGCTACTGTGCCACTGCTACGCCTATTTTATTTTATTTTATTTTATTTTATTTTATTTTATTTTATTTTATTTTATTTTATTTTATTTTATTTTATTTTATTTTATTTTATTTTATTTATAAATGACAGTTTTCAAATCCAGTTACACTTATAATAAAATTTTCATCAATAATTGTAATTACTGTACAATTCTTAACTACTTAAATTAATTAATATGTCAATTTTTGTTTCCAATAAATTGGTAAATGTAGTCGTTTGAATGAAAGTGGCAAATTATAAATGTTTGAAATTTCTTGAATCTGTAGTTTTTGGGCTTCTATATGACATCAAATTGCATATTAGGGCTTCAATACTGTTTGTCATCAATTTACTTTTATTTTGAAGTTTTTGCAATATGAACTAATAACAATTAAAGATTTTTAGTGGGTGTCTTTTTGCGAATTGTCATAACAAAGCATGTGTCATTATGTTTTCCTCAGAAAAAAAAACTTACAAATAAACAAACAAACAAATAAATAAATTAATTAATTAATAAAAATAAGCTATAATGTTACACATTAATATTACATTTTGGAATTTGGTTGGTTTACAGATTAAACACTATTCTTAACTATGTGGCTTAACCTAGCATGATTTCCATGTATTAACTTTCATTTGTTGTTGTGGTTAACTAAATGGTTGGTCTGGCACTGTACATGTTAAACCATCATAAAAAATCATTATGGTTTACCCAAAGTTTTCATCTAGAAAATATTACCATGGTAACTGTTTGTAACATTAGTAACTCAATTTGCATGGCTAATCAAATCACATCAATATTTAAAAACAATCTCTAAATATCATAAATGAGTACATTATCTATTTATATATAGCCCTATGTACGTTTCTATATATATATATATATTTTTTTTTTTTTTTTTTTTTTTTTTTTTTTACTGTTGTGACTGTCTGTCTTTATAACTGTAGCTTCATTTTCTCTCATCTGTCTATACTTATCCATAGAATTTCAGACCAAATCAATTCCAGGCGGCGTCTGTTATTTTGATGAAATTTCCACTCTCAGATGCTCTGAAATAAAAATGTCCATTCCACTGAAATATGGAGGTTATTCAATAAAAAGCTTTTTTCTCATAAAGAAAAATGTGTAAAAATCCTAAATTATTCAAGCTTCTTTACGTCACCAGTAAGACCCACACTAATAAAATGGCAATCTAAGATATTAAACTAGCTGGCCAAATCTCATTTCAAAAATTACTCAGCCAGCCATAATCTACTTAAGCGATGAGACTGCGCATGGAAGAAAAAAAAAGTGACATATAATGCACTATGATAATGTAGTTCACACACACACCATTCTAGATGTACACAACTTTAATAAAGAAAAGGGAAAATAAATAACAAAATTGCAAGTTATTGCATTCTGCACGCCAGCGATTGACAGTAATCTCTCGTAAGCTTCTTGATTAAGATCCATAGTCATTAAGATGCTTTAATACAGTGATGCTTACACTTCTTCCTAAAGCTATCCTCATTTAGACAATATGGCCCTTGAGTACAGACTGGAGACCCTCGTTCCTGAGCCGTTTGTCATTTATTTAACATTAATCCCAATGTGTTTTGAGGGCTTTTACCCTTGATGGCCTCAACGGAGCCTTTCATTGTCAGTTTTAGACAGAGCTGGGAGGCTCAGAGCACCTCAGACTAGCAGTAAGGGAGAGATAAGTGACAAGAGTTGTACTTTCTCTGTGTGTGTGTGTGTGTGTGTGTGTGTGTGTGTGTGTGTGTGTGTGTGTGTGTGTGTGTGTGTGTGTGTGTGACATACCAGTTTTATGATTAATTAATAATTATATATTTGAATGTTTGAGAGAAAGAGTGTACTCCTTGATGACATATTTGTACTCCTCATCACATTTTGAACGTTCTGAGTTTTTTAGTAAGGACACTCTAAAGAATGCCTTATTGTGCAGAGTACTCCCTTTGTTTTTTGCTCATTATTATTATAATCATTATTTATTATATATTTGAGCACTCAACCACACCTCACCCTAAACCTAATTTTTTCTTAACAAATAGAAAACACATAACAAACAGATAATAATTTACTCAATGGGCCTTCCTTGGTAAATATATATATATATATATATATATATATATATATATATATATATATATATATATATATATATATATATTTTTTTTTTTTTTTTTTAAAAGTAAATAGTGATCATTGTTTATTGCAAAAAGTAAAGGTAACTTCGGTTGGATTTCAGTTCTGAAAATTACGTCTATATACGTCCCAGGAGCTACTTTTTTTTGAGTTTTTTGTTTTTTGCGAATCCGCCAGTGGCCGCTGTATACACTTTTTAAGGTCTCAAATTTCTCTTCTCGTGTAAATCCACTAGAGGCCGCTGTTCACCGACTGACTGACTGACTGAATGACTGACTCACTGACGGATTGACTGACCAACCCTCCTCCTTCCCTAAACCCAACCAATAGTATTTTTAAAAGCAATGCAGAAAAAGAAAAGCCCTCGCCTTATTTTTACCACATTTTCAGATTTCACCACATTCTCACCCTGGTATTTACTTGTTTATTTTATTTTTTGGATCAGTTTTTGTCTTACCTGCTTTCTGAAACTGTTCTTCACTGGACTCAAACCCTGTCATCATGGTCAACTCTGCATTTTAAGCCCACTGCCATACATGGCGAACTAACTGGACAAACTGGTAACAGCAGGAAAGCCATGCATATAGGGGTAAGCGGTTACCTGCTAGTGCAAAAAGAAACGGTGTCATACCCCCCTGTAGCTTTCGTTTTAAAAACAAAATGCAGCCATACCTACTTCTGGCTATATAGTTTGCAATCTCCAGAAACGTACATAGGGCTATGTTTTCAAAATGAGTCTGTCCTGATTTCAGATCTTCTGCAGATATATAAAATGATTGCTATGTAAGGAACGTTCTTGCTCCATTAACACAGTCATCTCTCATTCAAAAGTGAAATCAAAACATTAGTGCGACTCAATCAGAGATAATTGAGAGCCAGTGGCTTTTCACAGTCAAACCTGACATAACACTTCAGTGATTGGAACATTATAGCTGAAGATGGTGATTATCTTTGTTTCTGTTCCTCAGGCAGAACCTTGAGAATCTTTTTGGTTTTTGTTTTGTTTTGTTTTTTTTTACAGAAAATTCCAGCTGTATTTGGGATGTTATAACTTCTGTTTATATATAAGTTTATATATTAAAAATAGTTTTCAAATTTAACATTTTAATGAATTGAAAATCATTTTAACACTGGGCTCCGTGGTTAGCACTGTTGCCTCACAGCACCGTCACTGGTTTGAGTCCCGACTGGGCTGGGTCAGTTGGCAATTCTGTGTGGAGTTTGCATGTTTTCCCCGTGTTCATGTGGGTTTTCTCAGGGTTTCCCTCACAGTCCAAAGACTCGCTAAAAGTCAATTGGGTAAACAAAACTGATTAAGTGTATGAGTGCAAGGTGGCGCTGTGGGTAGCACTGTCGCCTCACAGCAAAAAGGTCACTGGTTCAAGCCTCAGCTGTGTCAGTTGGCATTTTTGTGTGGAGTTTGCATGTTTTCCCCACTATAGGTAAATTGGGTAAGCTAAATGGTTTGTTGTGAATGTGTGTGAATGAGGGTGTATGGGGTATTTGGTTTCCCAGTGATGGGTTTGCAGATGGAAGGGCATTCTCTGTGTAAAGCATATGCTGGATAAGTTGGTGGTTCATTCCGCTGTGGTGACCCTAGACAAATAAATGGAATAAAAATGAATTAAATTTACAATATATCAATGTAAAATATTAAGAATGAAATTTTTCGCCATTTCTGTGAGGAGCTTGCATGTTCTCCCCGTATTCACCAGGGTTTCCTGCGGGTGCTCTGGTTTCCCCCACAGTTTAAAGACATGCGCTATAGGTGAATTGATGAAGCTAAATTGATCGTAGTGTATGTGTGTGAATGTGAGAATGTATAGGTGCTTCCCAGTGATGGGTTGCAGCTGGAAGGGCATCGCTGCGTAAAAACATATGCTGGATAAGTTAGTGATTTATTCTGCTGTGGCGACCCCTGCTTAAAAAAAGGGACTGAGCCAAAAAGATAATGAATGAATGAATGAATGAATGGATGAATGAATGAATGAATGAATGAAATAAGAGATAAGTACTAGGATAGGTGTGTAAACGTAATAATAATAATAATAATAATAATAATACAATTGATGGTTCCTTTTTATTCATTCTCTTAGCTATAATTTACTTTCCAGCAACATGTTAACTAGTATTCTGCTTTAGGGGTCGTTAATTGCTGAGAGGGAAAATAATCTTGGATAACCTAATTAAATACATTTACGTTTCTTTTTTTTTTTTTTTTTTTTGGAGTGGGGGGTGATTTTTGCATTTAATATTTGCTAACACTTTTTGTTTGAAGCTCCTCCAACAGACATTCGGCTGATTTATCAGGGGATTTATCAAGTATATTTTAACACCCACCAAATTATGTTTTTGACATACTGACACAAAGAACAATTGATTTGCAATAAGTGCTTTGTTGCATCCTGTGTAGTCAGCTGTTGTGACAAAAGCAACAGTTGCATCAAATTTAGACATTGTGTTATGCAGTACTGCTACTTAACAGTCTAAGGGGCCATTTATACTGCTATGTATTCAGCCAAAAACTTAAAATGTTTTTTTTTGTGTTTTTGCCTGTTGATTTACATGACAATAGTGTTTTTGTGACTGAAAACTCGTTTTTTTGAAAATGCAGTCATTGTAGTGTCAGTGTAAACACCAGAAAATGAGACTCTTTGAAAACAATGATGTTATGCATGTGGATATTATCTGTTTATGGAGGTGTTGATTAAAGCCAAGGGCAGAAAAAGTAGAAAACAATAGCAGATTATGTGGAAGTGCAGTTACTGCTCAAGTGTTGGATATCGCTTTATCAGTAAAGTGTGGATTTACTTCACACCATGACCAAAAGTGGAGATTCATTTTACACACATGGTAAATTCTAAGTGCTCACTAGCTCAGAGCTCTTGATAGCACATCACCAAATACTGGCCTGGTATCCATTATGTAGTATTTTTGGTCATTTCCATGTAAATGTAAAACTTTTTAATGCAAAAATAAATAAATTAATTTATATATATATAAATTAAAATATATAAAATATAAAATATATATATATATATAGTCACCTTAGAACATAAGATTCTATCTGACAGTTTTGTCAAAATTGAGTTGTTGACTTTAAAATGACAACTTATTTACATTATAGGATGTTTTTATAAGTTGTTCACATTTTAAGAATTTTTAGTTATAACCAAATGTTACACACATACTGTTTGCTATGGAATGCAAAAACTTTGAAGCTCAATATCTCAAAATCATTCAGAACATAGATAAAAACTTATAATTCCAATAATATATATTTTTTATCCTTGTGATTTTTCATTAATACAATAGTTTGATGGCATAATTGTGTGTATAAAAATAAATAAAAAAATCAAACACAAAGTCTCAAAAACCCTTTTGTACGAGGAACTACTTTTTTCCGCCACTCATTCACATCTGCAGTCGATAGTCAGAACAGCAGAAAACGTTGCTACTTCACAAACATCACTTTAGAGCCAGTATATGAATGATTCTCTAGCGTAATGTCTAAAGTAATGACAGGTCATTTTTGCTCATATTTTAAGATTATACAGCTGAAAGGCATGAAATGCTATCAGTCTACATAGATTTTTCATCATTTCTCTGTAGCGATCAGGATATCACAATGATTATCCCCCGAAAAAGCCAAAGCAACACAAACACACCTAGTTTCTGTAGTATAAGTACAGCCCTACAAAATACAAAAGTGATGGATCTATTTAGAATGTCACTTACCTGATTTATAATGATTTGTTCAGCTTTAGCTTGAAACCTAAACTGAGAAAATGCTGTTTTTCTCCTCTTAGGACTTATTATGCAGTCTCTGATACCATCTTGTGGCAGAATGACAACCGCCGATTTCTTTTGTTCTGCTCAGACAGGCTGATGGCAGCCAATGCACTGAATCCAATGCTCCGAAACTATACATATTTAAAAATAGCCACTATCCTTATAAATAAACTGCATAGTGCAATCTAACCAACTACAAAAAACTCAAAAGAACATTATGTTGTCCAACCGTAGCAAAATTTGTCAAACTGTACAGTGTCCTTTGCTTGTCGTTGTATGTGGGCAGAGTAATACACTAGGGTAAAGGGTTAAGAGGCTGTACGATTGCTGTTATTTGCAGAATATCACTCTGCTATCAGCCAATCAGATTCAAAAACCAGACAGATATCAGATATATATATATATATATATATATATATATATATCATTGTGGTTTAAAGTTTGAAATACTCTACTGAAAGTAAATTAGCATGTAGTAGTATAGTTATTTACATAGTCAACAGAATGTGTAACAAAAACTATGACAGCAGATTAAATAAAAATAATGCTTCAACATCAACATTTATGTCATGACAAAGATGTTATACCCGTTATATAAATTTTATATAGCACATTTCCCATGCCCTTCATGTCTGTGTATAAACATCAAAGAATGAAATGTAATTCTCTCCACAAGTAGTACCCTCCACACTGAAAAATGACGTCAAAGGAGCACCCAGGGCATTAAAAGGTGATACCAAGGGATCCTGATCCAGCGTCAAAGTGTGCCGAGGGGTTAGGAGTGAGAACGTGTTATTCTTGAATGTTTCTGAAGCCAAAATGTCCATAGTCCTTACTGAGCCAAGCAGGGGCAAAGACACAGACTGACACTTCGCTGCCCCCCCTGGGATTGACAGAGAAATGGAGAGATACAAGGGAAAAGGGGAAGAAGACAAAGAAGGGTGACTGTCTCCATTTTGACAGACTGTGCACCACAGAACACAGAGACAGACATCCAGACTTCTGACCCCCACAGCAGCCCTAAAAGCACTCGGGACTGTGCAGAGCGTTCTTATTCCCCTGCAGGGCTTTATAATGGGAAGTTAACTGCACTGTGTCTTTGCAAGTGAGTGGCAGGCTGATGGTGATTGCACACATATTGGTTGAATGGTGGAATGCTAATGTATATGTGCCCGGCATTGTCAATGAATCGGAGAAAAGAGAACTGTTGCAATTTTGGTGCCATCTGTCTTTCTTTTCACTCTGTCTTTCACTCTCTTCTCCAATCTCTTCGTTTTTTTTTTTTTTTTTTTTATATTGCAAATTTTAAGAGGATGATGGATGGATTGCAGTTCTTGTACCATTTTTGTCAACAACACAGACTTAAAGAGTGAAATGGCAATTACCTGTTTAAACTCTAATGAAGATTTATTTGTCAGCCCACTGATATCTCTGGCAAAATGGCAAGTTAATATGCAATTATGCACTTAATAAGTCTTAATTAATCGTGTCAGACATAATAACTTTTTTCTTTCTGATTCTAGTATGTCAGATTGTAAGATCTAACTGCTCTGTTTGTGCCTATTCAGATGTTTCTTTAATTCAGTGTGTGATTTCCCATGGGCAGATCCACACTAAACCTGAGCCCTGCACAGAACTCGATTTCTGCAAACTGGAATGCCTGTCATTCATAAAATTTAGCAAACTCTTTGCACCTCATGTGTGTCACGATGAGTCAGGCAAATGCAAAGAACTGTGGACATAAATGCAGCAGCTTGCAATTTATTTGAAAAGAAAAAACAAAAATGAATGTAAAAGCAGTAACTTGTTAAATTTACAAAGACAATACAAAACAGTAAACTACACTGTAACTACAGGAACTACACTGTAAATCCCTAACAGTTGAGACTACTCAAATGAAGTGAGGAAAGGGATTCAATCAGTTCGTTTGACAAATGGGAACTCAATTCAGTTGACCAAATGTGGTCTCTTCATTTAATTAACTTAAATGTTTAAAATACAAATATTTAAGTTCAGACAACTTAAAATAGCTAATAGACTAAACTTTCAAATTTTCAGCTATTATATTCTTCACTTACTTGCATCCTCCCTGGGCGTAATATCGAAGATGATATTTAGCTGCACCATGTTGGTTTTGTAACATCTACTTTTAATGAGGTTAGCTCAATGCTCAACCCCCAACCTGGAGGACCAGGACATACACTATGGACAATTTAGCTTAACCAATTCACCTATAGCACATGTGATTGGGCTGTGAGAGAAACCCACGCCAACATGGGGAGAATGTGCAAACTAAACACAGAAATGGCAACTGACCCAGTGTGGACTCGAACTAGTAACCTTCTTGCTGTGAGGTGACAGCGCTACCTACTGTGCCAACATGTCGCCCCTGCATGTATATCAATTAAGAAAAATGTATATATCTACTTACTAATTTGACTTTTCTCTTTCGTCCGATGGGATCAGGTACAGTAGCAAACTTCAGCATCACAAGCAAAATGACCACCTTGTGTCATTAACACATAGCGATCAATCAGCACGATAGTCAAAGCAGATTTTTCAAGCACAAACAATCATTTTAAACACAGACATGGTGAATCGATTAAAGATATAAAAATGTTAAGTTCAGAAAACTTAAAAGATTAATTAAAAGTTTGTTGCTGCCTAATGAATAAGTTAGACACACCTGTTTAAGTTTTTTATGTCAAAACTTGGTATTTTAAGCAATGTCAAGTTAAATTAACTTAATATATTTATTAATGAAACAGTGGGGTTAACAGAGTAGTGGCTTATAAACACAGGATGTTGAAGAAATAAGCGAAACACAGGTGAGCATATAGTCAGTGCCTACATTTATACTGTATGTGACCATAAGAATATATTAAAAAGTCAAACAAAAAAGCTTAACCTAAATTTAATTTAAATCGGATTGGAATTAGTGATGAAGACCTTCTCTAATCCAATCAAAAAACTAAACTTTTTGCAAAATTATGCAAATGGATAAAAAAAAAACGTATGCAAATATTGTTTATTCATTCATTCATTCATTTTCTTTTCGGCTTAGTCCTTTTAATAATCTGGGGTCGCTGCAGTGGACTGAATCGCCAACTTTTGCAGCACATGTTTTACACAGCGGATGCCCTGCCAGCTGCAACCCATCTCTGGGAAACATCCATACACACTCATTCACACTCATACACTACGGACAACTTAGCTTACCCAATTCACTTATACCACATGTCTTTGGCATTGTGGGGGTAACTGGAGCAACCAGGGGAAACCCACAGACACACAGGAAGAACATGCAAACTCCACACAGACATGCCAATTGACCCAGCTGGGGCTTGAACCAGCAACCTTCTTGTTGTTAGGCAATTATGCTTCACATTGTGCCACCATATTGCCTCAAAAATGGTTTACTAACATTCAAAACATGGAACGAGCTGTTGATTTTGTTGAATGCAGTGTCATAAATGATGGTCATGTTATTTTATGTTTCTCTTTTTACTTGTGAAGTGGAGTAGAAGAGAAACCCATCAGTAGTTTTAGTCACAGACTGTTTGTTTTGGATACAAGAAAGGCTAATTTACTGCTTGATAAATATACTGTAAGCAGCATAGCACAAAGCATCATGTGCTTGTCATGTCCCAGTTAGAACCCAAAATAGATATATATGTCTTTTTAAAACAAAGAAAATAAACAATGGTAGGAGAATGAAACTAACGGTGTGTGAGATCAAATCTGAATTGAAAATAAAAAAGAATGCACATCAACCTGATCACTTTGGCATTCATGTTACTACTATATTTAGATTATTTCATTCATTTTCTTTTCGGCTTAGACCCTTTATTAATCCGGGGTCGCCACAATGGAATGAACCGGCAACTTATCTAGCACGTTTTTACGCAGCGGATGCCCTTCCAACCGCAACCTATCTCTGGGAAACATCCATACACACTCATTCACACTCATACACTACGGAAAATTTAGCCTACCCAATTCACCGATACTGCATTTCTTTGGACTGTGGGGGAAAACGGAGCACCCAGAAGAAACCCACACAAACGCAGGGAGAACATGCAAACTCCACACAGAAATGCCAACTGACCCAGCTGAGACTCAAACCAGCGACCTTCTTGCTTCCACTGCGTCGCCTATATTTAAATTCATGAATCAGAATTATTTCATTCTACTGATACCAAACAAATCTCAATTTAAAAGAAATAGGCAACAAGTAAAACAAATTGTGACTAACAGTACACTAAATGTAATAGATAATGTGATATCTTAACTTTATTTAGTATTACCTTATTTTTTATGGTTTGTGAACCCATTAACACACTCAAAAAAATGATATGTTGGCGTTAATTAACTTTTTTTTGTCCACTCGTTCCACGTAACCGAGTTAAGTTACCTTTAAGAAAGAATATTAATTTTAGTGAACTTAAGTTAGTTACATAAAGGTAATGTAATGTTGTTTAGTTCAATCAACGTAACATTTATAATTTAGCTTTAATCAATGTAGTTATTTAAGTTCAATTATTGTAAAATTAATATTGTTATGTTTAACCAAATAAAAAAAACTGTTTCTGTTTCATTGAGTTTATTCAATAGCATTTTTACAGTTTTACACATTTTCCAGCAATAAAATGATTATCAAAATCCAAATACTGTCTTTATCTGTATCTTCACTTATTACAATAAGTTAAAATATCAATACTATTAAAATAATAGTAATACAAGTATGAAGCAAATTGAAAACAATAAATGATTTTAAAAATATGCTTACAAAAACATCATAAAATACACCTATCAAAATAATACTTTTCATATATTACAAAAACATTCAAAAATAATATTCTGCCTTCAAATGATTTATCAAAAATATACTTAGAAAAATTAAGTCTTCTTTTGTAAACTATACTGTACCTTCTATACACTGAAAAAGCAGAGAACACTTCAGTTGTTCAAAGAAAGATTAACATTTTAAAGCAAAGTAACACGATCAGCACTACACCATAAATTAGACCAACCATCACAGATCATGCAATAGCTACACACATTCATCTCTCTGACACTTGCACCATTTTTGCACATTTGCACCAGACACTTTCTTACAACCACTCCCTATATCTAAAAAACAAAAAACAAAACATTGTGCATGAAGTCTGCTTCACATAGGTGTGTGGGCTTGACAAACCACATGTAGAAGCATTCTTAATTCTTAAATTTTTTTTGTATGATTAGCACATCTTGGGTGTATTGCCTCTTCTTGTTGATTTGCTGAATGTGTCCTCAATTGTAAGTCACTTTAGACAAAAGAGTCTGCGAAATGTTAATGTAACTACTGTAGATTCATAAGGTGGTGTTGCACATCAAGGTTTGTGCTTCATCATGTCCAGCATCCTAAAAATGTCAGATAAAAAAATAAAACATTTACCAACAGATCAAAGGTGAAAGGAGGAATTGGTTCAAGAGGAAAATACAAAATGTTTAAAAAAATAAAATAAAATAGCTTACCATGTACTCCCTCACTTTGAGGGCTTTGAGGATGCATTCACACCTTTTTTTCCACTGGTGATGTTCTAAATGACATGAAATGACAATTAGTAATTTACTAAGTAATTAGTAGTTAAAATTACTAGTAATTTTTACTGTACATCATTTTAATGTGTATAGGCATCTAAAGGCATAGTACCTGGACGATCCACAGTCTCCTCAGCCAGATATGGGACTATAGAGGTTGAGCTGTAAACCTGTGAGGGAGAAAATAGATGTGAGTGAGCAAAGATTTAAAATAATAAAATATAATAATATAAATAGCAAACTACTAAACTTAAAAAATTAAACGTGTTAGATGACCAAACAAATAAGCTTACATTAAATATGTCATCATGCTAGATGTTATACTACTTAAGTGTCACATATGCTTTTTTGCTGATTTTTTTTTTTTAAGTTAACAGGCTTGAATAATACAATTAGATAATAAATAACAATGTGCCAACACCACATTTTAATAAATTTTATGTAAGTTATCAAAACTGGCATTCAAACTCGACAAACTGCTTGACACTCATTTAAAATAAAGACTATCAAATCAAATAAAAAATCAAATCACTTTTATTGTCACATTATCAGCAGCACGTGTGCTATGATGAGTGAAAAGCTTAGACTATTCTAACATGACTATTCCTTACTACCAACGTTTGCAACTTTAGTTTGGGGGAGTTAATATATACCAAGTATAAAATTTCACAGGAATGCAAAACAATCTATACATTTATCTGTCTATAATGTGGAAAAGACACAGGGAACATGGCAATTTCATAGCAATACTATACACAAACACAACATAGTATTACAAGAGAGTACATTTATGATTCAAATGTTGTCACAGCCTCAGTATAAATACATAAAAAGTAAAAAAAAATCTCACCTGTGTGTCCACATTGGGAAAAGCTTTGTGCACGTTCTCAATTTGTACTGTAATCTTCATCTTTTGATTCCCATAATATGGCGCCGAGCTGAGAGTGATTGTTGTGGTTTGAATCTTCTTACTTCCTGTGTTGTTTTGAAATTGCGCATGTGCAGATATTACTCCACCTATTGACCAAAATGCAGTACTGCAGAAGCAACACAACTCCCTTTCATTCATGTTAATTAAGCGAGCTGTTTAAATGTGAAAACTTACTTTTTCTAATTTTTTCCAACACAACACTTTTATTTTTAATACACAAACATAAGCGAATTGTTTAATTTAAACATAGTTACATTCTTTGGACCAACTACAGCCATAATTCATTTTTTTGAGTGCATGAGGTAAAGCAGGTTTAGTATACCTAATGAAAGTAATACTTAATGATGGACAGTGCTTTTATATAATTTTATATAATTCATTGCTGTTGAAACTTGCTTGTCATTTGAATATATTTGTAATTGCAAACTTGTATTTAATGCTTTACTACACAAAATTGTAAGTTGCATTGGGTTCATTATAAAGTTTAGTAAAAAAATAGCATATAATTTCAAACTAAACAAATGTCAGTTAATAGTATAATTGTCAGTTATAAGTGAAATTGAGCATTCACATATTAAATCTTAAGCTGGAATAAAGCAAACTGTTAACAGAGCATGTAAAAAACTAAATATTATAATATAATCATTTAAAATGCACTTTAATTTATTTTTAATGTAACTTTAAAATAAAGTTAGAAATGGTATTCCCCAAACTGACAATTCTGTCATCATTTACTCAGCCTTCGCTGATCACAATCCTGGGGTGTGTTTCCCAAACAACGACACAACTGGCAGCTGAACTATCGTAGTACGAAGCATCGTTTGGGAAAAGAATGATGTAGTGACGAGTGTTTCCCAAAACCATTCTCTGTCACAGATGCATCTATTATACTATTTTTTTGGTAAAAAACATGCACTAATTCTGCATATTATTTTATTGGCTATAAATGGCACGGCTTATGTTTCCTTTGCAAATATTAATGAGAACATTACATATTCTATTCTAAAACATAAAACCACTTAGATAACGCGTGTTCTAATCTTTATAAATCATATAAATCATCAATAGTTCTATAATGGCTATTTATAAGAAAATTAAGAAAATTAAATTAATTAATTCTACTTAATATCTTGTTTTTTTTTTTGTTTTTTTTATTGTAATTGTCTACTTTTAGAATTTGGCAGTCAAACCACTGCAGAAATGTTCCAACCAACAGGCCCATGTCATGTACAGATACATTTCTCAATAAATAACCTACTATAAATTAAAAGCATTAATATATTTTTGTTTTCACAAGCTTTGGAGATGTATTGTAAATCCTGCTTTTAAATAATAGGTTACTGTAATGAAGTTTACGGCCCTTTGGCCGCCGGGAAGAAGGAGGCGGAGAACCGACGCAGGTTTAAAATATTCATTAATAACAATGACGACAGCTCCTCATGGAGACTGCCGTCTAAACCAAAACAAACGGACGGCAGCTCCTCACGGAGACTGCCGTCAAACTGAAAGCAAAAGTAAAATAAGTCCGGGCCCGATCCTCTCTCGGCTTCCTCTGCCATCGGTCCTCCTTTTATGGTCCAGAGCTCCTTCCGTGGGATCCGAGGCAGGTGCGCACCTGCAAGGTGTATCCACTTACGCGGTGGCCTCACCCCGTTCCCACGGCTCTCGGCACAGTTACCTATAGCTTTTGTCATAACCTACGGCTGCATTCAAAATGGCATAAATGTTTTCAAAGTGCACTATTAGGGGAGCACAACTGTCAATATGAATATTTATAAAACTGAACTGTAAAAAAAATACTTTGAAAGCAAATTACACCTAAAACAGATGACTTCAATGTTTTTAAATGTTTAAATCATTCAAAGTTTTAAATATTTGAAGGTTTGAAAGAAATAAGACATAGAGGGAAATAGACTAACTGGAAATAGAACACAAATGCAAAACCAACGAGCTATGTTTGTAACGACACAACTTGCAACATTAGTTGGCTAACGATGGTTTTGAGTGCTGGTTTTGATGCAACACTGTTTGAGTTTCTTTTATGTGTTGAACTAAAAGAAAAAAGAGATAGTTTGAAAAAAAAAATTGGAAACCTCTGATTTTCGTACACTGAAAAAAAATATTAAAATTTGATTCCTTGGATTTACTAAATTGTTTTAAGTTAAGTGGTTGTAAACAATATATTTTGGCTGGATTTAAACAAATTAGATTAAACTCTACTAAATTTAATTTGCTTGTGTAAATTCAATCCAAACAAATTGTTTGCAGCAATTTTGCACCCTTTTCATATAAGTACAGTTTAAAGTGTATTCATAAAAAGCACAATATTATTTTTATTTAAAGGGATAGCTCATCACCACCCAAATTTAAATTTCTTACCAGTTATTTGAAATTTATACTTATAACATTCCATATTGCTGCAGTTTTAAAAATGCATAAATGTATTTATTTTACTGAGCATTTAATTTGGGATAATCAAGAGTGTAACTGTTGACAACAGCCACTAACACCCATAGAAATAATAGTATTAAATATATATACATATATATATATATATATATATATATATATATATATATATATATATATATATATATATATATATATATATATATATATATATAAAATAGGTCTGTAGATGCCATCAGTTAAAGTATCATCTTATGTGTTTCACTTTTGGGTGAACTATCCCTTTAAATAGACAGTGCAACACTTTTTTTTTTTTTTTCAAAAAATCTTAAAGCGACTGCAGATTTCAAGGGAGCCTTCCATTTGTAACCATACAGTTGAACATGGACATGCACCGAAGGTCTTTAACCTAGGATATTTTTGCTTTTAGTTGACTAAGGTGTTTTGATTGGTGACCATGGAGGACTTAGGCTTGTCAGCAAAATGAAACATGCCTACTAGTCTACTATTCACACATGTAATTCAGAGCATCTTTTTCTGTGAATTTTTAGACCCCTCTTGTGTACTGAATCCCAGCAGGGTAAATGAGTGTTACCTGGCTAATACACAAACTGTACTTAAAGGCAGCTCTGCTTCTGTTACAGTAATGTATGTTTTTTTTGAGTCCTCTCAGTTCACAAAGGATATTGTTTTAGGCTTTTTCCCTTTATTCTTTAGATGTCTAGCTTTATAAACGTATTTACACTTCTGCAGTTTTCTTCTAATCGTTGTTGTTTTGTCTTTACTCTGAGAAAGGGGGATTAGAGAGCCGATTTGTGTTATGTTTACCACCTCCTTCCTTCGTTCTCTCTCTTTCTCTCGGTGTCTCTCTGATTTTATTTATTTATTTAGCTATTTATTTTTCCTGGCAGTGGGAACAGCTCGAAGTGAAAAATTATGCAATGAACAAATTTTTCCCGTGAGGCCAGGTGTTGGCACATAATGGCCCATATAGGTGCAGTAATTAAGATCTGCTTGGACAGGGGAGGGGAACAGAATATCATCTATTTTTTCCCCACTCCAAGACAAATCTGTTACCGGAAACTAACAATTATTCCTGGAGACAACTTTTTTTCTCTCTTTTTTTTTCTTTCTCACTCACTTCCAGTGTCTCTTTTGCTTTTTAATCTAATTGTTAGACTTATTACAATTGGCTTAGGACTTACACTGAGCCTGTTCTGTGCGCATTTGTTTTTCTTCAGGCTACTGATTCACTCAACATTGTACTAATATGAGAAACAAACAAATGTCACAATTGTGCTGAAATGTTTCATCACCAGTGAGCTTGAAGAGGTGAGAAACTAATGCTGTTGCTCGTTAATTACACTAGTTCAACATACCGCACAGGCAGAGGATTATATTATTTTCGTAATGTGTACTCACGTTTTTGTTAGAGATATTATTAAAGCTTTCTGAATATTTTATAATTATGACCTACAAAATGTCAATTTAATGTGAGTACATATTCAAATACACACATACATAGATACATATTCAGTGTTTTAATTGAATGTGAAAGATTAATAAAAGTAGAGTACCAAAAATTATTTATTTATTGATTTATTTATTTATTTATTTATTTATTTGTTTGTTTGTTTGTTTGTTTGTTTGTTTGTTTGTTTGTTTGTTTGAGTTAACATAACTTATACTGGCAAGTTAAGGCCTATTCAAAACAACAATAACTACAACAATATATATATATATATATATATATATATATATATATATATATATATATATATATATATATATATATATATATATATATATATATATATGAAGAGTTTGGTTGCAAAACATGATAAACGGCATTTTTTGACATTTGGATTTTATTAATGGAAATCACTGTTCAGATGTACCTTAATCTATGTGTGAATTGCAGCCACTAATAACATTTAAGAATGTACATTTTAGGCCTACTACAAAATTGATTTTTTTCACAAAACGCGACATTGGCCAGACCAGTTTCTTTACAAAGTGCGATGGCGCTTATAGAATGCTCAGCATCCCCTGGGAAGAGAGTTGCCGCCGGTGAAGTGCTCTGAGTTTGCACATTGATTTAGCTATAGAAGATGATGCCTTCAACTTCACAAAAATGTATAAAAACTCTACAAAAGTGGACCAGAATAATATACTTCTGCGTCTGTCAACAATTCACAAATGCAGCAGGGAACGAGTCTCCACTGATGTCAACTAAGAGGAAGGCCAGGGAGCGCCTTTTTTCCTGCGTTCCTCCCCATCACAAGATACCTGTCTGCAAGGCGACATTTCTAATTGTCATTTGTAAGTTTTTTTTTAAAAATAATTTCTTACATGTAGCTGAGTAGCCTATCTGAAGATTTATTTATGCGGTTGCACCTATTATTTATAGCCTAAAACCTCACGTTAATTCTTGTTGTTGTTGATTTAATTTAAGGGAACATAAAGGGCAAAGGTTGTTATGAAGAAAAATAAACAGTTTTGCTTTTTCACAACAACCAATAAATAAGCTATTATTATTATTATTATTACATTGAAATAATTTATGAAATATGACAGGGCCAGGCGAACTTGTGTCGCGGACTCTGTGCAACAGAAAACTGTGACACCGCGGCTCCGCCTGCTCTGATTATACAGGTTTGGTTTTCAGCAGCGATGTGAAGGAGCCGCCCTTCACTCTTTCTGTAACTAGCTACAAGTCTAACTTACTTAATCTTACTTATCAAACAAAACATTGATTCACTAGCTTTTCTTAAGGGTTTTACTAAAGTAGAATAAAGCCTAAGGTGGATATAGCATTTTGCAAAAAATGTAAAAATTAAAATAATAATAATAATAAAGTTATGTTGTGTTTTGTACATTCTTGCCAAATCTAACTAATAAGAATAGTATTATTATTAATCAATCCGTATATTATTCCATATATTTATGATGTATAGTTTTAATATTCATTTTAAATATTTAGAACTTCAGAGATTCAGCACATCAGTGACCTTCAGCCTGTCATACTGAGCAGAAAAAAGATGATTGACGTTCCGCCACAAGATGGCGACAGAGACTGCATAATTAGCCCTTATGCTGCTTTCACTCTAGATGTGAAAGAAACGCCTAGTGCGGGTGATGTAGAAATGTACTGCAAGTAAATGCAGTAAATGCAAAGATGTGAATAGACATTCTGCAGTGCGATACATAAAAAAGAAGTGGCACAAATGACGCGATTTGCACAAATGAATCAGCGAGTTGAGCTTTTTGTGTGATTGACGCACGTATTGTGCATTTCGCACTAATCGCCAGAGTTGGAAAATCTGAACTTTACATCCGCACTGCATTAACCAACCAGGAGCTTTCTCTTGCAGGAGAGTGATTATGTCAACCGGACAACAGTTCATCAAACTGTTTATGATTATTGTGTTATTCTGATATACAAATTATTATGATATTCTGATTGCAACAGAGAAATACATTTCTGTAGACTAATGGCATTTCATGCCGTTCAGCTTTATAATCTTAAAATGTGAGCAAAGTCACCTGTTTTGTCATCACTTTGTATATTACGCTACAGAATCTTTATAAGTCTAAAGGGACATTGGTAAATTAGCAACAGTTTCTGTTGTTCTGACCAACTGCAGATGTAAAGGAATGGCGAAAGAAGTGGTTCCTCATACAAAAGGATCTCCTTGTTTGTATAAATGCAATATCATGCTTCCAGCAGTGAGATGTGGCTGTATATTGTCACTGGTGGTACATTAACTGTAATTGTATAACAGTGTTGTTATACACCCGTATTACACTGCTACTCGTGTGATATTGCTCATATATATATATATATATATATATATATATATATATATATATATATATATATATATATATATATATATATATATATATGTGTGTGTGTGTGTGTGTTTGTTATACGGGTTTTATTTAAAAAAAAAAGATATTAAATTTTAACATTTGATTACAGAATTTAAAACCCAAAATGATTGCCTCAGTAGTTCTAGTTACTTACTTCCTAATTCTTAGGTAATGGACTAATGGAATACACCAAAACAGTAAAATTATTGGAACCTTACAAATTTTGCATTTGAACAGAAACATATACCACCTCCCGTGCGTTTCAAGAGACAGAGGTGTGACGCTAATTTACTGTAGCTTGTTAATTACCCCTGAACTACAAAGAAGGGAATTAGTATTGATTATGATGAACCAACTCTCTTCAGCTCAAACTGCTCGTGTTCGATGCGGTCATGCTTCACCGCAATTCCAGAAAAGCCAGTTTAATTGAAACAAATACTGACTGGCCCAAATACAGGCTATTTGACTCTCAAATCATGAAAATACTCAAAGACTCTTAAAATCCCACATTCACAATGACCTATCACACTTTACAAAGGCGTAACGACCCAAGCATCCAGTCATTAATGAAAAAATAAGCTAGTGCACATCTCACATGCATTTGTAATTACATGTATCGGCCTGCGCTCTTCCTGAGTTCTGCCGTATCGACTGCATTTCCACTGCAGCTGCTTCATTCTTCAGTTAATTGCTGCTGTTTGTGAGCCTCTGAGAGACCCGCATGTGTATCTGGGGGTGGATGATTTTTTGAGTGTGTTTAGACAAATACTCGATTGTCTCTCATTATTCATTTCTCAATCTGAATTGGAGTTGTTTTCATTGCTGAGAACAAATCAAACATGGCCTTGTCAAAGTCTGTGTTGGATCTTCTCTTTCTCAGAGCACCTGGTAAACTCTTTCTCTGCCAAACACCATAAAACCTCAGCTGCTCTAAACCGAAAACACATTTTTCATGTTTTTTTTTCTTTTCTTTCTTCTCTTACACTGTAAAACTTGATTAAATGATTATTAATGCAAATATTTGTGAATTTGACACTATGTACACACTGTACTACAAATTAGTGTGAGCTTCATCTTTTTTTTAAGACATTAACAGTTAAACACAAACCATAAATATTAGAGCTGGAGCTCTTTGGCTAATTGAATAATAATAAGATTACATTAGTTTATATACTGTCAGTAGATAAAAACTGAATCTCAAATGTTCCCTTTCTTAATATATATATATATATATATATATATATATATATATATATATATATATATATATATATATATATATATATATATATATATATATATATATATATATATGTATATATATATATATAGTTGAAGTCAGAATTATTAGCCCCCGCTGAATTATTAGACCGCTCGTTTATTTTTTTCCCCAATTTCCCCAATTTTAACAGAGAGAATATTTTTTCAACACATTTCTAAGCATAATAGTTTTAATAACTAATTTCTAAAAACTGATTATTTTATCTTTGCCATGATGAACAAAAATAATATTTGACTAGATATTTTTCAAGACACATATACATATTTTCTATACAGCTTAAAGTGACATTGAAAAGCTTAACTAGGTTAATTATGTTAAATAGGCAGGATAGGGTAAATAGGCAAGTTATTGTATAACAATGGTTTGTTCTGTAGACTCTTGAGAAAAAATATAGCTTAAAGGGGCTAATAATTTTGTCCTTAAAATAGTTCTTAAAAAATAAAAAACTGCTTGTATTCTAGCTGCAATAAAACAGATAAGACTTTCTCCAGAAGAAAAAATATTATCAGACATACTGTGAAAATTTCCTTGCTCTGTTAAACATCATTTGGGAAATATTTTAAAAAGAAGAAAATAATTTGAAGGAGGCAATTAATTCTGACTTCAACTATATATATATATATATATATATATATATATATATATATATATATATATATATATATATATATATATATATATATATATATATATATATATAAATATACAGTTAAGGTCAGAATTATTATGCAACGCTTAAATATATAGACACCAAACTTTGTTGTGCATCATTGTCACCTAACATTGACCACAACACATCAAATGTGTAACTCTGCCACCTATTGGTCAAAAGTTATAAACCAATAATTAATCCATACATTTTTTTGTTTTAATGATTTTCTGATATTTTAGAGGAAACTTCATACTTTAAATGAATTTAAAATCTTATTGTTTCACTTGGTCTGATGCTGCCTACTAACTGTTGCTTTTAGCCTCTGGACTGCTGTTCACACTCTGCCTCTGGACTGCTTTGCTCATTCTGGCTCAGCACTACTTGGCCCCTAATGGCTGCTTTCAGCTATATGTATTATTATTATTATTATTATTATTATTATTATTATTATTATTATTATTATTATTATTATTATTTAATACATTTATTTTGTGTTTTGTAACTGTGTATTTGTCATCAGAGTAAGAATTGAATAAGCTAAATTGTCCGTAGTGTGTGTGTGTGTGTGTGTGTGTGTGTGTGTGTGTGTGTGTGTGTGTGTGTGTGTGTGTGTGTGTGTGTGTGTGCGTGTGTGTGTGTGTGTGTGTGTGTGTGTGAATGCAAGAGTGTATGGGTGCTACCCGTTGTTGGGTTGCAGCCAGAAGGGCATTTGCAGTGTAAAACATATGCTGGATAAGAGAATAAGCTGAAAAGAGAATGACTAAATGCATTGGGTTTCTTATAAAGCTACATAAGATCATTTGACAACATGCAGGTCATTCATGTGTTCATTGGTCAATCTGCCAAAAAAGATGTATGCAAGACAATGAGCTCTGTTGTCCATAATGTATAAAGCAGTACATTTCTGAAATATTAAAATGGTAAACCCAGAGTTCTGAACTTAGCCTGACTGAAAATGGCAACAAAATTATTACTAAAAGACAAACTATAGTAACTGAACTGTGGAAATGAATGAAGAAGAAGAGTTGTTGTCGTAGATTAGTTATATCTTGTGACTGCAAATGTGCTGAAGTCACTCAAAGCAAGAGCCTGTACAAATCCTATTCATTTTTGGCTGCTGTAAAGTTCAGATTTTTAAGTTTTAATCATTTTTGTGGGTTGGGATGGTGGCTTAGTGGTTAGCACTGTCGCCTCACAGCAAGAAGGTCTAGATACATGTACATAAACATCTCTCACATGCTTGGCATTACGCCACAGCTCCACCTACACATTTCTAATACTCAGCAGGGTGAGCTCAGGTTCTGCACTCTCATAAGAGTGTGTTCACTTATTGTAACTTGACTATATGAGATACACTTAGTGGAGAAGATTATAGGAGCTATAGGGAAGCTTTTCTTTTTAATCTTGTATATAATTCCAGGACGGGTGGGGGGAGTGAAGTCTGTCAAACAGCAATAGGAAATAGAAGGGAAATGTGCATTAAATGAGGTGTATTTTTCCTCACCTCCTCCCATGCGTGTAAAGATATATTTTGAAAGCACAAAGAAATGAGGATGTATGGACAGGTTTTTATCACTTTAACTGGCATAGTAATGGTTGACCTTTTGTCCATAGTTTATCTGCTTAATGGTAAAAAAAATGGTAACACTTTATTTTGGTGGTCTATTTGAGACTATCTGCTTAATATCTGTTGATACTGCTCCTTCAACACACATTTAACTGACTGTAGGAAAATTTGCGAGTACATGCCAACTTATATAACTCTAATCCCCACCAAACCATCTTCTTATAATCTAATGAGAATTAGTTAACATGTAAATGCTATGTAACTTAAATTCAACAAATGCCCCATAAAAATAAAGTGTGACCAATAAAATTCTTAGAGTGGAAGTTAAAAGGATTATTTGCATGTCCCCTCTGGAGCTACATTGACAAAGCAAGAACTTATTTTGCATGTTTAATGTGTGCCCACCTGCATGTGCATTTACATTTGCAATGTGGCGCATTCCTTTGACAGTCATTTCAGTTAACTATCTGCAAGAGAAGGCAGTGTAAAAAATGCACCCAGTGAAAACAAGCAACATCCAATTATCCTTAATCTGGCTTTAGTGATTGCTTCACTAGTGTGCTATGATTGCTGATTATGGGGGAAAGTCATCATTTAGGCATTGTGCAGCATCCATAAGGAGCGTGGAATGATTTGGGTGTGAGAGTCAATAGAAGATCCCCTTAAGCGAAGCAGGAAAGCTAATTAAAATAAAAATGCAGGTCAGCTCAACATAATGATTGTACATTAGCGCCACTTTTTTTCCCGTCTTCCTTTTGAATGTATATGTTTGGATGTGTTTGTGTTAGCAATTTTTTCTTTCGGTTTCTTTCACTTTCTTTGTGCTTCAGGCTAATTACCAACTAAGGCTTGTTATGACAATTTAGTTTTCAGTGTGTTATGATGAAGCGACTACAAAATGTTCATGTTTTTGTCAGAAACAACATTAAATCTTTATGAGTGCTTAAGAATCATGGCCTCGCAGTAAGCATGAAAGTTTCTGATACAATGAACTTTAGTCTATTTCAGTGGAAAGTAGAGAAATGTTGCAGTTTGAATCCATCTGATAACTAAATTCTTATTTGAATCAAATTACTCATTCACGTACTTTCCTTCAGCTTATAAAAGGTATCTAACACATCCAAATGGAACCAAAAGGCAGAGCTAGGTGCATAGCTGAAAGCTATTGGTTTGCAGAGATAAGTCACTTACTTGTGGAAAAGCAGGAGAATGAAAACAAAGGAACCGTCATTATACCGTTATAATATATACATATAATAACAAGCCATGGTTGACTTGAGCTTAATCAAACCTTGTAGTCATCTTGATGAACAAATATCTAACATATAAACAAAATCTGCCGTGTCCTGTTGTTTTTTACAAGCCCGTCTAAAAGTTTGAGCAGTTTCACTTTCTCCAGAGTGCTTGCAGAATGCCTGTATTTTAAATAACAAACTTCTTGAGCTGATGATAATAACGTGCGTGTGATTATTGATGTGGTTCTGACATTCAATCCTTTCAGAAATGGACAAACGCGAGGGCAAAGCGTGAAAAAAAAAACAAAGGAGAAGCAGTAAAAAAAAACAAAGGAGCAATTTTTTATTTTTTTTCCTGAACCACAAACAAACTGCCATGTTTAACTATTATTATCACATATTGGACTATTATGAACTCGGAATAACAGAATTATTTTCTACCAAGAGTTTATGTGCTGTTGAAGATTAAAGATACATTTGAGAGGTTTGCACTGACTGGGCTTTATGTTGCGTGTTGCTTTTGAACCCAAAAGGACTAAATGTATGCTGTGTGTAGCTTTACTGTAATTGGTAACATATTGAACATTTAAAGGTCTGTATTTGTTCATATATGTTGCATTTATTTATTTATTTTATATAATTGCAAACGTTACAGCAGCCTGTTTCGCAATTTTAGCATTGATCTGCAGATATAATCAAATCCTGCTCATAGAAAGGTTCGTAGAAAGCCTAGGAATTCAGTTCACCTATACCACGTCTTTGGACTGTGGAGGAAACCAGAACACCTAAGGGAAACCCACAGGAACACAACCTAGGAAGTTTTTTTGCTAACAAATCAGAACTTACTGAAAGCAAAAAAAAAAAAAAAAAAAACATTTAAAAGAACTTTACTTGTCATGTCTTTTAGACTTTTAAAAACATTTTAACTGTGGTGAAAAAACTTTGCTCTTCTAATTGCCAGACAAAGGGAGGTTACAAAAAATCATATGTTTAGGGTAATCAATTCATGAAATATGGTGACAGCCATTTAAAACTTAATTCTGAAAACTCAGTAGAAGCTTTAAATTTAAATATAGCCTAAAATAAAATCTATATTAATTTTTTTGTAATAACTTTAAACTTTAGAATTCATTTTAGAGATTTGCACCCCCTACAGGCCAGAGGAAGCTTAAAAGCTTGGCTTTAGCCAACTGGAGAAGGGCCTCCTGGGAGCACATGGTCCTAAGACCTTACCTTCAGTGTGTTTGGTGGCCAAAGTCATTTAATTTTGTTTATTTAATAACAGTTTTGTGTTCAAATTACAGTTTTTTTACAATATATGACAGTTTTTTCAATACATTTAGACTTGTCGTTCCATGTACTATTTTTAAAATAGCATCTAAAACCCTAAAAGAGCCTAAAAGTTTTACAAGTTTAAGACGTTTTCAAAACAGTGCAAGCTTGTTATGAATTACAGGGATGTTACCGTCTTCATAACCACAGCCGCGTGTAAGTACAATTATAAAAGAAGATGCTTCAATCCTGATTTGTGGACATTAAATGAGATTTATTTTGTACATTAACACAACGGATATCCATACAGCAGTGAATATTAATTTGTATTCTGTCACATATGTGTGCTAAAACAGTGCAAATGCGTGCGCTGTGTGTGTGTCTGTCTGTGTTTGTTTGTGAGTGAGTGAACTTTATAAAAATATTGTTGTCATTGTTCTGCCACTCTGGTCTTGTAAATTCTTGTTTTAGTGGCAGAGTCCAGAGACTAGCTCTATGTCCTGTTGTGCTCGGCTCGAGTTTTCTTGGGTCGAGCACTTGTTTTGTCGTGTGTGTGTTTATCTCTGTATGAGCGCCATTTGTGAACACGCATGGACTGTGCTTGTCCCCGCTTGATGCGGGCACGTGAGGTCTTTGCGTGTTTGCAGGTGCGCACTCATGTCTGGGTGTTCACGTGGGTCTGTCTGCAGCGTGGTGTTTCATTCCTAGCGTCTCAGTCCAATTGGTTTAAGTTTCTGTCGGCACTGGGATGAAACATGCAGGCTGCGAGTGTGAGTGCATGGTGAGTGTTTTCATTCATTGTGTATCCGTGTCTTGCGTTCAGTCTTTCTGTTGGTGTTTTGTTTAGCACATGATGCGTGTTTACATGCACCACGTGCTTGTGTTGTCATGATTATGCGGTAAATGAGTTCTCGCATTGGCTGTGTGTTCTAGTCTTGTTTTGATGTGAGCCCATAGCTTGTGTTGTCTCTTTGTCATGTGCTCTCCCATCTATTGTCTAGTCACTCCTTGTTCACACATTATTAGTTAATTGTGTTCATCTGTTTGTGTGTTAATTTCCTTCTGCTTCCATTCTCCTCCTGTCTTCTGTCCTGTACCAGTTTGTCGTCAATATTTCCCTGTCCTGTGATATCCAGTCCTGCTTTGTCCTGCCAGCCCGATCAAGTTTGTTTTTTGCTTTTTTATTCATGTTTTCCCCCTCGGGGTAGTTTGTTTTGCCTTTTTGTTTTATTTGTATTTTATAATAAATCCTTATTTATCTGCAATTGGGTCCTCGCTCCTTTTTCCCCAAACCCCAACCAAAACAATTGTGTGTGACTCAGCATTCTCATCAACTCATTAACTTCACAACAAATACATCAAACAATAATTGGGAAAGTTCCTACTGTGGTATTTCTCACAAAAACGTTTCATGAGATCTGCTTCCTTCATGTCTGTCACTGTGCTGTTTATCTGATGCAGCCGAGGCGGAGATTGATGCACACTCTGACAGGCATGAGGGAATGAGGGGCAGGTAGAGCTAACATTAAAGAAACAGGCCACAATAACAGCTACATAGTGTTCAGAGCAGTAATTACGATATTCTGAAAGATATATATAATCTGATGGGTGTTTTGAGCTGAAACTTTACAGACTCGATCTGGAGACAAAATACTTTAAATCTTGAAAAAAGGGTAAAATAGATACCCTTTAATACTTTCCTAATCATATTGTCCAACATGTCATGAAATATTTCTATTTTTCATGAAGATAAATATTAAATTCATCATGAACTCACTCTCGGCCAACTCTCACTGGCTCTGTTTTCAGTCATAATGCCATTTTGTTCTTTCAGCCAAGTTCAGGCTCCTGCCCTTTCACTGCCTGACAACCCCGACAAAGGTCAGGCAGCCACAGAATCAGAAAAAAAATACTTTTCAGGGCTTCTTCGGCCCTGTATAATATTCCATTCTGAAATCAATCTCTGCCTCTGTAAATAGCGACGTGATGAGGCTTCATCATTTATTGAGGCCCTGCCTGTTCTCTACAGTCTCTCTGTCTTCAATATTTCCCTACAAAACCTACAAGTCTTCTCCTCACGTACGTCTAAAAGTAGTCAGATGTCACCTTCCGTCCCATTTCAATAAAAGATGAGCCGTCTCTCATGAGAGAGATTCAGCGAGTAGCATTTTCCTTAGCGCAGAGTCAAGTCAGACAAACAACATGGGGGTCTCATCAAACACCACTCCAATATATCTCCACAGAGCAAATTTGTAGAGACATAGTAGATGGAAGATAGACAGCATCGCACATTTAGATAAAGCTCTTGTGGTTACAGAGAGAACGAGAGAGACAGACTGAGGGAGAGATCATGTCACAGGTGGTAACCTTAGCAAAGCCAATGTCCTGTTCGCTTATTTTCTCTCCAAATCACTTTCGCTGATATCCCAGAAGACTCAATACTGCACATCACCAAACTCCGCTCTCTGCTGTTTATACCAGCTCCCTAAAATCCTCTCTTTGCAACTTACCATACCTAAAACCCTCCCGTTCCCTGTCCACCCCTTATATTTTCCCAGCTGTTTTAACAGTGAGAGATTGATTACTTTGACAGAGGTAGTGATTACCGTGCAGGCAGTCTCCGTGGGCTTCCAGAGTGAATATTTACCTGGGAGAAATTCAATCAGTCTGGCTAATGCCATTCACCCACTACTTTAATCTGCTCCAGGATTCAATTAGAGATCAGCTCCACCTTCCTGTGGGCGTCCCTTCAGTCACTGGGGTGAAAGAGGGGGAAAAAAGGAAAATGATTTCTGTTGAAGTGTACAGTGTTAGAGAGATGGCAGTATTTTTATTTACAGTATTAATTTTGTGTGTATATTATTGTTTGTATTGAGTGTGCATTTGCGCATGCACCATCTTAAGTGCAGAAGCTTATAGACTTTACTAATTGTACTAATTGTAAATGGCCTTAGATGCAGGTCTCTAATGGATTTTCTTTGTGTTTTTCTTGGGCTCTTCCACCTCACTAAACCATGATTGAGTGCATTATCTTCACATAGCATAAGCAGAGATGGATAATTATAATTATGAGCAAAATTTCAAAGCTTGTGCTAAAAGGGGGAAAAACATTTCACATAAATTGAAACATGGTATCGGAGCTTGATTTGTTTGCCAGAGCAGGTGCTATGATGTCCAAAAGCTGTTTGTTTTTTATTTTGTTAAAAACTGCATAACATAAATGTTTCATTTTTGTGCTGGTTTAAAAATCACAAAGACAGTCAGACTGACAGATAGACATAGATATGCACACACAATAAAACATTCATGTAAATGTTTGAATATATGTAAAGAGTTTAGAAAAAACTCTAAATGCCATGAGAAATTTTCTTTTAAAATGTGCATTTTTACCAGGCTCCTGTGTGTAGGTTCAGTAATTTCAGTTTTTTTGGCAAGGCAAAAGGTTATTTTTATTGTCTTTGATTGTCATTTCTGGCGGCACATAGCGGTTTTTGCATCTAAACTCTTCCTATATACAGTATATATATATATATATATATATATATATATATATATATATATATATATATATATATATATAGATGCAAAAATGCCTGCAATATTTATTCATTCATTTACATTTGGCTTAGTCCCTTTGTTAATCAGAGGTCGCCACAGCGGAATGAACCATCAACTTATCCAGCATATGTTTTACGCCACAGATGTCATGAGAAATATATTAATATATTTAAAGCAAATAGTGACTTTGTTCGAACGTACAAAAAGTGAATTGAATTGAACAGGGATGTCAACGAGGTACTTATAGATAGACTTGCAGTCAAAATTGTCACTTCAAGTGAAAGATTTGGCATTGGTTACATTTCTGGAGAACCTAAAACACATGTCTCCATGTGAGTTTGGTCACACTATATTTTTATGGTCTGTTTGTTGAATTTAAGTTACATTGCATCAACATGCCAACTAATTCTCATTAGATTATAAGTAGACTGTTAGCCTAAGGTTAGGGTTAGGGTTAGTGTAAGTTGACACGTACTTGCAAAGTTTCTTATCGTCAGTTGAATGTCTGTTGAAGGAGCAGTAACAACATATCAAGCAGACAGTCTACTTATACTCAAATGGACCATCAAAATAGTGTAACCGTGAGTTATGCTCAACTTTCAGATATGAAAGTACATCCACAAAAGAGTGTTGCAAAATTGTCCAGCATTAAGTAATCAAATTCACAACATGCAAGATTATTTTTGTTAAAATACTTTCAAGAGTTCACACTTAGCTGATGATTGGTAATAAGCTTGTTTGGCATGTTGTACCAGGAGAGAACCCTGAGCTTATAAAATCCTTGAGCCCTGGGCTCCCTCCAGTTAGCAGGGCGAGAGGGGAGTTTGAGCTCAGGTATATCTCGATAAACTCCCCTGACTTATTTCTGGCTAATGACAGATATAAGCATGGCTGAGGAGAGATATACGGCTTGCTAGGAGCTTGACTATGATGCCAATTTGGTATGTTCAATTTAATTAGGCTGCGTGTTTTTTGGACTGTGGGAGGCACCTGGAGAACTCGGAGCAAAACCCATGCAAGCGCGGGGAGAACGAGCAAACTCTGCACAAAAATGCCGACTGGTTCAGTAGGGACTTTAAGCAGAGACATTCTTGCTGTGAGATAACAGTGCTAATCACTGGACCACCATGTCGGCATCTAGAAAAGGGGGACGAATGAGGTTTTGGGAGGGGGGAGGTTCTTTAAGATGAAGATACTGGAAGAAGCAGGATATTTTTAGTGAGTTAGGAATCATCTGATGGTGTATCAATCATAAACAAATACAGAACAGCCGTAAACAATCATAAACACGTGCTCCTTTCTAAATTAGTTTTTAAATAAACCATACAAAAACACTAGAAGAGTGTTTTAGCTCTTATAGTACATTATCCCAAATGCTGTATTGTGTCGGGTGTTTGTTTTTGAGGTGCCTTATCAGGTTTGTTGTGTTAAATGTAGCCTTTTCATTTTTACCTCTTGCAATGCTAAGATGACCTATCTCACAGTTTGTGTTGTCATCATCAACTTTAGAATACCTCCAGACCACAGACATACGCACGCTTGCTGCTTTAAGTTGCTTCCATGTTCTACCTTGCCGCTATTTAAGCAATACCGTCTCTGCAACAAAATTATGTTATGCTGAACTCGTTGCTGTTTCTGCTGTTTCTGTAAAAAAGGAGGTCTAACTCAATGCCACCCCATAACTATAGATGTGCTAAACAAAAGAATGAGAATAAATATTTATTTATTTATTTATTTTATATATTTTTTTCAAGTCCATAAACAAGCTTAGAGAAAAAGCCATGCTTATTTTGGTAAGTCAGGTTTATAAATGGCAGATTCGCAATAATAAACCTGAGTTTACCTAAGTACTATATCTAAGTACTAACGTTGGTGAACTGAACAATATAAGTATAATCTACAAAACAGACAAGTTGAATAAACTTAAATATGCAAGTTTTGGGAGACTCCATTACTCAATTAAATTGAGACAATGAATTTACTCAATTAATTTAATTCAGTCAACTTATTAGGGTCTTCAGTGTAGCCTGCAATGCATTAAAACTTTTTATTGAAAGCAACAATTGGCAGTAAGCGTGCATTCTCTCTAGCTCTCTCTCTCGCGCACGCATGCGCAGTCAAGCACAATTTCAGTGTATTAGGCCTAGATAATGTTCTATTTTTTTTTATTGAGATTATCTGCAATTTCTGATCAGTTTCTCTCTTGCTATGTTGCAAGCCATAGTTTTTGATTATTATGTTTACATTATTTTATGTTTAAAACCAACGCGGCTCACTTGCTGTGAACTTGCTGTTAAGGAACCAGTTTAGGCGTGGACATTTAGTTTGGCTCATTGAAGTCAGGTTTTTGACTTTAATCCCCGCTTTTCTTAACCACTTTTTTTTTTAAACAGCCCCTTGGTTACATCTGATTCCAATTGAGTCCGAAACTGCATGATCAGGCCCGATTTCTGATCATGTGATTGGATCTGGACATCCCTAATAATAAGTTTTCAATAATTTAGCTCATTTATAAACATGGTTTCTGCATGAGTATCTGATGAATAGTATTATTTTGGTGAATACGGTGGAGCAAAGAGTCATGAGAGCGGTATGAGGCCAGTACCATAAGTGTTAACTATTGTCAGTTGTGTGCACCACTTGAGTCTCACAGAGGAGCTTTGAAAACTCGGGAAGAGACAGCAGTGAAAGATCAGAGAGGACCAGACCTAGAGCTTATGTTTGTTTTGCTTTCAGTTTGATGGTAGTTGTCATAAGGGACTCTTGCCGCCCATTTGTTTTGTGTTTATTTATTTATCAAAGTATTTTTAAGTTTGTTGGATCTCCGCCTTTTTCTTCCTGTCGGCCAGGGACTGATCAATCATTACAGTGGTGTCCAAAATGCAGGAGAAGGGTGGACATGTTGTCCAAATCCCCTCAAGGAGAGCAAGTGCTTGGGACTTAACCTAAGTGGGGAAGAAGCCTGTTGGTCTGCCACAAGTTGTTGAAAATGCTGAGAATTGCTGAGAATTAAACATGGTTTTACCCTGACCTGGGTCTATTCTTTTAATAAAACATATTTTCATTACTAACTAATTGTTTTTGTCTTTTAGGTCCGTCTCTGGTAGGTGTGGTGAGAAAAGACTGGGCATCTCAAACTAGTGTCGCCCTCTCATGGCAGGAAACTGAACAGCCACATGCTGCCATCTTGGACTATGAGATTAAGTATTATGAAAAGGTAATTAAACTACTTGATTCTCTAATACTGTAATAATGAACTGTAGGTTAAATCTTTTCCTTTTTCACTTGTTTAGGAACAGGAACAGTTAAGTTATTCATCTACACGTACAAAATCTCCAAGCGTGATAGTGACAGGACTGAAGCCCTCCACAGTTTATGCGTTTCATGTGCGCGCTCGAACCCTCGCTGGCTACAGCAGTTACAGCCCCAAGTTTGAGTTCGCCACAGGAGATGAAGGTAAGCATTTCTCTAAAATGCTTCATTTCAATACCTGTTAGCCTAAAATGCTGTAGTTATGTCCAATTTTCTGAAATTGTGGTCATACCATGTCAGCTGCGTGAATAGAGTTTTAAACAAATGTTTGAAGAGAACGTTTTCTGTTTACTGTGAATGCCCTGTGATTTCAGTACTTCACTATTGCTGTTGGGCTTATCTTAGCGCACAGTATGTAAATACCACAGACCTGTCAGCTGGCATTAAGCCGTTTCGGAGTCTTAATAAAATGAGCTTGCAAATGTATGAACACATGTCACTCACCTATCACAAACATGAACCTTATTGAAAAAAAGACTTTATTGTTTTGTGCTTCTTTCTCTTCTTTTATCTCTTTTTCTTTGACTTGTGCACACACACTCACACAAACACTATTGCAATCTCTCTCTCTCCTCTCTCTCTCACGCTTTCAGACTCTGAGGAGGCAGTTGATCAGGGCCAGGTGTTGGTGATTGTTACAGCCACAGTGGGGGGCTTCTCTCTCCTCGTCATTCTCACCCTCTTTCTTCTCATCACTGGCAGGTAATGAGGGAGCAAATAATGAGAGGGCAAGTAAATATGCTCCAGGATAGATGAACAGATGTCATGCTTATGCATTTGCTCTATCTATCTCTCTATCTCTCTATCTATCTATATATCTATCTATATATCTATCTATCTATCTATCTATCTATCTATCTATCTATCTATCTATCTATCTATCTATCTATCTATCTATCTGTCTGTCTGTCTGTCGGTCTGTCTGTCTGTCTGTCTGTCTGTCTGTCTGTCTGTCTGTCTGTCTGTCTGTCGGTCTGTCTGTCTGTCTGTCTCTGTCTGTCTGTCTGTCTGTCGGTCCATCTGTCAATCTATCTATCTTTCTGCCTGTCTGCCTGTCTGTCTGTCTGTCTGTCTGTCTGTCCGTTTTATTTCGTCTGTCAGTTCATTCCTTTACCCGTCTGTCTATCTATGGCTATATGTGTCATGGATATGTCTTTTCGTTCATTCACTCGTTTACCCTTAATTTAGCTGCTTGCTTATCCAGCCATCTTCTAATAGGCCTGTTGGCCACGGAGCACCTTCCTATTTTCCGATTGGCTGAGCCATGTCGCTGCCTAATTAGTCGGAATGCTGCAGGCTCCCGGCAGCGTCCGTGTCTGCTGCCATGAAATGTCCTGCTGTGAGACTGACAGCAAGCTTAAACATGCCACACAGTCCTGTGATTCGCAATATCAGCATGTGCAGTGCGCTGTGTGAAACCTCAGTCAGCCAGAGCCCCGGTGCCATCACATCCTCACACAGCTGCAGGGGCTGATGGCACCGTGTTCAGCTGCTGGAGCAGATTTGCAGGGAGCAAAATCTGGTTTCGAGCACTTCTCAAATAAATCAGGGGCTCATGATGATGGACAGAACCAGTGTCCTCATTTGTCGAGCAACCAAATTAATTTACAAATGAATGCTCTTGAGATGTTCATCATTTTAATTTCGACATTTCAGCAGCCGTTCAGCCATACTATGTCTTGTTTTATGGTTACATGATTGCTGTCCATTCAGCACCATGGACAGAGACAATGGCTTCAGCACCACAGACACTAGCTGCAGAACCATGTACAGTGATTAAGCCATTCATTCATTTGTTTTCCTTCGGCTTAGTCTCTTTATTCATCAGTGGTCGCCAAAGCGGAATGAACAGCCAATTTATCCTGCATATGTTTTACGTAGCAGATGCCCTTCCAGCTGCAACCCAGTACTGGGAAACATCCATACACACTCATTCACAAACATACACATACATACATTCACATACATTTACATAGATACATATCAGCCAATTTAGTTGAGTTTTCAGTGACCTTCTTGCTGTGAGGCGACAGTGCTAACCACTAAGTCATCATGATTAAGCCATTTCATTATATCATCATTTTATTATATATTATATTTATTATTTTTATTATTTATTTTGACTACTCCTTAGTTGTTTGTAACACACAAATGTCATACCTGTTTAATGTTATTATAATTTACATTTCATACTTGCATCAATTCAGGGCTTTTCAGTTTAGACATTGTCTTATAATATATTATATTTTTCAAATAAACAATTTTGAAGCTGATCTAGTTCTGTGATGAATTTGTATCAAGACAATTTTTTTTATTTATTATTACTATTCAAAAGTTAACCCATTTAGGACCACCGACAACGTTAGTTGCCAAAGTTCATAGTTGACATTTTAATGATAAATAAAAGATTTCAAGAAAGAAAAACAGGAATTGATTTAATTCCTGTCATGTAAGGCTTTCAACTTCCTACCCCTCATTCCAGGATGCAAAATGAAGGCAAACCGTTCCGTATAAAGGCATGTTTCATGTTACTAAAAAATATTTTTTATTCACAAATATATATCATCATAATCATGAGGGTCTCTAGATTCATCCAAACAAAACAAATCTTTCAATAAATCTATAGTTTTTTTTTTCCTATAATTTGTCATAAGTTCACGTGGCAACAAATATTGCAAATGTGCAAATACCTTGTAAGTATATAAATCATGGAAAATTAGGGTATACTGTGTTAACAAGTTAATAAAGGTTATTAATTTTGTTTAATGATTTATGTTTTCACAATACCCCATCTAAAAATAACTTAACCCTTCAACTGACAATATTACTTCAAATTAGACTTTTTTAATTTAATAATTTATTGATATAATAAATTGATATAATAATACATAATGTAATACACAGCAAAATCCCCTCAGAGTAAAATCAACTTCTCCCATTGGTCTCATTCCCACAAAGAGTGTTTAAGTAACACTAGAGCAGAGTAAAATGTTGAGTGAACAGAGAATAATGAACTCCTGCTGTTAATGAGAAGAATCAGTGAAGAAAACACAAAACTAAAACTGAATCCAGTCACAACCTTACAGTAGGTCCTGCTGTACACACAAACATAGGTATTATCTAAATCACAGCTTTTTCTACACAAGTTGACTGTTCATCTACACAAAACCACAAACACTGTAACCAAAAGTTTTGATTGTTCTGACAGGGTGAAAATTTCAAAAGCTCCAGGGTCTTTGTTTTTTTTTAAATAAAACAAGAAATAAAAGTTTTTTGTTTACAAAAATAACTTGTGGACATGGCCTAAGAGGAACTCAACTGAAAACTTGTTAAATCTCTCAAAATCTCAGCTTATTAGGGTCATTACAAAACTCCACAAACAGCATCAGCAGCTTCATTTTGTACTAACCTACTAACTAACTAACTACTAACTAACTAGACTATTTCTGTCATTCAGAGATTTACTAAAATACTAGTTTTGTTAGAAATCATCATTTTGGAGTGCAGTATTAAATTTACTTTTGCCCTTTGAGTCATTGTTTTTTCTTTGACTGCTGTAATTATGCAGTTCTAATAGAGTGGTTTTCTAGTTTTAAACAATGCATGTGTTTTGGAATATAAATTAATCTGTTGAAAGCAGTTGTTTTAAGTTATAATGCTAACTCAAACACTGCATGTTCTCGTTCTATGCAAATTTTACATTGAAGGGTTTTTACAACATATTTGCCCACCTGTAAATATAGCTGCTGCGTATTTAAAATATAATTTTCTTGGACAAAAAAAAAAATCAAAAACCTACAGAAAATAAATCCAAAGCATGTTAATATAGGACACTATTAACAAGGCTACATGCATGAAACCACTTTAAAAAATTTGAGCACAAATGGGTTAAACATCTTATACGCACCACCTACAACAATGCTTATAGAGCTTTCAGAAATAAGAATAAAGAAAATCATTTGTGGGGGGACACAGTGGCACAGTATGTAGGGCTGTTGCCTCACAGCAAGAAGGTCGCTGGTTTGAGCCTCGGCTGTGTCAGTTGGCATTACCTCCGGGTGCTCCGGTTTCCCCCACAAGTCTAAAGACATACAGTACAGGTGAATTAAGTAGGGTAAATTGTCCGTAGTGTGTGTGTGTGTGTGTGTGTGTGTGTGTGTGTGTGTGAATGAGTGTGAATGGATGTTTCCCAGTCATGGGTTGAGGCTGGTAGGGCATCCGCTGTGTATAAACGTGCTGGATAAGTTGGCAGTTTATTCCGCTGTGGCGACCCAAGATTAATAAAGGGACTAAGTCGAAAAGAAAATGAATGAATGAATGAATGAATGAACGAACGAACGAACGTGTCTAGATGGGATTTATATGCACAAAATATCCACATATGCACTAGTCTGTTACATTTCTCTTTGCTCCTACAGGTGCCAGTGGTACATAAAATCAAAGATAAAGTCAGAAGACAAAAAAAGGACTCAATATCAAAACGGGCACGGTATGAGATCTTAATTGCATACACATAATATATTTTCACATATACAGTTACTTAGCAATATATATATAATTTGTAACCTTTGACTTGTTTTTATAGTGCCATTCCCAGGATTAAAGACGTACATTGACCCTGACACTTATGAGGACCCTTCACAGGCCGTTCATGAGTTTGCCAAGGAAATCGATCCATCTCGTATCCGAATCGAAAGGGTCATCGGAGCAGGTCAGATCTCTTTTTACAGCTATGCCTCAGCAGCCCATAATCCACTCCAGCTTTTTCTTCATCCAAAATTAATTATTTCTAACTCATGACATGTTTAGTTACAAGATAAAGTTATTTTAAAATAAATTATGTATATTTCTCTCTCTTTTAGTCTCCAGATTCAGGCTTTGGTTGCAATTTTGTGTCTAATTAAAATACATTTCAAATCATTTTCCCAGTTAAGCCCTTAACTGCCTCTCTGAAAAATCACTTTGTTATTCTCCGAAGACAAAATGATTTGAATCTAATCTTCAGTGAGATAAGTAGGAAATAATTCAATGCAAAATAATTGTCCCAAAGAGTCCCTTTGTTTGATATAGTTTGACTGCCACCTAGTGTTTAGTATGTTAAATTACAACCCGCAACTACAACACTGAATATGAACTTGTGAGCGTGTTTCCTGGCACATCCTGATTTTACAGTTTGACACTTTCCTGATTCACCACATTTTGCAAATAACATTATTTATGTTTTAAAAAATGAATTTCTAAACCTAACTCTAACTATATTCCTGAAATCCTGATATGAACTATGTAGGAACATCTCATCCTGATTGTAAGCTTAAACTTGACATAATTTTAACCTGTTCCTCAAATCTGATTGGTTGATTTTAATGTTCCAAGATTAACAATCACAGTGATCAAACTTCTTGCATTTGGTAAAATCAGGTTGTGCTTGTGTCCTGCAGGCGAGTTCGGCGAGGTGTGCAGTGGCCGTCTCCGTATACCAGGAAAAAAGGAAATTCCTGTGGCTATAAAGACATTGAAGGGAGGATACACTGAACGTCAGAGAAGAGACTTTCTGCGAGAGGCGAGCATCATGGGACAGTTCGATAACCCTAACATCATCCATCTGGAGGGTGTAGTCACAAAGAGTAAGAGAAGTTTGGTCTATGAATGATTGTTTGTTTGATTGATTGATTGATTGATTGATTGATTGATTGATTGATTGATTGATTGATTGATTGATTGATTGACAGAACAGTCTTTTATTAATTAAAAAAATATAGATGTCACATGATCCTTTAGAATTATTCTGTTGATTTTTATCCTCATCAATGTTAAAAACTAATAGGACCTTTGTATTAACCATGACAGAAAACACTTCTATCTTAAAAAATATTCTACCTTACCATTTTCTTTACCATCACTTTTGATATATTGAACATTAAAAAGAAAAAAATATATAAATACAACATCAAATCAAAAAAAGTTGGAACAATTTGGAAAACACAAAATTAAAAAAGAAAGTATTTCTACATTTACTTTAACCTGTATTTCATTGCAGGCAATGCAACAAACATTATTTAATGTGTTCCTTATGATTTTTTTATTATAATTTCTTTTTTTTAAATAAACATTACAAAAAAGTTGGAACAGTAAAGGATTATACAACTTTATAATGTTGCTATTGCTTTTCACAACACTTAAAAGATGTTTAGAGACTCAAGACACTAAGTGATGAAATGTTTTAGGTGTAATTTTGTTCCATTCATCCTGCAAACAAGTCTTAATGGTGGGCAGCAGCAAGGGGTCTTTGTTGTCACATTTTGCACTTCAAAATGCACCACACATTCTCTATTGTAGACAGGTCGGGACTGCAGGCAGGCCAGTCAAGTACCTGTATCCTCTTCCACCACAGCCAGGACTTTGTTATGTGTGCAGAATGTGGTTTTGCATTGTCTTGTTGAAATATGCATGGGCATCCCTGGAAAATGAGGCATCATATTGTGCTCCAAAATTCCTATGTACTTTTCAGCAATAATGGTGTCATCACAGTTGAAGTTCTGTATTTCTCTACTTCATTAAAAGTGCAAGTTACTTTTGCCAAACACACTGGCACAACCCAATAACTTGCTGGTAACAGCATGTAAGGATAATTTTCTAGTTTAGTTTAGAATACACATCCATTTCTCCTAAAAAAATACCTGAAATAGTGATTTATCTGACCACAGCTATCCCAGATGCCTCGATGGCGCATCTGGACACTGTTAATATAGGGCTTCTTTTTGACACAGTACAGTTTTAACTAGCATTTGTGGATGTAACTATGTATTGTGATACTTGACAAAGGTCTGCCAAAGTAGTCCTCAGCCCAAGTGGTGATATTGCTTATAGATAAATGATGATTCTTGATGCAGTGCCACCTGAAGGATCGAAGATTACCGTAGTTTAGCTTAGGCTTGCGCCTTTGTGCTTTACTCACAAAAACTACCCCAGATTCCTTGAATTTTTGTTATGTAATGCACTGTTGAAATACAAGTGAAATATCCAAATGCCCTAATACATTTTTGAGGACCATTATTTTTAAACATTTCAATAATGTTCTCAAGTACTTGTTGGCAAACTGGCGATCCTCTGCCCATCTTTGCTCTTAAAGGACTAGACCTTTCTAGAATGCTGCTTTTGTACCAAGTCATTATTACAATCACCTGTTGATGTCATCTCTTTCGAATCACATCATTTAACTAATTTACCTGATAACTAACCCTAAACTGCTCCTGTCCCAGCTTTTTTTGGAATGTGTTGCAGGTCTAAACGTCAGGAAAGGATGTATATTTACAAATGAAATTAAGCTGACCAAGCAAAACATGAAATATGGTGTTCATGTTGTCTGCAATGAATGCAAGTCAACGTAAATTTGGAAATCAGTACTTATTTTATTTGGGATTTCCCTACTGTCTCAACTTTTACTGATTTGGGGTTGTGCATTTTACTTCTAACACATTTTTAGATTTGTAAGCATTTACATTGTGTTACAAATATGTATTTGTAATAACCCTATGCATGGTCTTTCTGTCAAGATTAAATTTAACACATGAAATATTATTTGATATAACCTTAATATAACTTTGTCTGAATATTATGGCAGGCAAAAAAAAAAACATGAATTAAAAGATAACAAAATCATGAAACTCAGTTTTTTTATTTCAGTGATGTTACACATTGTTTGTATGAAACTAATTACAGAATAAGTTGAATCATCATTGGCCCAAAGCCATTTTTTCTCTGATACATGTTTGTGTGCTTAGTTTAATACACTCACAGCTATGCTCTGACATGGAAACAAATACTGATTTCATGCTACACATTTCCTGCTTCCCATTATAACTCAGAAGAAAAACAGAAAAAGAAAAAAAGTGATTGTAGTTTTATCCTGTCTTTCATTTTATCCAACATTTTCTGCCTACCTAAAATGAGCAGATGTTAAATTAGCATTATATCACAAAAAATAAATACTGCTGATGAAGCCTTCAGAACTTTTGCATTCGACATTGTGGAAATGACCAGTCCTTTAAGACAGCAATGAATAATGTAGTGATGTCTGTCCCATTTCTCTCAGTATCTTTCCATGAAACTTTGTCCATTACTTACAGGTGTCCTGTTTTCCTCTTTGTAGGTCGGCCTGTGATGATTGTGGTGGAATACATGGAGAATGGCTCCTTGGACTCTTTTCTGAGGGTATGAAAACTTTGAAAATTGCAAACATTTTGAAAATCTGTAATTCCTCACTTATGTCACCTACATTCATTTTATAGTGAGAGTTTTTTTTTTCTATTGCGACAACAGATTGATATTTTAAATAAAATGCCTTTTGGAAGTTGACATATCCTGCATTGTTGTAGTCTAAAACAGTGATTGTCACCCAGGGAGCAAACTTCTAAGGAGTCTTTAAGATCTCGTAAAATAATATTTCAAAAATCACCACATTTTAAGATATTTATATTATCTTTCTCAAATTTTTGTCAATGTAATACTTCCCAGCAACAATATATACAGTGGGTGAAATTGGTAGCAAAAAAAAATGTAAATTAATTGACTGAAATGAAAATGTAGGCAAAAAATAACAATGACAGCATAAAAAGTATTCATTCATTTTCTTTTCGGCTTAGTCCCTTTAATAATCCGGGGTCGCCACAGCGGAATGAACTGCCAACTTATCCAGCACGTTTTTATGCAGCGGATGCCCTTCCAGCCGCAACCCATCTCTGGGAAAGCATGGAATGTATAGAACGTAAAGTTTACTGTACGTTCAAATTACATTAATGCTATAAAACAGTAGTTTAGTGCACTTATTTCTGTTGTTTCATTTTTTAATTATCTGATTGTTAGGATGAAGGAGTCATTGAATAACTTACATTGTCACTCTTAATATTTAATCATTGAAGATAAAGAACAGTTGTTGTCTCTGATGTTAAACATCTAGGAGTAAGGTTTAGTGTGGATCAGTTCACTGCTCTCATGACAACACAACAAATTCAGGACAATGTACAATGATAAAACAAAAACTAGGAAGCAAAAAATAGACTTCAGGAGGGGGAAAGGCCAACAAACAACAAACAAAAGTAAACTCTAGCTAGTTAGGGAGTAAAACTGTCTAAACTGACAAAGTAAAAATTAATCAACAGCAGAAATGTACACAAACTGCCTAACAAAACATAAACATGCGAGAAAAAAAGGGTTTTAAAAATAAAATAGCACCCACCTCCCTATGGCTTACAAACACAAAGGTAAATTTCAATAGCAAATTGGAAGTGGTTTCAAATTCTTTACAAAGTAGCGATGGCTGACATGAAATTGATGCTTTGACACAGTGTGGATATCCCAAAGCGGAAACACTGCACCGTAGCATCCTCCAAAACACCTAGGTCACATGACTAAAGTGATTCAAAACTCACAGGTCACGTGACTAAAGTGCTTCAAAAATCTATTAACCCATTATCTCTGTATGGTAGTCAAGAACTCTCACCACTCACTAAATCACTTGAAGCTTCAACTCTACAACGTGGGGTTTAATGTCCCAGGGTAATATATAAAAAAATTACCACTAGATTTCACTGTAGAGTGGGGTTTCGGAACATTTCGAAGCTTCGACACATTTGCTTCGAATGTTTCAGTGTTTCATGAAGCCTCCCTTTTCCTACCACTATCATTTAAGATGATTTGGCAGATCCTGGATCTTTTAATCTTGATAACTGATCTCTGGCTAATTTGGTTCTTCAAACAAGTTCACAAATCAGATTTAAATGTCTGGATAAACTGATCTGACATCGCTGCGTGTGTTATGAAGAACAGATTTATTGATCCTTGAAATCATGATCAGCAATGCAACGATCGGCTGACAGCACAGCAGCGTAATGACATCATCTGATTAATGTTCAATTATCCATGTGAGCGAAATTACATAAAATTAGCAGTAAAGGGTTTTTTAAAAATGACACGCAATAACTTTCCACATTTGTTGTGAGCTACATACTTTACACCTTCATATGTCAAGAGTATTTATCATGTATTACAATGCTCATCAATGTATTTAGTTTTACATTTAGAGAAGATTTTCTTTATTATAGTCGCCTATATATATATATATATATATATATATATATATATATATATATATATATAACCTCCTCTCCTCCACACCTAGCTGAGAAACAGGTTACAGAAGTTGAGAGAGGGAGAAAAGAAACCAAACACAACAATACATTCAAAACACCATGGAATGTAACACAATTATCCCAATGTTCTTGTAAAATATATTGTAGTTAGTGTAGTTATTACTAATAACAAATAAAATACCTTTAATTTTTCAATCCAGCCTTAAACTTAAAACAAGTTTGATTTTCCTTCTATTGAACTAATACAAGCAGCCCAGCCATTAGAAATTTTGTGGCTCGAGACTTTCAGTCTCATTAATTTCCATTGATTTTTAGATCTTAAAAACAGCCCATTATGCTACTTTATGTGGTAAACTGATATTTTCCTATTATATTATTTTACTTTTTATGTATAGTCATGAACACGCTTGTTTTTTGAGCAAGTAGTTTGACTGTTTTCTGCTGTTTATTATTCCTACACTGTAAAAATTAAAAATGTACATAGAGCAAACGTGGTCGTCACATGCAAATGTGATCACAGAAAAAACAGCCGCACACGCATTCAAAGCAATTTCATAATCTTAAATATTGTCAGCAGCTTCGTCACATTATTGGACTACACAATATCGTTATGTCATAAACACAGTAGCCTAGGTAGGTCTACAATTACATCCCTAAAAGACATCTGGAATGAAGCGAGTCATCTGCTTCGATGACAATGGAGACAGTCTCCCACCTTTGCATTTACACAAATTACAGGGGTCGCCCCACTGAGGTTGGAAAATACAGTTGGTATTTTCAAGTGGGGGGCCCTCCGGGATGGGAGTGAAGTTTAGGCGGGTGAGTGTAACAGAGACCAGCTAGCAAAGTGCTTTGCAGGTAAACCTCACTCCCCTGACCTCAAAAGGTGCTCTAGTAACAGACGCTAGAGGCTGTGGTCTTTAGCCTCCTTGTTAGAGCAACTGACTCCCATACAGAGAATCGCCGGTTCAATCCCAGCACAGACTGAGTTGGGTGCAGGAGAACCAGTGGGGTACAACTGTGAAAGTTGTCAGTAATGCTGTAAAAATTACCATAATGTAAATTTACAGCATTTTTTACAGTGTATTCATTTTTCCCATTGGCACTGAATCAGAAGTTCTTAACAATCTGAAAAAAAATAAGCGCTCTTCCACATTTCAAAATGAGGTATAAATTTGCATGACATCACAGTTTTTACAATTTTTCATATTTATACTGTAGTTTACTCAAAGACAGACAGTAGGTTTTTCATACCATTGCACATTTTCATACCATTTTTCAGGGCAAACTTCAATGACAATAAGTGATTGGATGAATCAATTACATCCACAGCACTCTTAACATTATAGTCTCTTATTATTTCAAATAAATGTGAATATTTGCATCGTTCATTATGATACAATGCACACTCCTCTCATTTCCTTTTCTTTGGCTCTTCTTCTGTAGAAGCATGACGGGCACTTCACTGTGATCCAGCTGGTTGGTATGCTGCGTGGCATTGCCTCTGGTATGATGTACCTGTCCGACATCGGCTATGTCCACCGAGACCTGGCAGCCCGAAATATTCTAGTGGATGACAACCTGGTGTGTAAGGTGTCGGACTTCGGTCTGTCCAGGGTGCTGGAGGACGACCCGGAGGCAGCTTACACCACCACAGTAAGCCACACATGCACCCTCTTCATTTACATTCAGGCCTGTTCACAGTTAATAACAATCCAGAGAGCCCAAGCTGATTCTCAATCTCTGGAGCTTAGCAGCAATCTGCTTGTTGTGTGTTACGGAATTGGATTGAGTTTATCTAAGCAGTATAACATGAGATTAAGGGCTTACTCTGAAGACTGATTGAGTAATTAGTGTCATAATAAGATGCTAAGTGGGTCTGAATACATCTGAACTTTTTAATACAGGGTTTTAGGGTGGCACAAACTATTGCATTCCAAGAAAACTATCTAACATTATGCAAAAAGCAATCAGAATTAATTTTAATTGGCTAGAAAAGCACAAAGTGATTGGTTGCTGGCAGTGTTGGGGGTATTGAATTGCAAGTAATGTGTACTGTACTGTAATGTAAGTAATGTACAAGTTATGTAATCTGATTAAATTTTTTCTTATATATACTTGTAAAGTAGTTTTCTAGAAACATTTTTTTTTTACTTATTAGGAAATTATCTGAGGTATTTATTTTTTTCAAAATGTATAGATCAATTGATTGACTGGCAGCTCTTCTGTCCTCATGTTGAGAGAAATCAAGTAAGGGCAGATGTTTCTGAGTTCTGATAATCTAAGGGTTTTTTTTTTTTTTTTTTTTTTTTTAATTGGATGAGAGGCATGCTGTACAAAAAAGTTGAACAAACTCCAGGTTGCAGAGTAAGTTTTGGATTGCCAAAGCCTAACAAATCCAACCTAGTTTAGTTCAGGTTAATTGGTTTGCTTGATATAAAGATTCTCTATCAACTCTGGGTTTAAAACTATTTTTTTTCTGGACCACATGTAGCTGAAAGTGTGACTTATGCAGCAAACAGCTAATCCACAACACGCGAGTGCATCAATTTGAGTCATTTCTCAAAAGAGAGTCATTGCAGTTAACTTCTCTATTGGAGATTAAGAGATATCATTATCAAAAATATAATAAAAATAAATTTAAATACACCTACAAGACAGAAATAAACCAACATTTACAAACAGCTCAAAAGCTTTGCTGTATATATTAAAGAAAACAAATGTGTGTTAATTTAATTGTACATTTTTATTGAAGGGGTGGTCCACTACGATATCATGTTTTAAACTTTAGTTGATGTGTAATAATGTAGCTGTGTGAACAGAATCTCTGAATGTAATAGGTTTGAAGGTCAATGCAAAGTGAGACATCGGCTTTTACAGAGTTAGCTTAGCAAAACCTACAGCGACAACATTGGGGACTACAAAAAAATACATCCAGCTAGTGAGATCACAAGGGTTTCCAGTTACACGCATTTACCATGCGCACACATCCTGCTCAGCAAAGGGGCGTTATAGCAGAGATAGCTCAAATGCCATCCAAACGCTGCTATTTCCACAGAGCTGCTTCTGTTTCTGTATTTGGGCTTCCAAAGAACACGACACAAATACAGAAGTGCTTACAATTAAACTTTAATTATGTTCCAGAGAATTATAAAAGTTTATATAGCTAGCATTTGACAAAGGATAGCTTCCAGAATCTCACCCAGTTCAGTGCTGGATTCGGCTAAAACCTCCCCAAAGGAGCTGCTTCAACAAGCAGAAGCTGTAGATTGTGAGCCACAACATGTGAGTATTTTTATTTGGTAAAATTGATCTATTACATGCACTGTGTCTAGCGTTAACGCTATGTTGTGGCAAGGATGTAAACAATGGGAAATGCTGTTTGGCACTGTTAACAATTTAGCTACAAATTCATATTTATTAGTCAAACTGCTGTAAACAGCCACAATCGTTATCAGCAATGCAGTGTCTCTCTATGCGGATGCTTTCCCTGCGTTCCACATCTCTGATAACAAACTCGCAAAAGATATGTGAACATTTCATATTACTTACAGATGCTTATTCCAAATATATGTGATAGACATGTAACATGTTGAGTTAGGTAAAAAAATACAAGATAGTAGATCCTAACTCGTGTTGCAGCACGCAAGAGTCGCATATCACATCTTACGCTTCATTCTCCTGTCAACAGCATCACTGTATATTACAGAAAAAAGAACTTAATTCGAGCATCAAAGAAAAGGAAAAATAAACATTGGTCCCATACTCATGCGGTTCTTGTGTTACATGTATCTACAGACTGTTTACACACATACGCACACACATACATAAAATGGCGATTCACTCTTAAAGGAGTCACCCTATTTTTACTTGTTTCTGACACTTGTCAGATTGTATTTTAGAGTGCAGGTATGAGGGTTCATCCTTTTCATTTTCTGTATGATTAAGGTTCAAACAGATACTGCTAACAGCTACTCTGACTGACACTATTTACACAGCTAAGGCAAAGCACATGCTTGTGGAGGCATGACGCTTTACTGGTGACGTGGAGCCGATCTGCGAATCACAGCACATAATGTTAGCTGACCAATCAGAGTCTCTTGAGGGCAGGCTTTTCAGATAAACTAGAAAATATGACAGTCGTTTTCATGTTAGCAGTGTAGCTGTATATAATCAACGATATCATCACCTTGGAATTATAAGGTTCTATCTGCGTTCTCAATGATTTTGTAATATTAAGCATTAGAGTTTGCATTCCATAGCAAACAGTATGTGTGTAACATTTGTTTTTTTTTTTTTGTTTTTTTTTAAATAAAAAGTCTTAAAATGTAAACAACTTATAAAAAACATCCCATAATGTAAATAAGTGTCATTTAATAAGAATGTCAATTACTAAATTTTGACATGAAATGTCAGACAGAACCTTATAATTCTAATGTGACAATATATGAAAAAATAACGTGATTTTCTACAAATGAAGCATGAACACATTTGCATCATATAAACACAACCAAGCCTTAAAAATACATTCTGGACCACCCCTCTAAGTCATTACTAACGTTATTCAAAACTATTTGAATATAATATTCAAATATAATTTAAGTATCAATAAATAATTACAATATATTATACACTGGCTGGCCACTTTGTTAGGTACAGCTGTCCAACAGCTCATTAACGCAAATTTCTAATCAGTCAATCACATGACAGCAATTCAATGCATTTAGGCATGTAGACATGGTCAGGATGATCTGCTGCAGTTCAAACCGAGCATCAGAAGGTGATTGTTAAGAAAGGTGAGTTAAGTGACAAGAGTAACTCAAATAACCACTCGTTACAACCGAGATGCTAAAGAGCATCTCTGAATGCACAACATGCCACTGCTAAGGACAGGAAACTGAGACTACTGAGGAAATTTTCCAGTACCTTGTTGCTATTTATGCTACAAAGAATTAGGCCGTTCTGAAGGCAAAGAGGGGTCCAACCTGGTATCTGTAAGGTGTACCCAATAAAGTGGCTAGTACAGGGCCGGAGTGGGACTCCTTTTCAGCCCTGGAGTTTCAAGCCTCAGATCGGCCCACCTCAGTTCACGACTGACTATATTTAAATAAGGTCATTTCCAAATCAGTTTCTAATGACACTATCACGTCTTTTTTTTGAGAAAACAGCTGCTTTATAACTTCAAATGTTTAACAACCCTAACAGTATTATATGTCTAAACAATAAAAATGAAAAAAATAAATTACTCAGACGAGGATCGAACCCGGGTCTGCGGCATCGTAAAATAACATGCTATCCACTGAACCACAACAGCTGTTCATTGAGTAGTGACTCAGCGAGAAAATAGATAAAAAAGAGTAGAGCTGCGGTAAAATAATGAATAAAAAGGCTGTGGTCAAGTAAATAAATAAATAAATTTAAAAAGTGTGACTGCTGAGAGCAACAGATTCTAGAGCTAGGGATACCGGCCCTCATGACCAAAAAACGGACAGGCCCACCGGGAATTCTCCCGGTCCTCCCGATTAGCCAATCCGGGCCTGGGCTAGTATATATATAAATATATGTCCAACTGATAATGATTAAATATGTATATTCAGTGTTTGTCTGTGTGCTGTAAATTGTCATTAAAAATTAGATCTACTGTAGTTCTACTTTAAATGTGAACATTAATTCTTGAACTAAAAAATAGATTTAGTACTCCTAAAAATAAATTTTAAAAAATCATTTTATAAAAGGTTTCCTAATGTAAGTCTAATGTAATGTAAGTCTTATGATGGTAATATACTTACACTCACAATGTGCTGTTATCAGTGTTGTTGGGTAAGTTACTTCAAAAGTAATTAATTCTCAGTTCTCAATAAATAATAACTTGACTCAATACTACTCAAAATTCTCATAAACCTCAATGCATAGACTAAAAAATAAAAACTAGATAACTTCTGATAAGTGTGACCTTTAAGCTTGATTAAAACAAACAAAATAACAAAAGTACATAATATAAAAACATGAACCATTTCATAAACAATATACTGTAAGTTGTCACTCACTAATTTCTTATTTAAATCATTGTTGATTGTTTATCAAGCACATGCAACTGTTTAACAGATGTAACATAGTTTAAACAGAAATTTTCTCCAAAATACATTTGTATAACAAATAAATATAAAATTTAATAATAAAATTAAATTACTCTTCTTCTCTAAATAAATGTATACAGAACTGTGGAATTTATGTATTAAGTCAAGTACATTAAAATGAACTAATATAATTATTTAAAAATAAGTGGTAATCTCTTACTTTACTTTTTGAGTGGATAAATAGTTAAATTACAGAAACGAGTTACTTTGTAGCTAATTACACCCAACGCTGGCTGTAATACTATTAAAAATATGATTTGTAATGTTTGTAGAGAAACTGTTGTAAACAATCATTTTGTAAAAGATTGAGTTGAATGTATGAGAAGAATAAATAAACTGTGATCAGAAACTCAATTAGAGGCTTGGACCTGAAAAAATGTTTCATGTTAACAAATGGATTATAATAAAAAGAGAAGGTTTTGTTTTGCCAGGGGGGTAAAATCCCCATCCGCTGGACAGCTCCGGAGGCCATTGCATACAGGAAGTTTTCCTCAGCCAGTGATGCGTGGAGTTATGGCATTGTCATGTGGGAAGTGATGTCTTATGGGGAACGGCCCTACTGGGAGATGTCCAATCAAGATGTAAGTGACTTTTGGGACTGATTTTATTTTAGACGGCCAAAAAGGGGCTATGCTATAGGCTGGTCTGAAATATTGATAAGTTTATTCAATCTAATCTTAGGTTTTTATTGTACAGTAACTGCAATAACAGAAGTAACTGTATTCTGATAACTGTATTCTGTATGGAAACAAAGAGACTACTGGAAAATTATTTCATTTTTATTTTATTTTGTAAATTACAGATGACATTTCTTCCCAAATTAAAGTACATGTTGTCATTTACAGCAAATACAATTAAAGTCAAAATTACTGATTAGTCCTCCTGACATTGTTTTTTTTATTTTAAAATATTTAGCAAGTGCTGTTTAACAGAAAGATTCTCAATATTTTCAACAGTTTAATAAGTAATTTCCAGTAATTCCTTTTCTAATTGTATAAAATACTATCTTTTGAAAGATACTGAATAGTCTTTGAGACTAATAATATTGTCCTTATAAAATATATAACCAAAAATTTTATTTATTTATTTATTTATTTATTTTTATTTATTTATTTATTTGTTCATTCGTTTGTTCATTCGTTCGTTCGTTCGTTTATTTATTTATTTTTATGTTTGCCTTTATTCTAGCCAAAATAAAAATAAGACTCTTCAAAACAAAATAAAATAAAATAATATTATAGGAAATACTGTGAAATTGTCCTTGCCTCATGAAACATAATTAGGGAAATATTTTAAAAAGAAAAAAAAAAAAATCACAGAAGGCCTATTAATTTTGACTTCAACTGTGTGTTATCCTTTATAATGCAATACCTGTTGATGTTTTATTAATATAATAAGATTATTATACATACAACAGGTAAAAAAAAAAAAAGAAATGAAAGCATCACCGTTTTTCTAAGAAAACATATAGTCATATGAAAAAATAGGACACCCTATGAAAGCCTGGGTATTTTGTAAGGCATTTTAATATATGGTTATTTAATCTCAATTTTAACAATACTGAAAGATTAGGTATTGTAACCAAACAATTAAAACTGAAAACATAACTTTTATTTAAATTAAAGTTCTAATTCACGAGACCTACAGCAGGCTCTAGGTACTGTTGATGTGAAAGTGCCTGCCTCTACAATCAGACAGAGACTGCACAAGTTTAACTTGCATGAGAGGTGTTCAAGGAGGAAACCTTTGCTTTCTGAGAAAAAAAATCTATATATAGATTTGAGATATATGAGAAAAGAAAAAAAAAATAATAATATATATTTCTAATATATATATAATAATAGCTCTAACTGTTTACAGTACTACATGCCACTGATGGAATGAATCCCTAATACTGCATGTGCAACTAGTAACAAACTGGCCTATAATGTATATCCCAGTAAGCTTGTGTGTGTTGTTTTGCAGGTGATTCTGTCTATAGAGGAGGGCTACAGGCTCCCTGCACCCATGGGCTGCCCCGTGGCCCTGCACCAGCTCATGCTGCTCTGCTGGCAGAAGGAACGCAGCCGGAGACCACACTTTAATGACGTGGTCAGCTTCCTCGACAAGCTCATACGCAATCCCAGCAGCCTCCTCACACTGGTGGAGGATGTAAATAGGTATGAACAGCATCACAACAACATCTTCGAATTGAAACTTTCATTGATTAGTAGACGTTCCTATGTGTGTGTCCTGGTCTATGGTGTAGTGCAGATGATTGGGCGGATTCAAACACAGCATTAAAACATATCAATCAATTAACAAAACAAAAGCAGAACAAAAAAAAATCTAAATGAAAGCTTAATTTGCTGCTCTTTTATCAAAATGTAAAATGTAAATGAGATTTGATAATTTGATTTTTTTTTATAATAGCTAATAATATTAATAGTCTAAACTGTTTAATAAACTAATTTATTTGCAGCTTTTTCTAATGCATACTATTTATTCTATCTTTTGTATATAATAGTAATATTAAAACAAACAAACAAAACTATTAAAAACATATTACTGGCTGTTTTAACTGTTTATTTACAATGAAAGTTCTCCAGATTAACGTATTTAGTCATTTGGGGATTTTTTTTACCTTATTTTCACATCCCAATGTTGACAGATACTTTATGAGCAAGACGAGGGCTGGTGACAAATAATAACTATAACAACAAGCTGGATAACTAAGGAGATGGGCCATGACAAAGAATGACAAAACTTAACAGAAATAAACACTGAAACAAGTTGTGTACATAACGGTGTGAAATGTCTTTACGGCAAGAGAAAAAACAAACAAACAAAACAATAGTTATCTGCATAATTCCCCAGTTGCTTGATTATATAAACAGTTGCATACTTTCTTTTCCTTTTTTTTTTCTTTTTTATTTGCATTACAGGTTTCTAAAACTATACATTTAAATATTAAAAATAGGCATATTTAAATGTGCAAATGTCCATACAATTCTAGCATATAAATCTGAACATTTGATGAAGTCAGGTTCAATATTTGTATTTGTTTGTTTGTTCTTTTATTTTATTGTGCATATAATTTTTAACATATTCGTTTTAAAGGTTTTAGGTTATAGATTAAATAATACAGAAAATACTGCAATAAGGTGAATGAATGAATGAATGAATGAATGAATGAATAAATGAATGAATGAATGAATGAATGAATGAATGAATGAATGAATTGCAACTTAAGTGGACATTTATGGCTCAGTGCAGGGAAAAAAAATACAATTTTGAGAAAACTGCCTTTAAAAATATGTGTTATAAATGAAACGTGTATTTTGGATGTTTTCTTTATATTAGTCTGATAAACAAGACTCTTATTGAAAAGCTGAATAACCCAAAATCTTGAGGCGTATGAGAAAACAACTGTAGGTTTGCCTCCAGTTCATGCTTGCAGTTGCTAAATGAATTTCATCTTGCCAAAACTGTTGTTGTTTTACATACAGTGTTTGTTGTGTATTTAAACAGCTTCCCAGAATCCCCCGAGGATCTGCCAGACTACCCTCTCTTCATATCTATCGGTGATTGGTTAGATTCCATCAAAATGAGTCAATACAAGAACAACTTCATTGCAGCAGGATACACAACCCTGGACTCCATATCCACCATGACCATTGAGTAAGTCTACTTCTGCATCAAGTTCTCTGTATTGCCTTTTGTATTTTACACTCCATTTACCTCTCATGAGCTATGATTGAATACCCTCAGTAGTAGGTGCAGGTTTATTTTAGTTCAAATAATCAAAGGTACCTGAACAAGAACATTTAAAGGAACCCCAGTTGTTTATATTTAGATAAAGAGATATAGGCTTTTGGAATTTTAAATTACAAAAATCCGTTACAAAAAATCCCATACAAGTTCATCAATTTTGTTTTAAAAGTTCAAATGAGTAAATTGAAAAATGAATGATTAACAGGAGTGAATGGCCTAGCAAAATAAATATAATTATATTTTCCCTTTTATTCTCATGCAGTCCGTTTCAGATGTTTCACCTGTTATGTTTTGTCAACAGTGATGTAAGAAGAATTGGAGTGTCTCTGATTGGCCACCAGAGGAGGATAGTGAGCAGCATACAAGCACTACGACTGCAGTTCCTCCACGTTCAGCAGAGTGGCTTCCATGTATGAAAACGGCATGCACTAAATTCCAGGGGTTTCATTACCACGACGTAAAATGGGCGTGGCTCGGTCTGTGTTTGGGAAACGCCCGCTTAAAAAAAAAAACAATACTGAGAGGTCACCGATCATGCGCAGTACAGGTTCTTTTTTAGCGCGGTCATTTCAAACAGGATGATTATGGATAAAGAACCTACCGCGGTGGATAACGAAGGAAAAAACAATCATACAGGTTTTTTGTTGTTATAATGTTATATTTTAAAGATTTCATTAGCAAATACAGCTGACCTCGTTTTAATCCGTATTACTCCGTTTTACTGTCTCTGGGCTTTTGTACTTCCATTTTAAACCAAATAATAATGGTTGTGGTAAGATTAACCGTGTTTTTGTAGTTTAAAATATGGTATTCAGTCATGTTTAAACAAATAAATACCACATTTTCTGTAATAAATCGTGGTTAATTTTTCTTTCTCGATCTTAGTTAACTAACATAACTCATATTTATTTTCTATTTTTATTTAAAGTCATCATACACAAAACACCTGGGATCAGGACAGGCATCTGATGTTAACTAATATAAAAGTGATCATACATGAAACCCCTGAGATCAGGACAGGTATCTGATGTTACTGTATATAATATAAAAGTGATCATACATGAAACCCCTGAGATCAGGACAGGTATCTGATGTTACTGTATATAATATAAAAGTGATCATACATGAAACACCTGGGATCAGGACAGGTATTTGATGTTAATACATATAAAAGTGATCATACATGAAACACCTGGGATCAGGACAGGTATCTGATGTTAACTAATATAAAAGTGATCATACATGAAACACCTGGGATCAGGACAGGTATCTGATGTTAACTAATATAAAAGTGATCATACATGAAACCCCTGGGATCAGGACAGGTATCTGATGTTAATATATATAAAAGTGATCATACATGAAACACCTGGGATCAGGACAGGTATCTGATGTTAACTAATATAAAAGTGATCATACATGAAACCCCTGGGATCAGGACAGGTATCTGATGTTACTGTATATAAAAGTGATCATACATGAAACCCCTGGGATCAGGACAGGTATCTGATGTTACTGTATATAAAAGTGATCATACATGAAACACCTGGGATCAGGACAGGTATCTGATGTTACTGTATATAAAAGTGATCATACATGAAACCCCTGGTATCAGGACAGGTATCTGATGTTAATGTATATAATATAAAAGTGATCATACATGAAACCCCTGAGATCAGGACAGGTATCTGATGTTACTGTATATAATATAAAAGTGATCATACATGAAACCCCTGGTATCAGGACAGGTATCTGATGTTAACTAATATAAAAGTGATCATACATGAAACCCCTGAGATCAGGACAGGTATCTGATGTTACTGTATATAAAAGTGATCATACATGAAACACCTGGGATCAGGACACGTATCTGATGTTAACTAATATAAAAGTAATTATACATGAAACCCCTGGCATCAGGACAGGTATCTGATGTTACTGTATATGATATATAAAGTATTTGACACAAAAGCCGTGGGATCGGGACAGGTATCTTAAGTTATAACAGTATTAATGTAATCTGAGAGGTATCTTAAGTTAATTTGTTTAATATAACATACACTGACTTCACATGGAACACCTGCAATCAGGACAGCTATTTTGTACTGCATATAAAAGGTATTGGACACGAAACCCCTGCGAATACGTACAGGTATCTGAATCAAAACGGCTGTTTTCACAATCTGCGCATGATCCGTGACCTATGCAAATTCACAGATAGGCCACGCCCACCCGATGACGTAGTAGCGGTTACGCTGTACTGAAACCCCTGGAAAAAAGTGCCTGCCGTATGAAAACACATACAGTACACATACATACATATTCATATTTTGGATTGTGCAAGCAAAGTTCTCATACATGAGCGAATATGCCACCTCCTAATGGTGAATGCGGCTATGTTCATGGCAGGTACTAGTAGTTTGGTCATATATTTCACTATTTTGGCAATCATTAAATTTTGTCTAGGAAATAATTTTTTGGTTAGTAAAAAAAGCGTTAGGGTTCACTAAGCTCATATATTATGTTATATTAAGTGCATAGTGTGCTATTTGGGATGCGGTAATACACTTATAAACTTATACCTCTAAAACAAATGCACACTTTCTTGAGGTTTAAACTATGAAATCTCATTGGAGAAATTTTTAAAAATTAAAAAAGATCCCCAGGTATTAAGATTTTAATGGCTTAAAATAATGTAAAGGATTTCTGTTACTGAAATATGTAGTAGAAAACCCAGATTTTCATTATTTAAAAAAATGCACATATTTTTCATTAAATGTGCAATGCTTTCTGTATTAGTGACATCAAACTGTTGTACTCAGGGAGCTACCAGTGTCGTAGCAGACGGGCACGCACGGCGGGTGGGCCCCGCGCGATAAGGGGGCCCCGCATGATCCCCCCGACTCCAACCCAACCCAAATAAAAATAATAACCTCAGCTTTCAGAACATAGTACGTGTATTTATGCATGAACACTATAATTTGTTGTTTCATTTCATAGAACTCCATGTAAAAGCCAGAATCTTTTTTGCACAGCCCTAATAGGTTAATGGTGACCAACAGTAAAAAATTGTACCTTGTTCCAACTGGGAAAACCCCCAACAACCAAGACTGCATAATTATATGGTGTTCATGCCTTTGCAATTAAAAAAAATATTATAATGGATGTCAATGGGGCAAAAACAGCCGCTAGCATAACAAAAGGGTAGTAAATTGGAACGATACAAAATAAGTATAAAGTGTCCCTGTAAAATCCTGGAGGGACTTATATGGGGTATCTTTTATATGCTTAAACTGCACATACTTCTGAAAACATTGCATTTTGATGATCATGTGGGCAATAATTACAACATGACATGATGGCTGTAGTTTTTGGGTGGACTGTTAAAGAACAAGACATACCTTACAGAAATCTTGTTTTAACCAAACTCTACAGAAAACTTCCTACACAAACAGTACATTTTAAAGCCATTTCCAAGGGAGAAATCTGCTTAACACCCTTTTTTTATTGTGTCTAACAGGAAAATTGGACCATTTACCCGGAGGAACCACAGTAGGCAATGAAACAATGGCAGCAGTCTGTTGTAATGAAGATGTCATCTGTCAATCATCCTGCAAGTTCTGTGATTGACTGGACTCCAAACTCTGAGAACTCTAAATAGTATATTTGCTATTTTAATGTATTAAATTATGTGTCTTAAGAGATTTTTCTGGTTTATTCATCAAGCTTCCTCCTGAGCCTCTGAATGGAGAGACTAACGGATCCGTTGAATGTCTTCAGCTTTAAATGGCTATTATACATTGTTTATCACATCTGATATTTATCCTGATATTTATATGTACGTGCGACTTTGTTTCGTTTGGGTTGCGTTTTATTGAGTTCGTTTTCTAAGCAATATGTGCAGTCTTTAGAAAACCAAGAAAAGAGCCAAGGTAGGGAGTGAAGAGCTTTATCTTGCTCTGTTGAAAAAAAAAAGCCACACAAAACCATTGACTTCCTCAGGCTGTCAGCGAGGTGGTAAAAGTCTGACCTTTCAGAAGACTGAAAGCCATTTTCTTACGTCTGTGCACCACAGTCAAATTGAACAAACTTATACAAATCCACTCCGAGAGAGATTTGAGAACTGCACACTTTTGTTCAGTCTACTATGGTGTACAGTATCTATACACACCTCTGATATGTTATCAGTTTGCCTTGCGACTATGAAACTATTGTCAGTGGAGAATCATCGAGGTGACAGTTTTGCAGTAAAATGTTCTCATAAAGAGAGCATGACAGTATAGCACTCTGCATGTTGGCAAGAATTTGTTTTGGTTTTTTCCCCAACACTGCAGGTCTACATACATTACTTCAACATGCTCATTTGCAGTCTCCTTCGCTTCTTCCAGACTTACAAACGCACAATACTGTACCATGTTCATTAGCTGATATATATATATATATACCCCCATTCTTCGACCGCATGGCTCTTTGTGTCTGAACACATATGTTCGGGACATAGAGACCACTTCACACTGTACTTCAAGTTGCAATGTGCAAATGTCTGAAGCGCAAGAGAAACCGTGTGCTTACTTCAAGCAGGGCAAGGAAAAACTCTGGGTAATCAGGTCATAATGTATTGTTCATAGTAAACTAATTGTACATTATTTTTTATAATTTATAAAGAGTACTGAGAGATAAAGGTGATATAGGTTGAATGTTTGTAAAAATAAATGATAACAGATATGTTTGGTGTTTTTTATGAGTCTGACTTACACACACACACACACACACACAAATGCTTGTGCAGCCCAGGCTCATTATTGGTACCCCTATATACGTTTATGGAGAGCACACATTACATCCCAGGAGCCACTTTTTTTTTTTTTTTTTTTTTTTGCAGTTTTTTGTTTTTTGCAAATCCACCAGAGGGAGCTGTGTACACCTTTTTCGATCTCAAATTTTCTCTCGCGAGTGCCATTTGCACCTGCTGTTTTGGTGTAAATCCACCAGAGGCCACTGTCAACTGACTGACCGAGCGAGCGAATCCCCCACCCACCTCCTGCTCTAAACCCAACTGACAGTGTTTTCAAAAGCAATCCAGAAAAAGAGGCTGATTTTTAACACATTTTCGGATCGTACCATATTCTAACGTGGTTAGTTACTTGTTTATTTTATTTTTTGTTTTTATTGTACCTGCTTTCTGGAACCGTTTTTTGCCACAATCGATCCCCGTCGTTGCAGTCGATTCCTCTCTACATCTCATGTCCACCGATGCACATGGTAAGCTGCTGGACAAACTGGCAACGTCGAAAAAACCTGTTTGGAGATAAGTGGTCAGCTGGTAGTGCAAAAAGAAACAGAAGCTGTCGGTGGCGTCATACCGCATTCTAATGTTCATTTTAAAGACGAATTGCAGCCATTTGTAGCTCTGGCTTCGTAATTTGCGCTCTCCAGAAATGTATACTTGGGTACATTTTTACAATGAGCCTATGTTGCTCTTGTATATATGGTTTACTAGGACTCTCTATAGAAAAAAAAATATTTTATCCCTGTAAAAAAAAAAAAAAAAAACACATTTTAATGGCCTTGACCAATCCAACGCTCACAGGAAACCTGTGAAAAAAATTTTTATGTCATTTAAAGACCACATTAAATATGATTTTGATATAAATTATGAAAACACAAAGCTTGTCCTTGTAAACTAGAGTACAACTCATACACATCTCATGTGTCGATGTGAACCACATAAACAAGTGCAAGCATACAAGCAAATTACTTAAATGTGAACTGCGGTTTTGCTTTTCAAAAATGTTATGATATGAAATTATTATGTCGATCCAAAGGGTCATTTGTGCTGTTTTGATAAAGAAGCAAAAAAAAAAATGTTTTTCTTTAGTTTATAAGGATGTACAGATGTATTGGTCACAGAGAATTACAGTTGACAATAGAGTAATCTAAAGCTAACTGCAATAATTTAAAAAAGCCAATACCTATGGTTTATTAAATTATTAGTTTACTTAAAATTGAAAATTGGGTTATTAATTAATTAACTTCAAGTCAGAAAATAAGATGTTTTATATTAAATTCAGGATCTGACCTTCTATACACAGCAACTTTGAAAGTCCAGAAAAGTTACCACAATACTGTGATGTGACTTCAGTAGTCCAACTGTAAAGCTCCAAGAACACTTTTTTTGTATCTTTTTTTGTATTTTTGTGTTTTTGTTAAGATTTTGCCCTTTTTTTGTCACCCCTTTGTCATATTGAAATTTATTATTATTATTGTTATTATTATTATTATTATTATTATTATTATTATTATTATTTGGGCCTAAAAAAACTATCTTCACGAACTTTAAAACTGGATTTGACCAAACAGTAATGGATTGAAAGAGGAATTGGTTAAACGTTTTTGTTAAAATCATTGACTGCCATAAGTTCAAGTCAAATTTTTTTTTTACTTTTTATTTTATTTATTTTTCTTTTTTTACAATAAATTCAAATCGGTGGATCTCTATTTGCTGTGTTTACTAACATTAACAATGAGCAATATATTTTATTTTTTATTTTTTGTTAAATTGAAGTTAGCACTGAATTAACTAATGATGCCATTTTCAGAATTAAACCTTATTGTAATGTTTTATCATTTTCTCTTCTCTAAAGCTGAATTGTTATTAGCCCTTACTCCAGTCCTTGGTGTCACACAATCTTTCATAAACCATTTAAGTTGCCGATTTGCTGTTCGGGGTAATAATATGTTATATTCTAACATGCCGATACAGGACTAATATACTGATTCAAACTATAGCATTGTGAGTTGTTATAATGAAGTCAATATTCCAGTGAAGGTGTATAGATCACTCGGATGATAATGTTTTTCGATTAACATTCGAATTAATTAACATTAGATTAATCTGTGTTGCAAATAATTCCTGATCTCCTGAATTTAGAGGAATATCAGTAAGATTTTTTTGAGAATTATTATAATTCATTCATTTGTTCATTTTCTTTTCGGCTTAGTCCCTTTATTAATCTGAGGTCGACACAGCGGAATGAACTGCCAACTTATCCAGCATCAGTTTTATGCAGCGAATGCCCTTCCGTTTGCAACCCATCAATGGGAAACACATACACTCATTCACACACATACACCACAGACAATTTTAGCCTACTCAATTCACCTGTGCCACATGTCTTTGGACTGTGGTGGAAATTGGAGCACCCGGAGGAAACAATGGAGAACATGCAAACAAAACAAAAAAAGCCAAGGCTTGAATCAGCGACCTTCTTGCTGTAAGGCGACAGCACTACCTACTGCACCACAGCGTTGCCCATTATTATAATAATAATAATTATTATTATTATAATTATTATTATTACTATATTTAGTCATTCTAGCAAACACAAAACTATTAAAACACTTTAATGTCTTATTTGTCTTTTATATCTAGTGTATCTATTTAGGGTATCAAAAAGGGTCATTTTTCTCTTAAAGCATGAACACCATGACTCACTTTTATTTAATTTGCTTAGGCTCATCATTTTAACAAGACTAAAACAAGAAAATTGATTAAAACATTGCAAACCATCACATTTTAACCATTAAACTGATAATAAGTTTAATGAGTTCTACTGTGCTTTAATAATTTATTAAATATTAACATTTAATATGTGCATGTTTAACATCTTTCTAATAGAAGTTACCAGAACAGTTGTCATTTTAACCATTAAAACTATTATACACACACACACACACACATGCACACACGCACGCACACACACACGCACACACACACGCACACACACACGCACACACACACACACACACACACACACACACACACAAAGAGAGAGAGCATTCTCTTCAGACTAACACTAAAAGTTTTGCCTGTAGACAAACACAGCACATAATAAATACACAAATAAACAGATATTTAACTTTAATTTAACATAACATATAATAACATTTTATTTAAATCAATTTTAAATTATTATCTATTTAATATTTAAATTGCATTATTATTTTTTATTTCATAATTTTGTCATAATAAATGTTTATAGTTTGAGATTAAATGTTTGGGTGAAGGATACTATTTTTATGTGTAGAAATAATGCGAATGTGAAAAAGTGTGTTTTTATGTACAACTCTGAAATGACATTTCATTTATGTCCATATATTCAATAATTTTTCAAAACATTACAAAAACCACAAAGTGCATCCTCTGGAATTTATATTTTTATTTTTATAAACCTGCAACTCTGATATTGTCCACCAGATGATGCTATTAGGTAAACATTACATGTGAGTGGATGGAAAAAGCGTCATCGGTCTCCTAGCAGCGGTGTGTGTGAGAGCGTGAACTACACGATTTCCCAGGTGAGTGTTTACGTTTTTCCTTCGGTACTGAACATTTTATAAATCACATACATGTCAGATCTGAACTTCAAATTAGCATTAAACCATTAAACGCACTACATTCAATTTCGACTGGAAGAAGAGCAGTAAGAGCTTACCATAGCAAACACATAGAACAGGTTAGCATCCAGCTAACTAGTTGTCATCTTCAACAGACATGTAAATTATAGCCCTGAATTAACAGCAGATTTCAACCACGTGCTCTCATTGTGTTAATTTTGAGTGGTTTTATGACACAGACTCCGGAACTCTATTGTTTGGATTATTTCCGTATAACGTTAACGTTTCTCGTGCATGTGAAGCGCTAGCCCGTGTGCTAATGAGCTCAGGGGATTAATGAACTCGTAGATTATGCTTTACTGTTGTAAAACTGTTGTCTTGCGTGTCTGACCCACGACTATGAGGTGCCGTATAGGATTTAAATCAAACTTTGCTTATCAACACATACATAAAACACGTGTATATACACCTATAAATTACTTGCATATACACCTATACTACTGAATGTTCAAAACAACATGGATGAAACTTGTGTATATACATATAAACTTGACGCATGAATACACCCACATACACACGCACATACATATAAACTCGATCCTCACATAAACACTCACATTAACACACGCACATGCATATAAACTTGCTGCATGCAAACACACCTATACACTCTTGCATATACATATAAACTTGATCTATGCATATACACCCATAAACTCTCACATAAGAATATAAACTTGATGTGTGCATAAACACCCAAATGACACTTGTGCAAACATGCAAAATAAAATTCACAAACATATATACAGTTAGTTGTGTACAAATATGTTTGTGTGTGTGTGTGTGTGTAAATGTTAAAAACTGAAGCAGAGAATGACTAATGTGCAAAACAGCTTACATGTGCAGAATGTTAAAGTGCATATGTGCAATTGACAGTCCTTGTTACAGACTGCTGACAGCTGTTAGTCAGTTTAGTTTAAATAATTACTGCTATTGGATTATTTTAAGATGTAGACCAATACTATGTATATATATAAATGTATGAACATATTTATTCGTTCATTTTCTTTCAGCTTAGTCCCTTTATTTATCGGGGGTCGCCACAGCCGAAATAGCCACCAACTTAACCAGCATATGTTTTTACGCACCAGATGCCCTTCCAGCTGCAACCCCATACTGGGAAACACCCATACACTCTCACATTTACACACATATACACTATGGCCAATTTAGTTAATCCCATTAACCTATACCGAATGTCTTTGGACTGTGGGGGAAACCAGAGCTGGTTAACATGCAGACTCCACACAGAAAGGCCCATCTGGGACTCGAACCAGCAACCTTCTTGCTGTGAGGCGACAGTGCAAACCACTGAGCCACCATACCGTCCTATGTATGAATATTGAATATAGCAAATATGCATTCATACTGCTACATTATAATATTACTACATTGAAAACTTTAGTATACTTTATGCTTTGAAAGGCATGTCTCTGATAACCATGGCTGCATTTATTTGGTCAAATTTGCAATTTGCATTTGTTTGCATTTATTTGGTCAAACAATAATGCTGTGAAATTAATACTTACATTCAGAATACATTTATGATTTAAAACAAAAAACTTTATGATTATATTTTAAAATACAGGGTATTTCTATATTGTTCAGTATTTAGTGCCAACTGCCAAGTGAATATTGAGAAATGATTCAGATACAGTTATGCTGATTTGCTTATTTGCTATGATACATTATTAGTTAATGATTAATAATCATCAGAAGTATAGGTTTATATATATATATATATATATATATATATATATATATATATATATATATATATATATATATATATAGATATATATAGATATAGATAGATAGATATAGATATATATATATATATATATATATATATATATATATATATATATAGATAGATATATAGATAATCAAATGAAATGTTTGTTGAGCATGAAGTCAGCATATCAGAATGATTTCTGAAGAATTATGTAAATTTGAACATTGTACAAATGATGCTGATCAAATGTAAATTTTAAAATATATTTATGACAACAATTCACAATATTACTCATTTTGTATTTATTTTGTTTTATTCAATAAATATGGCTTTGATGATCATCAACTTCTTTCATAACAAAGGTATTAGCCCCCCTTTGATTTTTTATTATTTTTTTAAAACAGAGTAAAGAAAATCTTCACAGTATATGTTAAGATTTCTTGAGAAAGTCTTGCTTGTTTTATTTTGGCTAGAATAAAAGCTATTTTTATTTTTTTTTAAAGCCATATTAAGGTCAAAATTATCAGCCCTTTCAAGCTAATTCTGATTTCACTGTATATCCACTCAACATAATTAGGCTAACTAGGCTGGTTCGGGTAATTAGGAAAGTTATTGTATAACAATGGTTTGTTCTGTAGACTATAGAGAAAAATATATAGCTTAAAGGGGCTAATAATATTGTCTTTAAAATGGTTCTTTAAAAAATAAAAAATGCTTTTATTGTAGCTGAAATAAAACAAATGACTTTCTACAAAAGAAAAAAATATTGTCAGACATACTGTGAAAATACTGTATATAAGCAATCATTATAAAGTAGTATATTTTGATTTAAAAAATGTCGGAATTAGCTGGCATTCATATTTAAATCAAAGCATAACTATTGATAAGGATAATTTATAATACGTAATTGTTATGATTTATATTATTATTTTTTTATATTATCAATCTGTTCCCCTCAGCACTTACTGCATTTTGAAACCTGTAAAAACAAAGATGTTTCTGTTGTCCCTAGTGTTTCACAGCCATATGATGCATCTAATGAATAATCTAATTGAGCTTGTCTTTGATGTGATCTCTTTGCAGAAGAGCCCCGTCCAACTAAGCAAATGGGGCTTTTTGACAAGCTTGCAGGATGGCTGGGCCTAAAGAAGAAGGAAGTGAACGTGCTGTGTTTGGGTCTGGACAACAGTGGAAAAACTACCATCATCAACCAGCTAAAACCATCCAATGTATGCCTGTAGACACAATATGACTTTTCCTTTTCCTTTCTGTTCTTTGATTTCTGTTTTAAGTGTGCACTCACTGTGACATTGTGATACCTATTATTTGTGTTCCTTGCAGGCTCAGGCTCAAGACATTGTCCCAACTATAGGATTCAGCATAGAAAAGTTTAAGACCTCAAGGTGAAAATAAAAGATGTATAGTTTGATGGAATATCTGTGTTAAAAGTTGTTTCACTTCAATTAATTTTTTTTTTCCAAGACTGCCTTTAATCCTGGGTAAACAAAGTATACAATACATATATATATATATATATATATATATATATATATATATATATATATATATATATATATATATATATATATATATATATATATATATATATATACACACACACACACACACACACAACCCAACCCTTAATTGGATAGATCACCCCTAAAAATTTACATTTCCGCACACTCAGGAAGTTCTAATCTTTCATGATTTTCCTCTGTTGAACATATAACATAATATTAAGAACTATGTGGGGGAAACCAGCAATCGACATTTATAGTAAGAACAAAAAAATACAATGGAAATAAATAAAAAAAATTTTCCTCCAACATTCTTCAATACATATTCCATTGTGTTCAACAAAAGAAATTCAAACAATTTTGGAGGGTAGAGGGTAAATGATGGCAGAATTAAAATTTTTGGGTGAACTGTCCTTTGAGGCACAATGTGAAAAGCCCCATATTTGTAATGTTTCCAAATTTTACTAACACAGCTTCTCTCCCCAAAGTCTTTCTTTCACAGTGTTTGACATGTCAGGACAGGGAAGATACAGAAATCTGTGGGAACACTATTACAAGTAAGCTTATCTGATAATATTGAGAAAGCAGAGTGCCGTCAGCCATTTTGGAATGAAGCTGTGTGACTTGCATGCATCTGTTGTGTTTTTTTTTTTTTTTTTCAGGGAGGGGCAGGCCATCATATTTGTGATTGACAGTGGAGATAAACTTAGAATGGTAGTGGCAAAAGAGGAACTGGATACCCTTTTGAATCACCCTGGTACACCTTGCTTTTCTTGAATTTGTTTTCTAGTAATCATTTTCAGATCTGATTTAAAATCATCCTAATTCTTAATCACATTTGCCTTTGTGAATGTACACAGATATTAAGCACAGGAGGATACCTTTACTCTTTTTCGCCAACAAGATGGACCTCAGGGATGCTTTGTCAGCAGTAAAGGTCTCCCAGCTTTTGTGTCTGGAAAACATTAAGGACAAGCCATGGCATATCTGGTAGGAAAGCAAAACATTTATTTCTGTAAGATTGTTAAAGCCCATTTACACCAAGAACAAAACAAGTAACAATAACTAAACATCTTAAACATCAGTTTTGTCATCTGCTGGTTTAAATGCTCTACTGACATAATATATTTTGTACTGGCTGCTTAACGGCGCACTCACATTAGATACAGTTGCCTTGAACCGTGCCAAAGCATGATTGTTTACCATCCTCTCTCCCCTTCGGCCTGCACTCACATTGCATTTTTACCTACCGGACATGAGCACGCTTACATCTTTGATGATTACATTTGTAATAAACCATGACAGTTTGCGTTCGTTGAAAATTAAGAATGATTAATAAATCCACATGAAATAGTCACCTAAAAGTCACATTGCATCCTTAGATTCAGGCTCAGGCACGCTTTGGCACACCTATTCCAGCCGGGCCAGGGCCGACCAACTGAACCGCGCCTGAGCCCAATTGAAGGAACTCACACTTCTCGAACGAATCGGGAAACGCACCTGGGCATGGTTCGGATAGTGTGAGTGCGCCATCAGTTTTAATTAGCTACAATAATCTCAAACTGGCTCTAATGATTGTTTCACTGTACCATAAATTTTGGTAGATACTGGCAGATACTATGGAAGCCCATTACCACCACTGAATAAAAAAATATATAAACAAATAAAATAAAATAAAAACTATAAAGTCGCAATTCTGCATTATAAAGTCAGAATTCCAAGCTATAAAGTCAGAATTTCAAGCTATAAAGTCAGAATTTCAAGCTATAAAGGCAGAATTTTGAGTTATAAAATCAGAATTCTGAGTTATAAAGTCAGAATTGTAAGTTTTAAAGTCAGAATTGCGAGTTATAAAGTCAGAATTGCGAGTTATTAAGTCAGAATTCTGAGTTATAAAGTATTTTTTTATAATTAAATGATTTATATTTTTATTATTCAGTGGCAGTTTCAGTCTTCCGTAAGATACTGGAGAACCTGACAATAAAAAAAAAATATATAAAAAAAAAAAAGGTCAATTTTATTCTGATGTCACCTTGAATGATGGGGTGGGGCATGTCAGATACTAGAGAGCATTTGATTGGTTATGATTTGATGAGAAACTGAATCCATTTAGGCAGAAGTGACAAACTGCAAGCTTTACATGCAGGGTTCAACGCTAAGGATTTTTTCTACTGGCCCAATCGGACCAGTGGTTCAGATTTTTACTTGCCCTTCCAATATTTTCACTGGCCCTACCAAAAAAAAGTCAATAGTTATTCCTTAGCCACAAATTTAAAAAAGAAATGTGTCAAAATGTTTGTAAATCTAGAATTTAATTATTTAAAAAATGTTAATAAATGTGTAATGAGCAAAATTCAAAGTGTTTTGCAAACAAAAGTAGCAAAATGTGCAGGTATTTTATTGCAAAACAAAAGATGACTCACCTGCCAAACTGACGGCAAACTGTAGAAAACATCACTTCATTTTTTTAGTCGTGGCGTACCCTCATAAACGTTTGCTTCCAAGACATTAAAAACAAATATTTTCCTTTAGCATCATCACTTGATGTTGCCACCATGTTGCTGTCTCTTCGCTGTACTGGTTGTTACGAAAAAAAATAACATGCTCACAATATCCAATCAGATAAGAGGAACCGAGAAGGTAGCATTTGAAGACTTAAAAACGCAAACGGTTTCTCTATTCTGACTGTTTTTTTCACGCAATTGACAAATAGCCACAGGCAAATTAAACTTTAGTGACAGGGCATCAGTGGCCCGATCGGGCCAGTAACGATCCTGTCTACTGTCCCGAGCATCTCACACGCTGGCCCCGGGCCATCGGGCAGTCCTTATTGTTGAGCCCTGACATGTGATTTTTTTTTTTTCACTGTTTTGGAGTCTACTTGCTTATAGATATCTTTAAAACTAACCATACTAATACTAACATCTAAAAATATTTTAATTTCATGGGACCTTTAAACTAAACCCCAACAGATAATTGGAAAATCAGTTGTGGATTTGTTTAATAATTGCAACAAATTCAAAAGATTAAATAAACACTATATATTTGATTAACTAAATTTCAAGCATTATCTACTAAGATTAACTATGCTCGAATAAAATATAAAGAATTTTTGATATTTGACATTTTTTATATTTTTCACAGATACAGAAATCATTTTGATAATATATTCTTTTATGTGCAAATCTTTTAAAAATGCAAAGGAAACATTCAGTTTACACATATTGTTAAATGGTTCTTAAAACTTTATCTTAAGTTTTGTAATTATTGTCTTTGGGGTAAATAGACGTTAAAGCTGTGGTTTGTTTGCACTATATATATATATATATATATATATATATATATATATATATATATATATATATATATATATATATATATATATATATATATATATTTATTTATTTATTTATTTATTTTTTTTTTGTGTGTGTGTCATGGTTGCAGTATATAAACAGTGTATGAGTTACAGTTATTAACCTTGAGAGTGAGATTACAGATATGAATTACCAAGATGGTCTGTCTGTATCTATGTGGGCGAAATGGGAGGTCATTTAAAATAAACAAGGTTTATGCAAGTGAAATAATTCAATTGCTATGCCTGTAATTAAGGGAATTCTTTAATTAGATTTCATAATTAAGGAACTCTCATTATTAACTAAATTGTTTTAATACGTTGATTAAAGATGTTAGCAGTACATAAATCACCAAGTTAATGCACCAGAAGCAAATCACAGATTTAACTTTAGTTACGGTATTCAATTAATGTCATAATAAATGGAGAAAAAAAAAAGGTATTACATACCACAGTGACAAGCATTCCTATCTAGATGGAATTGGATTTCTCTGAGGAACACCCCGAGCCGGCCAGGATAGGTAATTTGCTCTTTAATTTTTACAAAGGTTGCATGAAATCAACACAGACGTGTTCAATTCAGACGGGAATAACACAAAGTGTGTCTGTGACAAATTTACTTAATCTCCTGAGGGTAAAACCTGTCCTTTCTGAATGCATTTTGTTTTTCATTGTAGGCTTAGCTTTAGACGTCTAGATCATCATGAGATTGCTCTTTTAGAGGGCCAGCTATGGTCGCATGTTTCATATTACTATTAGAATTCCTATTCCTAGAACTAATATTATTATTAGTGTTCCCATATCCATAGTTCCAGTGAACATTCACAAGTAGCATCTCAGACGTGTGTAGTTAACAGTACAGCTCTAATCCTATGGTTACATGTACATTCAGTGCCAACACTTGTTTTTATGGAAGCCCCAACTTTTTCCAAGATGATATAATGTGTAAAATATATCATTTAAACAATGTTTACTGTTACTTTCGATCAATTTAATGTACATTCTGAATAAAAGTGAACATTTCCAGTACAGTATTGTAAACTACATGTAAAAAAAGGACTAGAGGCAAAATAATTATGTGAATTTTTTTTTTATTTTTTCAAATATTACTGCTGTTTAACAGAGCAAAGGATTTTTTTTTAGTTATATTTTTCTTTTAGATTAAGTTATATTTATTTTAGTTTGGTTGAAATAGAAGCATTCTTACATTTTTTTTATTTAAGAAATTTTCTTTTCAATGACCACTGTTGTTCAATGACTCGTCTCTTTTATTTATTTATTTATTTTTTAATTTAACGATTATTATTATTATTATTATTATTATTATTATTATTATTATTATTATCATCATCATTTAAATACGTTTTATTTATTTATTTATTTTACAGTGCTAGTGATGCAGTGAAAGGAGAAGGTCTTCTTGAGGGTGTAGACTGGCTGCAAGGTAAATGCATTACATGCTTTGTGCATCTGATTTGTCATGTATTCTTAGGCCCCGTTTACACTAGTGCGTTTTAGTTTTAAAACGGCGTTTTAGAATGAAAACGATCCGCGTCCACACTCGCGTTTTACCCAGCATTTCTGAACAGCTCTCCGTCTACACTAAAACGCTGAAAACGCACATCACGTGACCACACACACACTCTTTGGCAAGCGCTGCAGCCCATCTACCCAGATGAGAGCTCTGCTAGTCGGACTTCTCATCAAGCATCTCCCGCTGGATCTATTCTCACTATATTTATTAAACAGGATATTTCATTCATCTTGTTGTCTTTATCTAACGACATGTTCCCCGATTTTGGTCCTATTACTTGTTCTCAGGTAACGTGTTTTGGCTGAGCACAAAGATAAGTTAATGATTAATGTAAGCAAGTACATTCTGTATATTGACTGATCGCTTGCCTTTATTTCCTATAATGTATAAATTTATTGTATGTTATACTTTTATAATGGCCATTATCGATTATTAAAACTGATATTCAGCAAAAGAGAGGGTGTGTTTCGTATTTTGACTGAAATTGAGAGGCAGTTGTTATCGGCTCCGTTTTGTTATAAATATGAACGCTCATACAGTTGAAGTCAGAATTATTAGCCCCCCTGAATTATTAGCGCCCGTTTATTTTTTTTCACCAATTTCTGTTAGATGGAGGGAAGATTGTTTCAGCACATTTCTAAGCATAATAGTTTTAAAAACCTATTTCTAATAACAGATTTATTTTATCTTTGCCATGATGACAGTAAATAATATTTTACTTGATATTTTTCAAGACACTTCTATACAGCTTAAAGTGACATTTAAAGGCTTAATTGGTTAATAAGGTGAACTAGGCAGTTTAGGGTAATTAGGCAAGTTATTGTATAACGATGGTTTGTTCTGTAGACTATTGAAAAAAAAATTAGCTTAAAGGGGCTAATAATTTTGTCCCAAAAATGTTTTTTAAAAAGTTAATAACTGCTTTTATTCTAGCCGAAATAAAACAAATAAGACTTTCCCCAGAAGAAAAAATATTATCAGACATACTGTGAACATTTCCTTGCTCTGTTAAAAATAATTTGGGAAATATTTAAAAAAAATCTAATCAAATCAAAAGGGGGCTAATAATTCTGACTTCAACTGTATATGCAGCACGGCGCCTCAACATTTCTGCTGTCTGTTTAGTTGTTAATATTAAAATGAAAATAGGCAGTTCCTTTTATCATGTTTAGATTTTATTGTTGAGAAAGTGAAACAACGTAGCCAAGGTGATGTGAATGAAGTTATAAAGTACACTGTTCCCTTTAAAGATTTACCCGTGTCCTCGTTATAGTCTGTTTTCCATATCAAACTGAAAAGAAAAGACTGCAGCCTTGATCAAACTTGCGAAGTCTGAACTTACAGGGAGAAGATGCAAGACTGAACTGTGTGTGTTAGGCTACTTAATATTGAGGAAAAGCCCCAATCAGAGAGGCGAATGTCTGCAGCCCCGCCTCCGTTTTCAGATGTCTCCGTTTTCCATCATCCACACTGAGACGGAGCAGCAGCATTTCAGAATGAAAACAGCCTCTCCAGTGTTTTCGAAACGCTCCGTTTTCGGCATTTGAGAACTCCGGCGTATTGTAGACGGATGGCGTAACCGTAGCAAAACTTATGCGTTTTCAAACTAAAACGCATTAGTGTAAACGGGGCCTTAAATTGTTTCTTTATAGCAGGGGTGCCCAAACTTGGTCCTGGATGGTCAGTGTCCTGCAGATTTTAGCTCCAACTTGACTCAAAATACCTGCACAGATGTTTCTAGAAAGCCTAGTAAGAGCTTAATTAGTTAGCCCAGGTGAGTCTAATTGGGGTTGGAACTAAACGTTGCAGGACACCGGCCCTCAAAGACCGAGTTTGGGCACCCTTGCTTTAGAGACTAGTGAAAGGACTATTTAGGAAGGGTCTCAAATAAACATATTTTAAAATATTAAATACCATTTCTACTCTTGTGCTCTGTTTTATCCATAGAACAAATTGCACTGTAAGTACTGAAGCTGAAATTCCCAGATGTGTTGTGATTGTTATTTATTAATAGAGTTTCTTTAGGAACTCGCATCTTGGCTGTATGTATTCTTGCACCATTTAATGTCTCTTTGGCCTTTTGGGCAATTTTCAAAAGCAAATAAACCTTTTTGAGGTTTTTTAAAGATTAGATACAGCCCAAATTGATGCAAAAAATTTTCAGACCCCTATTTTTCTTGATGTTTGAGATGTATTTGAAGATTCTGATAAGTGTAGATTATAAAAGTTTACAGATGTCTGTCGTCTTACACTCAATAGTTTATTGTTTGTCCCATCCCCACCTTCTCCCCACTCCAAAAAAAAAAAAAAATCCAGCAACTTTGTTGTAACCTGTTTATAAAAAATAACGTTCTTTTGATTTTCTCCTCTCATTTGCAGATCAAATCAGAGCGATGAAAACGTAAAACCCTCCTGAAAGAAAAAAAATAAAATAACCTCCAAGGTCACCTGTTACAATGGCAAAACCTGACAAAACCAGATCTTCAGCTTTGGGCACAATGACAGTGTGTGTGAATTTAAAATCAGTTCAGTTTTACTGTAATAAAGACACTGTGTAGCTTGATTATGACCCTATTTGCACCAACTGTCAATGTCTCAATTGATCACAAATGGTTAGTTGAGAAATCTTTGTAAATCTCGTCACAAAAGTTATTGATTATTATTTATTTGCAGGTTCTCTATTGTTTAGCATATATAAGCAAACTAAAGAGTTAACACTAAAAATGCATTTCTGACTACCACCTCTAAAATAAATGTTCGGTACCCTTTTTATCCAGTGTTGTTTTATCCAGGGGCTGTTAACAGTTGGCATCTTTTGTTCGTGCAAGTTCGTTATTTCCAAAGTAGGCAATGTACTTTGATATTCCAGGCACACCGCCTTAAAAACATCTTAACTTTTCAGAATGCTGCAAGTGTACATGACAAGAGCTGACCAATCAGCTTCTTACTTTGTATAGAAAAAATCACATTTCTGTAGACTAATTACCTCAGACAAACCCAGAACACACACACACTGCAGCACTTTTTAATTTTCTCAATAAATAACACTTGTATCAGAGCTGCAGCAATGTTTTGTCAGTTCGTCATCCCAGCAATGACAGATGGACATTGAAACGCGAGTGCAAAACATGTTTGAAAATAGTGAAGGAAGTGATGTGCCTCACTCTTTCCATGCAATTTTAGACACGAAAGGTGAATGGCCCCTAACTCAGTTCTGACATGTTTTACTCATCTGAGCTGTGGTGTAAATTGGTCTGTGACAATATATAAATGTTCCATAACATCCTAAAAATATGAGCGCTATACATCTTGCCTACCAATGCTGCAGAAATGTGTTTCTCGACTTCATTTTTGTGGGCCCCAAAACTGCACATTTTGCACGTCTTCTTAATTATACACAACTGATTTAACTCATTAGCTCATTGGAGACTCCAAGAGCTGAAATAGTTGTGTCGGGTTCATAAGACATGTAAACTGTACCGTTTTAGGGGGGGGTCTCCAGAAACATGAATGAAAAGCATTTGTGTAGAGTGATTCTGCTGAGAGAGCAAGATGAATTGTAATCACCTATGAATTGATTTAAAATATTAGCAGACTAATCTTTTTTTTTTTTTTTTATCTTAGCTATGTGCGTTTATAAATCAATTAAAATTACTTATGAGCACTGTTCATTTCATCGCTCTAGAATGTAAAATCAGTCAAAGCTTGTTACTGTAGTAATGTTATGTACAGTAGTAATATTTACTTACTATTTTGCTATGATAAACTATTCATGCATTGCACGCATGTTGCCTCTGAACCGTTTAATTATAACAGTGTTGTTCTTTTGTTGTAGTTTTTTTTTTTTTTTTTTTTTTAGGGTGACTGCTTAAACTGTCAAAAAGGACACATTCCTCTTTGTTCTGGATTTATTTTTTCCCAATATCAGGTGTGTTTTAAATGGAATGGTTGATGCATTTTTTTGTCATTTTATTTTGATTTTACAAATGTATTTATTTTATAACATTTCACTGAAATTTTACAGTTCCTTTATTGCTGTTTTTATTCAACATTAAGGGTTCTTGTAATAGCATATGTAAAGAATAAACAGAAATGTTGGGGCTTAGATTCTGTGTGACGTGGATCTTTTTATTATTTGTTCTCGCTCACACTCTGTTCTGTATAGACACAAATATTTGCTCACAAGCATAAATACAAAGACACCTGTTTCGAGAAAAGTGCATGTTTGTTTTATAATTTACTTATAGCATGACTTAAAAATGTCAATAAATAAAATTGTATTTATTTGAGAAATAGTTTGATATTAAATACTCCATTCTGTTAAGGGAATATACTGTGTGTGTGTGTGTGTGTGTGTGTGTGTGTGTGTGTGTGTGTGTGTGTGTGTGTGTGTGTGTGTGTGTGTGTGTGTGTGTGTGTGTGTGTGTGTGTGTGTGTGTGTGTATTTTCCCCTCAATAATCAATGTCTGAAAACATGGGATATTTTATATTGACCTGCTCTCAGTTCTCAAATACATTTTTTAAAAGATAATTTACCTTTCAGAGATTTTAAGTGACTGAAACTGAACTGAACTGAAATCGGTCATTTGTGTGAATAGGTCAATTTTGCCTATTCATCTAGTATTTGACGGTTTTAGTAGTGGCTATCATACTAGTAAAACAGTGATTTATAAAATAAATGAGAAACACTTTACTTTGTGGAAAACACATGGTTCAAAACAAGAGAACATAACGACTAAAGCATTAAGAAAGATTAAAAAAAAATTCAGAAGATGTTTTTATAAATTGAGCAATACTAACTGTGACTGGTTGCTAGTCGGGGAGCCTCTGGACAGTTTGTGGCCTGTGAAAGCTGCTATAATGGAGTGTAGACCTCTCAAACAATGAATCTAAAGGTGTGACAACACAACATTAGCAACCATGTAACAAGTACAAGTACTAGGAGCATGTCATTAAATCCTTCAAACGATTTATTCAGAAAAAATGTGAAACACAACTATGCAGCTTTGGCTTAGTTTAGTACCATTTCAAAGACAAAAAAAAGTCAATTTTTGCCTAAAATAAAAGTCGTTTACTCTTTTTTTTATATGGTTAACCGCAGAATTACTCTTACAATTGTGTGGTTGTTTTGTTGATATTGCTAAAATCATAATCATATACACATAATTAAATAAGATGAAACTCCAGCTGAAGTCTCTAATGAGAGCATTAAGCAATCTTGGCGCCACTAAGTATTTCAGTTGCTGGAAAAGACATAAATGTGAGCAAAACCATAAAACCGGCAGATGGCCCTATGGTTGGATGAGATTCTGCCGTTTTCAGTCGTATGACCGTGCTGATGTTTTGGTCTTAATGAGCAGGGGCATTAGATTTTCCATAACTATAATCATGGCCACGGTTCAGCCCATAACAGCTGTCCCTCACACAGTTCACAGAGAAATGTCTGACCAGAACTCTTTTTTTTATATTTATTTTTTTTTATACAAGGATGTAGCTCTGGTACTTTTGCATTAAATGATCAGCTGACTATTGGAAAAATATATATATATATATTATAATAATGGTTAGAGCAAAGTTGTATATTTAAGAAACCAATCTGCGATGATTTGAGCTGATATGTAATCCAGCTGAAAGCAGGCATCACAAGATGGCCACACTGCTCATAAAGACATAGACATTATAAGCAGCAGCACTTCGGCAGACTATGGTGTTTAAACAATTCTCAGTTGGAATCAAATCACAAGTGTGCTGTATATCCCACACCATTATAGAAGCAGCAGCCTAAACTTTTCATGCATGGCAGGATGGATTCATGCTTTGTTGCTAATCATTTGAATGTCAGAAATCAAGACTCATCATACAAGGGAAACTTTTCAATCTTCTATTAAAGCAACAACCACCAAGAAACTGTGGTTTATAGTGAATTTAAAACAGCTAAGTGCGATATTGGACATAATGCAGAACAGAGTGCCTAAACCCCTATTAGCTGTTGCAAATTCACTATACACTACAGCTTCATGTTGATTATTCTATAAAAGTGTTATTTCTTAACAGGTAAAGAAAAAAAAAAAGAAAATTAACATAACATAACAACAGCGTATAATTCTAGAGTCACTTATGACAGCTTAAATGCAGCAAAACGACTCAGAATCAAGAACTGGAACAATACTTTTTTTCTTTTTTTTTTTTAAATAATTTTCTATTTTATATGAGCCTGTGAATATGTAGCCTCAGTTTGCAGTTCTTAGCAGATATTGGATTGGAGATGTGTTTTCTGCTGCTGTTGCACACCTGCTTTAAGGTTTCAGTGGGTTTCGTATTCTCAGACTCTGAGAAAGGAACTTTCACACTATTTTCTTATTTTTTTAACCAATATCTGTTAACCCTAGAGGTGTTTGCATGTGACAATGACAGTAAATCAGCAGTTTAAGAAATACACAGACCAGTCTGTCTCACACCAATACTACTTACAACTAATTACTTCAAATCCATTTCTTTCCCCAATTCTGATTTAGTTTGAACTTCAATAGATAGCTATGATCATGAATTCAGAACTGCATAGTAGCCACAACTAATAATCTTTAAATTTTGATGTAGATTCCAAAAAAAGAAATAAATCAACACTGTAGAAAGAGATCAGTTACTTTACTTTAAAAAAGTGAGTAAACCCATTGACTTAACTTTTATAATACATGCACACAGTTTGTTTAATTAATAATTGTAAGGCAAAGAACTTACTCCTTTTTTAAGTAAAGTCGACTAATTGCTTTTTACAGTGAAGTCTTTAAAAAAGAGTTATACAAACCTTTACGTGTCATTTAATTGTTCTTCTAAAATGGGCATTTTTCAGCCTTCTATGAATGTTCAGTTGTTTAACTTTAAAGGGAATGAAAATTATCTATTATTTGCTATACAAATTTTAATTACTGAACCTACACAAACTGTAAGAGATTCTAGGTTCCACACAATCAATTTGTGTTAGGACAACATAAAGGAATTAAGTTAACTTATCAGTCAACTGGACATGAAACAATAAACAAAACATATGCAACTGCAATATTTTTGAATAAAAAATATTGCAGATGCCTTAACATTATCCAAAATTTTGATAATGTTAAGGCATTCTTTAAAAAAGGCACTAAGTATTGTGTGTTTCTCAGTTGTCAGTTTAGAGATGACAGAATTATGATTGTTGGATGAGCTTTCCTATTAACATCATAAAAAAGAAAAAAGAAAAAGAAAAAAAAACAGTAGGCTATTTCTATCAGCCGTCTGGTGCCAATGCAGTGTAGGGACAGCACCAGAGACATTCTGTTCAGTTCCGAGAAAAAGTGACAGCAGATCTAAAACACGGCGCCGCAGCGGAGACTCCCTGACTCTGATCTCCGCGCGCAGTGGACTCGGTTCGTCCCGTTAAATCGTGCGTGACAGACGTGACGTTGACGCGGGACCCTGTTGCTCATAAGTGCCTATTGCTTTGCAAGTTTCTGTCTCTTAGTGAACATCGCTTCAAGATTCATATTCTCTGCTGCTACAGTCCGTAAACAAAACAGTGTACATTTTCTTTTAAAGACGAACTGAGTAGACCTATAATATACATCAGCCAATACAAACGGACGATCTAAATTAAACTTCCGTGCACAGCTATGGCAAGCCATTTTAGCATTCAACCTACAAAACGCAGGCTAGCATCTAACATTCCAGCCTGATCTCACGAGAAAACGTAAGTATTTTAGGTTTTGCAAGTTTAGTGGCTAATTCGTACGAGCAGTTGTACGAAATTGTACGATTTTAAAAAGAAGCACTTAACCCCACCCCTAAACCCAACCGTCATTGGGTGTTGAGCAAATCGTACCAAATTGTATGAATTAGATCGTACGAATTCATACAAATTAGCCACTAAATCAAAAAGTTACGAATTGCCATGAGATTATGTTGAACATTCTGCTTCTAGTTTAATGGCCCCTTTCCACTGACTGGTACAGTACGTTATGGTATGGGTCACCTTTATCAGGCTTACGTTTCCACTGCCAAAAGGGTACCAATGGTAATCTTTTAGGTGGGCATGGTGTATGACAAAAAGTTTTACTCAACGTTGTTCTCACTCAAGGAAATGTCTACAGTAAAGCTGTACGGGTCGTTCACATATAAAAGGCTATGAGAAGCACTTCTCACAAACACAGATGCTTTATACACATAAATACTTGTAAATGTTGATTACTAACCTTTTTATGCATATGGTTTAATTATAACTGCAGATCAATGATGCAAAATGGCCTGCTGTAAGGTCTGTAATCAATTATATAAAATAAATAAATAAATGTGGCATATATGAACACATATAGACCCTAAAACTCTCTGATATGTTACCAATTACAGAAAAACTACACACAGCATTTAGTCCTTATTTGGGTCCAAAAACGACACGCAACATGTAACCCAGAGTCAGAGTAAACCTCTCATCTGTATCTTTAATCTTCACCAACAAATGTAACCTCTTGTTGGAAAGTAATTATTTAATTCTGAGTTCACCAGGCACGTGCACACATAGGGCTCAACCTGTGCAGTGCACATGCCCTTTTTAGTCTTGGATAGAAAGTGCCCTTCCAAAATTATCAAAAGTGCCCCTGCGACACCCCCCCCACCCCCCTCCCCTCTACCGCCCTTCAGTAGGCGCGCGACAACACCGCTCTTGAGTATGCGCGCTACCCCCCGCTGATCAGAACGCGCGCGACAACAACACATACAGTATGTGTATATTATTACGGTGTAATCTCTCGCCTGTGCATTTAAAACATGGCGGTTCCTTTGTTTTCATTCTGACTTGTTGCACGAGTGAGTGACATTTCTCCGTAAACCAATAACATTCATTTGCTTGTCTTGCTTTGTTTTTTAGTATACCTTTTTGTTGGGCTAGGTAGTCTTTGCAAAGGGTACCCAAAAAGTGGTACGGTACAGTTCGCTTTTGGGTACCTTTTGACAGTGGAAATGGCCATAAAAGCATACCAAGTGAACCATACCGTACAAATCAGTGGAAACGAGCAATTAGGGTGTAATGGTACATTAATATGGATTGATTTTTCGATCTAATAACAAAATGTGACATATCACTTATCACTTTTCATAAATATTAATTTATTATATTTTTCTATATATAAAAATATTTTTTTATGAATGATACAATATCCCTGCCGAAAAAAAAAAAAGAAAACTGCTTCAACACAGCTCAAAAAAGTTGAGCTCTGGTTAAAATACTTTTGACAACCCTACTAGTAGTTTGAAAATAGATAGTAGTACGGATTATAAAATAAATGTCAAAACGGCTTGCCATACACAACAGTGAGAAGAATCTGATGACTATTTCTAGATTTAAATCCATTTTGTCGCTAGGTGGAAGCAGTGTAATATGCATATTTGAAAGCCACAACAATTGATACAAAAGTGATATATACAAAATATAAATGCTTGCCTTTCTTGCCTTTTTCCCCTTTTTCTTTAAAATAATCATGCATTCATCTTCTTCAGGAACATATTGACTGAGTCACAGTAATTACATGCCTGCCTTTTATTAGTTCACCACTGTGCACCTTGTTAGGCTATGTGTAAACACCATTTTTAATTTAATATGCTTTTCTGTTGTTATCATTGCTGACAGTTTTGTCAAATGTGCTGTTCATTTGTGCATGAAAAACTGCATGTTCATCTCTCAACGACATACTTCAAAGAACACGAAACAGATGTGAAGTGAGCTCATTAGCTGAGCAAAATCTGCGCACCGTGACTCTTCCATGCACAAGGGATCTAGAAGAAACATCAAGATAAGATTGTTTATTTAAAGTGATTCCAGATAAACATCTAAAATACCTAACATTAAATCTACCTGACTTTTTTTCTATTACCGTTTTTAAACAAACATCCAGACTAACAATCTTTTCAGAAAAATGCCAGATTTCTAACTTTTTTCAGAACCTGTGCCAGAAAATGATACATCTTAACCAAGCCTTTTCTAAACTACAAAGAACTTCAACATCTGTACAGGAAGTATATGCTCAATCCAGTCTGCTTATAATTGGGGCTCACTTGGCAAGCTGTCAAAATGTTACCAGTTAAATTAGTTGGGGTATCGGTGTAGGCCTGCAAGATATCTGGCTCCTTTTGCTATTAAATTGGCTCATTTGGAGAGTAGCATTCTCTCTTTTAACACATATTTATTTCTTAAGGAAGTTAATCACATTTTATTTAGAATAGCCTGTGTATACACCTCTGCTTATATTAAACAGGTTGTCAAACTTGCAGAGGTGCAATTAGAGTCCAAAAACCTGCAGTCTGGTGGGAAGCCTGTCTTGTGTTGAATATATGTGAAAGCTTGCACGATCAGACTGGATACCAAAAAAAGAAAGAAGAAAAAAATATTAATGCATTAATTCTATAGCCATAATTCATAATGGTGATTTAGAAGTGATCAAATTCTTAGTTAATTTCATTTAATAATTCATTCATTTGTTTTAACTCTGTATTGTTTCCTCTAAATGATTGATCAATTGACTAATTGTAACAAGAGTAAACATTATCTACTACTTTGTCATTTCAGAAAACTAATTCTAATGACATGTACCCTAAACAACGCATATTATGCAAAATCCAATCATATTCTTGATGAACAGTTTTTTCATTTTTTTATTTATTAATTTATTTATTTTCACTTTTTGATCAGGAATCTCAACATTTATAAGATTATATCATAAAAAAAATTGTTCTGATGTTAACTGATATAATATTATTGTCTTAAAAGAATAGCTATCTAAATCATTGTATAGCGTTAAATATCATGATAGTTATATTTAGAATAATATCTTTTATTTATATACACTTCCTGACAAAAGTATTTTCATTGATCCCAGTTGTAAGATCAACAAATAATGACTTCTAGTTGATCATTTGGAAAAGTGGCAGAAGGTAAATTTTTCAGATGAATCATCTGTTGAACTGCATTCCAGTCATCACCAACACTGCAGAAGACCTATTGAAACCCGCACGGACCCAAGATTAGTCAAGTTTGGTAAAGGAAAAATCATGGTTTGGGGTTACATTTAGTATGGGAGCGTGTGATTTGTGCTGCCCATTACATTACAAACCATAGGAGAGGGCAAATTCTTTAGCAGGATTACGCTCCTCCTTATACTTCACCCTCCACATCAAAATTCCTGAAAGAAAAGAAGGTCAAGGTGCTCCAGGATTGGCCAGCTCAGTCACCAGACATAAACATTTTGAGCCTGTCTGGGGTAAGATGGAGGAGAAGGCATTGAAGAGTCCTTTAAAAATCCTGCAAGGATGTTTTCTTTGCCATTTCAAATGACTTTATTAATAAATTATTTGTGTCATTGCAGAGATTTATGGATGCTGTCATCCAAGTTCATATGAGTGATACACAATATTCATTCTTTTTCCACTGCACCATGACTTTATATATCTATACTGTACATTATTTCTGTTAAGTGACAAGACTTCTGTCAAATCGACGATAGACCTCACTGTTCTAATTAAATAATTAAAAATCAAGGCACACTCATATTTTATTTTGGTAAAATGACAAATAAGCGTAATCTAGAGGCCTTTGCCTTTTATAAATTACTTCTGATCCCAAAAGATCATCTAGAAGTCAAGTTATTATTTGTTGTTTCTAAAACTTGGATAGGTGACAAGTGGCAGTGTAGTTATGAGGGATTTGCGGACCAGCATTTTCAGATTAGTGTAATAAATGTTTTTTTTTTTTTTTTTTTATGTGAATATATTAATACACTGGTGTTAGACAACAGCCCCAGAATTGGCACAGAAGGTACACGTTATGTTGTTACTAGTTTTATATAGTAGTTTCTACGATGTCATATCTTCAATAAAATATATGTAGATTTACATATGCCTATGACTTGTAGAATCATTTTCACCTACAACTTAAACCTTTACTTGGATTGTATTTAGTTATTCAATCATTAAACTAAGTTGCATTGAATAGGTAGCTGATTTAATGTTAAAATACTCACTTCGGCTTATTCCCTGGTTTATCAGGGGTCGACACAGGAATTAATTGCTAATTTCACTGAAATTGTTCTGTTTGGTTAATGTTTGACATTTTGTGCTATGCCAACTAATAGCAAAAGTGTATGTGTGTTTCTCATAAAAATGTACTGCCTTATGTCTCTTCATCCTGCATGTTACAGTTTAAACATAAATCTACATGTTTTTAAAGTGGACATCTTCCACCATTTTGTTTAATTATATACTGTCAAGGAGTGACTTGTTTTATTCTTTGAAGTAACACTGCGTTAGCAGCATTGATATTAGAAGTAGTACCAAGTCAGGCCACTAGAAAGGTAGCTAACAGCATGAAAGCATGAAATTGTATTAAGCCATTGGCTTAATTATTTGCTTATTTAAGAAAAAAAAAACATCAAAACAAAACTATATATATCTGACATAAAACTTCTAGAGAGTTTGAAGTAGTATTTAGTTCTACTTATAACATTAGCTAACACTTTAGAACAGGTTTTCATTTTAGTCTAATATTTACAAAACAAAACAAAAGAGGAACACACATTAGCATTAATAATTACACCTAAAAAAAATGCTGGATTGTTGCTGAGTTTGGGTCAAATATGGACAAACTTATTCTAAGGTCATTTTGTATTTTTATTTAATTAGCCTACATTTGTTACAATTGAAGAGTTTAGATGCAAAAGTGCCATCTGAAATTTTCATCTAAAATTAGCATTTTTCTCAGACTGTGTGTAGTTTCAATAATTTTACTCTTAGTGTAAAGAATATGATATTTTCATTCCAATTAAAGTGAAATAACTGAACAAAAACATAGGGGCTGAGAAAAATGCAAATTTTAGAGAAAAATGTCAGGTGGCACTTAGAGGTTTTTGCATCTAAACTCCTAAATTGTAACTCATTTGTTGGGTTATGTCCCTATTTAATCCACCACTCAAGCCTTATTACAATCTTAATAAATCATTTGGCGGGATGGGGGTTTGACATTATGTTAAACATTTACTTTTAAAAATAAAGGCTATTTATTTGCAGGTAGGTTCCATTGAAACTTTCCATTTCACAAAAGATTCTTTAGATTTCTAATAGTTGCCTGCTTTTTAAAAGGGACTGTTTTATGAACTACTGACTAATCTTTTTTGATGGGGAAAATGGGTTATTTAATGATATCCCATTAAATATCTCCTTTTCAACCTTTACTTTTAAAGATTACAGTATTAAAGTGCTGTACAGTTTGTTCTTTTATTCACTCTACCCTTGATTTAGAAGCGTTTGTTTGGCGTTTAGCTTTTCTGCTGTTGGTGCGAGATTTGGTTTCAGCACTCTGGACAGCGCCTGTTCTTGCTGCTCCACCGTTGAGCGACTGCGCTTATACTCACAGAGACTGCCATAAAACACCAGTCAAGAGTAAATAAATAAATAAAAAACATGAATGGAACCAATATCTTGCACTACTCTTGATTTACAGCCTCTTTCCCCCCGTCTCGCGATTTTCAGTTGACTTGATAACCCCGAGTGACGCGCGGCTCATTTGCACGATCTGACATCTTTATTCATAAATAGCCCCCATTCACATCTCTCTGACGTCCATCGACCCTCTGACGAAACCTGCTCTTATAAGATTCACAGTAAGTTTGGCTCAGTCTGAAATGTGCTGGACTGCTCCTCTCCCGAGGCGATAGTGGGCTCTTTGTGCACTGTTGGTGGCACTTGAGTGGCTGTTGGCTGATTCAGAAGGTGAGGCACTTTTCTTATGATGTTGAATTCTGATATAATTGAGTGTGCTGCCCCGCACGCATATAAGAATAGCGAATCCTAGAAATGAGCATGCAATTTAACAAAGCTTGCTGATTAAAACCTGCAGATTCAAGAAACGTTTGCTTTTTCTTTTTTTTCTTTTTTTCTTTTTTAAGTCCTGCGCAGCAACAGTTAATGCTTGATATATCTCAATATTTCAACATTGTACTGAGAAGCAAAAAAAAAAGAACATTTTATTTTTGTTTTCTTTATTTTATTAATCAATAAATTCATTTGTAATTCAAACTTTTTTAACCTAGGTCTCAATTTCTTTAGGTCTCGATGAATTTCGGTTCTTTAGAAATACAACGTCTTTAGCAGAGAGAGAAGATGAACATCCATGTGGAGGGGCTGGTGGCGATTGTCATCTTCTACCTGCTGATTTTGTTAGTGGGAATCTGGGCTGCATGGAAGAACAAAAACTCCGGCGTGATGGAGGGAACGGATCGCAGCGAGACTATTATGGTCGGCGGAAGAGATATTGGATTATTTGTCGGCGCATTTACCATGACTGGTGAGTTTCAGAGCTGAACTTAAAAAAAAAAAAAAAAAAAAAAAAACTGCTTTCTATATTTTGCATGACACGAATGATGTTTTATTGTTTTTACACTTTTATGCAATCATGCAATTATCTAACAAAATATTTTCTGTGTCTAAATAAATGAGATGCTATTAAAGATTAAAAAAAACTGCACAAAAAACTTAACATCACATAATTTCTTATCAATATAAAAAATATTGTGCTGAATAAAGGTCTAAATAAATTTCACATATCTTATTTTCTACCTACAAATTTTGCCATATCGCTATATAGATAAGTAGATTACCCCCTCCCCCACATACAGACACACACACAAGCACACAAGTAATTAAATCGATAAATTTTAATAAATAGTTATATACATTAACGGAAAAAAGTGTCATAAATGCAAAACTTGATACAGTTCAAAACCTAAGATGTGTTCACAATATGTCAGAGCACAGTACAGTATGTTAGTCGTAAATTCACAATAAAGACGGGAAAGACTTTCTAATCTTATTTGCACGTGAATTAAAAACTGGCTAATTAGGCTAATTATTCATGTATGTAGAATTGTGTTGGTCAGTATCTTACTAGCCAGTTATGATTTGTTGCTATATATATATATATATATATATATATATATATATATATATATATATATATATATATATATATATATATATATATATATATATATATATATATATATATTGCACATACAGTGCTCAGCAAATGAGAGTACCCCCCCCCCCCCCACCCACAAATCTCTTATTTAAATTACAATAAGCTTTACAATATTATATTGTTGCACATGCATTAGTTTAGTCAGTACTGAAGCCAAATCTGGAGATTACCTAACAAAATTACTTACAATCAAATTTTCTTATGGAAAAATATGAAATACAAATTATTAAAAAATAGCAAAAATCAAGAGAAACTAAATATACAAAGAATTCTGTTACAATTTTGTGGTTTGTAAATTTGTTTGCAATATTTTGCATGAATTTAAATGTATTATCTTTCCATTTCTAAAGATGTTCTGTGATCAGTAATCTATCTATCTATCCATCCATCCATCCATCCATCCATCCATCCATCCATCTAAATGTTTATATTAACAATATGTTTTTTCAGCAACGTGGGTTGGTGGAGGTTACATCAATGGTACAGCAGAATATGTATATCTGCCCGGGTTCGGCTTGGCGTGGGCACAGGCTCCCTTCGGATATGCGCTTAGCCTTGTTTTGGGTATGTTGCGCATCTACGGCAGCTTTGATAAATCATCACAGAAACATAATTTCAGTCTTAAAGTAATTTCTGTCTATTGATTCATGTCAAGGTGGCCTTTTCTTTGCTAAGCCCATGCGCTCTCGGGGTTACGTCACCATGCTTGACCCCTTCCAGCAACTGTATGGAAAGCGGATGGGTGGTCTGCTGTTCATCCCTGCACTAATGGGGGAAATGTTCTGGTCAGCCGCAATCTTATCTGCCCTCGGTAAGAAAAAAAAAGGAGGAAAACAATTAATGTGTTTTACAAGCTCTCTCATCAATGTATAGGACAAATTCTACAAATACATTTTATAACATATTTAAACATAAGGCAAAACATTGTCGTGCATTGTTAAATTCAGAGATTTTTGGGTATTTTCCTTTTTTTTCTTAGTCTGATGGGAAGAAAACAGCAAAAACACACTTTTAGTGTCTCTTTTAAAGCACTTTATCAGTTTGAATTTGTTAATTTTAATTACAATACATATTTGTTTTCTCAGAATGTTTTTTTTCATCTAAACAGAGCTATAAATCTCCACTTCAGCAGCTCTTACATACACCAAACTATTGTTTATTTAATGCATATTCTGAAGATTTTTACAATGATTAATTTCTGCAATTAATCAATCAATCAAATTAACTTTTAATGGCACTTAAAAAAAATTATTCACAGCAAGACCATCAATAAAACACAATTAAACCTTTTAAAAAGTGTCATAGTGCTACATGTGCTACATTTACACTCAACAATTTCCTGTAGAAGGGCAGCATTTTGCCAGTAACTTACTGTAAATAATTTACAACAAAAATATAGCATTTGTAGTAGGGCTGTGCAATATTAAAAAAATCGGATATTGTGATATTTTATTTTTCTATAATGGTTATTGCGATAACTGGGGTGATAAAAGAGGGTGGGTCCGTTCCTCTTTGTGGTGCCCCTGGAGACTCCCCACAGCAGTCCAGCTGTGGGGTGAGCTGAACACAGACCCCTTCTGGTGTCAGGCCCATATGACAGACCGGCCGGAAGGCATATATCAAAAAAAAGTCGGTATCATATGGACAAGTCTATTAAATCTCTAAATAATGCTTGGGCTTACACCGGATTTGACGCGGCTGGACAAGGCCCGGTGCAGCCGAAAAATGGACGAGGGTTCCCAATGCAAGGACAACACTGGGACACAAGTAAGCTAGTCCAAAGAAACAAGAATATTACCTGCGAGAACATGCGTATTGCATCCCTTCACATCGGAACACTAACTGGCAACACCGAAGAACTAGCAAAGATGCTACGGAAAAGACGAATTGACGTCTGCGAACTGCAAGAAACTAGATGGAGTGGCGCAAAATCTTATGACATGGAACGAGAACGCAGCACAAAGGGTTACAAGTTGCTCTACTATGGTAGCACGGCCACTCTTAATGGCCTGGGCATTGCCATCTCTGAGCGATTTCGCGATATTATCAAGGAGGTAAACCGCTATGATGACCGACTCATGAAGATCACCATCATCAGGTCAGAAAGAACACACTTTCTCCTCCTATGCGCCGCAGGCCAGACGAAGTGACACTGAGAAAGATGCATTCTGCATTCATACCCGCACCGTCCCTGCTGATAATTATCTAGTGATCGCTGGCGATTTCAATGGTCACGTCGGTGAAACTGCGGATGGAAATCGGTGCCATGGGGGTAAAGGATATGGTCAGCGAAACAAAGATGGTGAGCGTATCATTGATTTTTCTAACTCGCATAACCTAGCCATTACCAATACATGGTTTATCAAAAGACCAACACAGCTCCTGACGTACTACAGCAATGACAACAAATCACAGATTGACTACGTCCTTGTGCGATGCCAACACATAACCACCATAACTAACGTAAAGGTTGTGCCATATGAAACAATCGCGACACAACACCGCCCTATCATCGCAGTTATAAACATCAAAGTACCTCAATAGCAGTGGGAAAACCGCACTGGTTTCGCTTCCGCGAGATGAAGGCAGAAATGATTCTACACGTACAACTACCTGACATAACGACAACCGAAGAAACGTGGAACCAAGTGAAACACGTCGTTCACTATGCGGCCCATAAGATGATTGGAGTCACCAAACCCGTAAACGTTTCATCAAGCATGAGGGTTGGCTGTGGACCGATGATGTAAAGAGGAAAGTCCGTGAAAAAAAGAGACTTGTCAGCTGACGGGCTGTATTAGAAAGGTGGCGTGTATACTTTGAGCAAATCTCTACCAATAGTATGGCCCCGTACCTCCAATTAGCACAGCAGAAGTCAAGGATACGATCAAGCAAATGAAAGCTGGAAAGGCAACCGGTCCAGATGACATAGCAGCAGAACTATGGAAGGCTGAGAGCTAGAACCCAGTGCCATGGCTAACTGACTTCTTTAACAAAGTCATTGAAGAACAAAGGACGCTAACCGACTGGCAGAATAGCAATACTGTGCCTGTCTGGAAAAAAAAAAGGGTGCCCCAGCTAAATGCTCAAATTACTGTTCTATCGGACTACTTTCGCACACAATGAAGATCTTTGAACCTGTTCTTGACAAGCGAATTCATGACATCGCAAGCACCACTATCCAAACAGGCGGGATTCGTCAAGGGATGTGGCACTACTGATGCCATCCACACTGTTCGCCTCCTGCTCGAGAAATATCAGGAGAAGCACCAGACCCTCCACATGGCCTTCCTCAACCTGGAGAAGGCTTTTGACTGGGTCCCACATGAGCTCTTCTGGTACGCTCTCAGCCAGCACCATGTGCCAGAGGAACTGGTCCGATGGGTCTAACTACTCTATTGTGAACCGAAAAGCCAAGTCAGAAACACAGCTGGAACGTCAAAACCATTTCAAGTCTCAGTAGGTGTACACCAAGGAAGCACCCTTTCTGTGCTTCTCTTAATTCTCACAATGGACACCATTACTCAAGACATTCAGCGTCCAGCGCCATACACAATACTCTATGTGATGACGTGTTCTTGGCCTCTAACAATAAGATTGACTTGGAGCAATTCGTCCAGACCTGGGATGAACGACTGGCACGACATGGCCTGCGACTAAATCTCAAGAAGACCGAGTACTTGACGACAAACCCGAAGAAAGATTGCACAATAAATGTCAGTGGCACCGACCACACATGAAATAATTAAAATCCCTCAGATCGGTGATTACAGCTGATGGTGACTTGCAACCTGAGATCACTGCGCGGATTAATGCCACATAGACAAAATGGCGTTCGACAACTGGCGTGCTCTGCGACCGTCAGATGAAGGATCATCTGAAATCGAAAGTCTACCAAGCAGTAATTCGTCCCGTCGCCCTGTATGGAGCTGAATGCTGGCTGATCACGAAGACTGCCAAACGACGTCTCGCTGTGATGGAAACGAAAATGCTGCGATTGAATCACCCGTTTTGATCATGTTTGCAATGATGACATCAGACAGCAATGTGGTGTAGCACCAATCAGAGACAAAATCAAAGAAGCCCACCTTCGGTGGAATGGCCACGCACTACGTGCAAGTGAATACTCTCTTGCAAAGACTGGCCTCAACATCAATGTTGAAGGAAAACATCCAAAAGGTCGTCCAAAGCAGCGATGGCTTGATACGCTACACGCCGACCTTGTCGCCACATGACTTCATCCTGACCAAGCCTTAAACTGCGACAAATGGAGGACTTGTTCCAAAAGAGCCGACCCCGTAACCATACGGGACTAAGGCCAAAGAAGAAGAGTTATTGCGATATAAATACAGTTTTTAGAAGATTATTTGAATAGTTCTATTTAATGATTTACTGGGGAGCTGAAGAGTATTAGGTACAAAAATTTATTAATCAAAAGGCTAAAAGCAATTCTTACTTTACAATTCTTTTGTGTTGTTTCTTGTCTAAATATCCAAGACCAAGTAAAAATATTGTTTAGTGTTCATCTTCAAACCAAATAACTGAAAAATGAGAGTTTTTTTGCTTGTTTTAAGGAAATGATCTGCCAGTGCATGGGGTAAGTGAAATAATCTTGTTTTCGCTTTTGAAACAAGACTAAATATTTAAAGATTTTTATTTTATTTTTTTTGTATAAAAGCATATAAATTACATATAAATACAGTGATTAAATACAATTCTGTAGCTCCGGGTCAACTATAATTCAGACTGCACATTGTATACCTGTGAAATGTGACTGTTGCGGATGTGCACATTGCAATTATCGAAGCTGAAACAATATATTGCACGGCCCTAATTTACAGCACCATTTACCTTTCTGAATATATATTTTGAGTATTTTTTTTATCTTTACTGTAAAATATACAGTTATTTTCACTATGCAACTTTTAAAATACAGTAGCATACTGCATAACTGTCCTACAGTAAAATGCAGATCATTTTATAGTTAAATACTGTGTAATTTACAAAAATTGTGTATCAAAAACCATTTTGAATAAGTAGAGTAGGCTTTAGAAGGTTTAATAATACAAAAACGTGTTTGTAATTCCAATGTTTTAAATTTTTTCACCTGCAGTATCTTAATGGAAGTGATTTTTCTTTCTATGCCAGGTGCCACACTGAGTGTGATCATTGACATTGACATCAACATGTCTGTGGTGATTTCGGCTCTTATTGCCATCTTCTACACGTTGGTGGGTGGCCTGTATTCAGTGGCTTACACTGATGTCGTCCAGCTCTTCTGCATTTTTTTAGGACTGGTAAGGCTTGACACGATGAAGTCATTGCAGTGATGTCATTGTCCTCTTAATTCATGTCTGCATGTCTTCAGCAGCACTGAACACAATGTGATTGATCAAAGTGGCTGTCTTAGCAGTGACAGCTCATTAATCACACTTTAGAGATACAAGTAATAAGCTCATACAAGTAGCATAAAATACTTTATTTTGTTGGAGTATTAGTAGACTGTCTGCGTAATATCTGTAGATACTGTTCCTTCAACAGACATTTAGCTGACTATAAGAAACTCTGCAAGTACATGTCAACTTACCTTAATAACCCTTACCCCAACCCTAACCCCAACCTAATCTAATGAGAATTAGTTGGCATATAGATGCAATGTAACTTAAATAATTAACTTAAACGGACCATCAAAATAAAGTGTGACCAATAAATAAATAAATACATATACATTTGCGCTACCACTTTACATTTAGTTTCATATTTACATTGATATGGAATATAATAATGATAATAATAACAGACACATAGCCAGCCCAGTAAAAGGGTTTGTTCTTTTTTTTTTTTTTTTTTTTTTAGGCGACCTTTTTGCAGTTAGCATTATGTTCTGTTTATTTGAGAGGTTAAATACTGCATTTCAATGACATTTTAAGCAGAATTTTTAGCTGGATTAGCTTGTCAGGTGGTCATCATAACATCTTGAGGTACCAAAAACATTTTCTAAATATGGAGAATAAAGAAATATCAGAAAAAATGAAATACAATTTTATTACATTTATTACATATATTATTGAAAAACAGGTTTAAGATAAAGTTTTAAATGAAAAAAGAAAAACAAAACTGTAGCCAGTTGTCATTTATTGGGCAAATAACAAACTAACCAATACATTAAAAAAATTAAAACATAATAATTTGAAATAATGTAGAGCTTGACATTTTTTCTAGTCTCTTTCGTAAAAAAAAAAAAGGAAATTTTGAAAATTCATGGATTAAAAAACATACCCTTAGTATTAAAATGAACCCTGATATGGGCCTCTTTTGGTGCTTCAAACCTTTTTTTTTAGGTATTTTTGCTCCAGAATAAGGTCCAGAATAAAAGTTGGGCGACTTAAAGTGAAAGATGACTTCACCTTATTTATATTGTATGTTTTCTTGAAAAATAATTGTTTCTATTCATAGCAGTCTAAATAAGACAAATGACCTTATGAATGGAATAAAAATGACCTTTTATCAGTGGGCGGTCATCTTATCATCTGATTTTTTTGCAAAATGGAAAATAATAATTATCAAAATATATTACCCTTAATTAATTAATTATTGTTTTATTTGTATTTTTTATTCTATATATAAAAATAATGATAAAATTTATCTAGTGGACAGATTTAATTTAAATTAATTTAATTTTATTTTATTTTGTTGTTTTAAAGATTTATTAAAATGAATCTGTTACCTCAAAAGAAATGTAAAATGTTGCCTGTTCATTTCACTGTGCCAACCCCTGATTAATAATAGGACTTCGCTGAAAATAAAATGAATGAATGAATGAATGAATGAATGAATGTATAATGTTTAAAATCACCTCTATATGCAACACATTAATTTAAGAATGTGTTATTACAATGTAGTTAACAGTCT